>NW_006921588.1:16400502-16407441 GCF_000298275.1 Orycteropus afer afer | reverse complement strand
TCTGCATATCTCAGGTTGTTAATGATTCTTCCTCCAATCCTGATGCCACGTTTTTCTTCATATAGTCCAGCTTCGTGGATTATTTACTCAGCATATATTTTGAATAAGTATGGGGAAAGGATACAACCCTGACACACTCCCTTCTTGATTTTAAACCACGCAGTGTCCCCTTGTTCCATTCAAATGACAGCCTCCTGGTCATGGTACAGGTTCCTCATGAGTACAATAAAATATTCAGGAATTCCCATTCTTCTCAATGTTATCCATAATTTGTCATGATCCACACAATCAAATGCCTTTGCATAGTCAATAAAGCACCAACTAAACATCTTTCTGGTATTCTTTGCCTTGAGCCAAGATCCATCTGACAACAGTTATGATATCCCTTGTTCCAGGTCCTCTTCTGAATCCAGCTTGCACCTCTGGAAGTTCTCTGTCAATATACTGCAGCAACCATTTTTGAATTATCTTCAATAAGATCTTATTTGCATGTCATATTAATGATATTGTTCTATAATTTCCACATTCTGTGGGATCACTTCCTTTGGAATGGGTACAAATATGGATATCTTCCAGTCAGTTGGCCAGGTAGCTGTCTTCCAAATCTCTTGGCATAACCGAGTGAGTGCCTCCAATGGGTCATCCATTTGTTGAAATATCTCAATGGGTATTCTGTCAATTCCCAGAGCCTTGTTCGTTGCCAATTCTTTCATTGCAGCTTTGACTTCCTCCTCCAGTACCATTGGTTGTAGATCATATGCCACTTCCTGAAATGGATGAAGATCGGACAGTTCTTTTAGGTACAGTGACTCTGTGTATTCCTGCCATCTTCTCTTAATATTTCCTGCATCATTCATTACTTTGCCCATAGAATCTCTCAATATTGCAACTCGAGGCTTAAATCTTTTCTTCAGTTCTTTCAGCTTGAGAAATGTCAAGTGTGTTCTTCCCTTTTGGTTATCAAACTCCAGGTCTTTGCACATTTCATTATAGTAATTGGTTTTGTCTGCTCCAGCTGCTCTTTGAAATCTTATGTTCAGCTCTTTTATCTTGTCATTTCTTCCATTAGCTTTAGCTTCTCTCCACTCAAGGGCAAGTTTCAGAGTCTCTTCTGTCATCCACTTTGGTCTTCTCTTCTTTTCTTGTCTTTTTAGTGATCTCTTGCTTTCTTCATGGATAATGTTCTTGATATCCTCCCACAATTCTTCTACTTTTCAGTTGTTGGCGCTCAATGCATCAAATCTATTTTTAGATGATCTCTAAATTCAGGAGGGATATAGTCAAGATCATATTTTGGCTCTCTTGGACTTGTTTTTATTGTCTTTAACTTCAAGTTGAACTTGCATATGAGCAGTTGATGGTCTGTTCCACAATCAGCTCCTGGCCTAGTTTTGGCTGAAGATATTGAGCTTTTCCACTGCCTCTTGCCACAGATGTAGTCAATCTGATTCCGGTGTGTTCCATCTGGTGAAGTCCATGTGTAGAACCGCCATTTGTGTTGTTGAAAAAAAGGTGTTTGCAATGAACAAGTTGCTGGTCTTGCAAAATTCTACCATGCGAGTTTCAGCATTATTTCTGTCACCAAGGCCAAATTTTCCAACTACTGGTGATTCTTCTTCATTTCCAACTTTTGCATTCCAGTGACCAGTGATAATTAACACATCCTGATTGCATGTTTGGTCAATTTCAGACTGCAGAAGTTGATAAAATTCTTCAATTTCCTCATCTTTGGCTTTGGTGGTTGGGGCATAAAATTGAATAATAGTCGTATTAACGGGTCTTCCTTGTAGACATATGGATATTATCCTATCACTGACAACATTGTACTTCAGGACAGATCTTGAAACATTCTTTGTGATAATGAATGCCACGCCATTCCTCTTCAAACTGTCATTCTCGGCATAGTAGATCACATGGTTGTCTGATTCAAAATGGCCAAAATCAGTCCATTTGAGCTCACTAATGCCTAGGATATCAGTCTTTATGAGTTCCATTTCATTTTTGACAACTTCCAATTTTCCTAGATTCATACTTTGTACTTTCCATGTTCCAATGATTAATGGATGTCTGCGGCTGTTTCTCTTCAATTTGAGTGGTGCCACATCAGCAAGTGGAGGTCTCAAAAGCTTTACCTTATCCATATGAGTAAGGCTGGGTTTACTCAGATGATGCAGCTCTTTCCCAGTCCTATTCTGAGAGCCTTCTAACCTAACCCGATTATTCATAATGTTGTGCAGTAATGTATCAAACAGTGTTTCTTCGCTATTCATAAGGTTTTCCCTCGCCAATTCTTGGAGAAGTGGATGGCCTCTTCCTTCTTCCTAATCTGTCTCAGTCTGTAAGCTGGGCTAATACCTGTGCACCGTGTGCATCCCACTGGGTTTGAAACATCAGTGGCTCAGCCTCAAAACTCACATCAACACGTCACCACGGTAGGACAAACCAACAGACAAGTTTGTCTCTCTGTTGGAAACCTCTCATACCACCCTTACCTGAGTCCCTGCAGCTGATTCCTCCTCTGTCCGGGTTCCTGGCCTTTTATTCCCCTTTCTCCTGCTCTCCCATCCTGCTGCTTTTGGCGTGCCTGAGTTCCCTCTCCTCACCTGGATCCCTGCGGCTGACTGCACCTCTGTCCCGGTTCCTGGCTTTTAATCCCCTTTCTCCCACTTTTCCACCCTGCTGCTTTGCACATGTCTGGGTTGCCTCTTCTCACCTGGATCCCTGCAGCTGAAAAATAGTAGATTTAGAAAAATAGTAGATTTTAGTAGTAAATAGTAAATTTAGAAATCTACTATTTGTCAAAAGTCATGTTTCTGTTTCTCACCATTTGAATGATAATCAAGTGATGACCTCATTATTTTCAATTAAATTTATTTTTATCTATTAACACATATGCTTTTTTTTCTGTACTGTAAAGCTAAGATGAAGAAGTAGCACTCCTGGAGAAGTGCTTTTGGAAGACCTTTTCATCTGTTGTATTCAGGACTGGCTACTCTCTGGGACTGCTATAGCACCATAATCTTAAGATTTCCTTTTGCCTCTGTTCTGCATTAAGTCACTTACTTCCAGTGTTATCAAAGCTAAAGAAAGGAGGCAAGAAAAATGGATATACATTTTCTTTTATTCTTCTTTTCTAAGGAAGATGTCTTTGAGTCTCAGACCTCTCTGGAAATTACACCACCTAACTCCTCAAAAAGGAGCTCTGGTGGCATAGTGGTTAACACTTTTGGCTGCTAACCAAAATGTTATGGTTCAAACCTACCAGCCACTCCTCAGAAGAAAGATGAGGCACTCTGCTTCCATAAAGATTTACAGCTTGGAAACCCCATGGGATAATTCTACCCTGTCCTATAAGGTTGTTATGAGTCTGGATTGACTCAATGGCAGTGGATATCTCCTAGTAGATAAGGAGGATGAGTTGCTTAGCTCAAACTGTTTTAGCCCCACTCTTCAGTCCCACCTTCTAACACCTGTTACCTCCAATTTCTGACCCTTTCTGGGGCTCTGTGGCATCAATCAATTCACTTTCCTGGGACCTACAGGGAGAAGTACACATACCAATTGACCATGTTCATAACTGCTATAATATAGCCATATGATGTTTGATGTTTTTCTACTCATCAGCATATAAATGACAGAAGAAATCTTTCTGATATTGAAAAGAGATACTTCCAAATTGGCTATGTGTTCCTTGACATATTACAATAAGTTTTGTTCATAGTTTCTTGATTCCTAGATTATGTTGCCCTTCTAAATCAAATACTGATAGAGAGAAGTTCTAGAAAGGTTTTTTTTTTTTTTTTTTGTCTTTCCAAAATTAATTCCTCCATTCACCAAGAATGGGGCTTTGCTGCCAGGGAAGCTTTGCTCAGAGACCATAGCTGTTCTTGCTGCTATTACATTCTCAGAGCTGTATCAAATTCATCAGTGACTAAGGTGAACATTTAGTGTCAGTGCATTCCATTTTGCTTTTAATATCTTTTGTTTGTGATAGAAGTCTTTTTTTCCCCAGATACATGTATATTAATAGACTAAATCCTTTACTAGAACCCACATCACAAAACACTGTTTTTTTAGAACAGCAACAAACAAATAAACACACACAAAAAACACATCAAGAACCTTTCAGGTATCACGCAAGTGTGCGAGTGCAGTGAATCTGAAATGAGTCAGATTACACTAAGCCACAGTTCATTTATAATCTATGCTAAAACATAATTTGAGTTCTGGTTACAACATTTCATCCTATTCTAGTAGTATCAGATTGTGGCTTCACCTGAGCACATTCACTATTTACAACCAATGTGTGATGGTTGAAGAAAGTCATATATTTTAGTTTCATGGTTTATGTATTTTTGCAACAGAAAAAACACATTGTTGTCTTACCCTCAAAAAGGGCACTCATTATTCATACCCTAGACAACCACAGCTTAAATTTTCTAACATCCGATGGTCTCAACATTCTGAAGGATAAATTGTAGTTTCTCATTTATTGTATTTGCTAAAAGGACAAAGTTAAAAAGATAGAAATAGAACAAAGAGAATGAAGTGAAACAGATAAATATCGATTTTCAAAATAAGATTTCATCATAGACTGCTGCTAAAGGATTTGACAGAATATAAAGAAAATGGAATGACTTTTGAAGCCAAATTGGTAGATGAACAAATTCAAGATAAGGACTATTTAGTCATTTAGCAAATATTGATTATGTACTCAAATAATTCATAGTATTTTTAAAGGTACTACCAAAATAAAAAATACACACAAAAAAACCCACATTGCCTGTCAAGTTGACCCTGCCTCATAGCAACCCTATAGGACAGAGTAGAGTCATCCCATAGGGTTTCCAAGGCTATAAATACTTTTGGAAACAGATTGCCATTTCTTTTTCCTGCAGAAAGCCTGGTGAGTTTGAACCACTGAATTTCTAGTTAGCATCTGAGCACTTAACCTCTGCACCACCAGATCTCCTCCTTCTAAGGTACTGAACCAAATCATACCAAACCTGTTGCTGTCGATTAATTCTGACTAATAGTGGTCCTATAGGAGAGTGGAACTGCCTCCCAGGGTTTCCAAGACTGTAATCTTTATGAAGCAGATGCCACATCTCTCTCCTGTGAAGTGCCTTCTGGGTTTAAACTGCTGACCTTTTAGTTAGCAGCTGAGAGCTTAACCACTGTACCACAGTGCTCCTTCCCTGAGTCACTGAAATCCACTGCCATTGAGTTGATTCTGACTCATAGCAATCCTGTAGGACAGAATAGAACTGCCTTATAGGATTTCCAAGGCTGTAAATCCTTTAAAAAGCAGACTGCCTCATCTTTCTCCTGTGGAGCACCAGGTGGGTTTGAACTGTGACCTTTAGGTTAGCCGCCCAGTGCTTTAACTATAGCACCACCAGAGCTCCTTTCTCTAAGATACTAAACCAAAACCAAACTCACTATCATTGAGTTGATTCCAACTCTTGGTGAACCTCATTGGGTTTCCGAGGCTGTAAATCTTTACAGAAGCTGACTGCCTCATCTTTCTTCTGCGGAGCAGCTGGTGGTTTGAACACTGAGCTTTTTGGTTAGCAGTCAAATAACTTAAGCAGTATACCACTAGAACTCCTATCTTTAAGGTACTGTTGTTGTTGTTATGTGCTGTCAAGTTGGACCCGACACATAGTGACCCCTCCTTGGGTTGCTGAGGCAGTATCACTACAGAAGTAGATTGTCCAACCTTCCTTCCGAGGAGTGGCTGGTGGGTTTGAAACACCAGCCTTCTGGTTAGCAGTCAAGTGCCTTAGGCACTATGCTACCAGAGTTCCCTTCTCTAAGGTACTGGAGTACCCTAAATAATTAAGCTTCATCCTTGACTTCAAGATACTAGGAATGGTACTAGAGAACAGAAAACAATCAGTGTCAATATGAACAGAAAATTATAATAATTACAAAGGTATGTATAAAGGAAACAAAACCATTAGTAATGTTGGACAAAACAAGATAGAACAATTCATAAGACAATAAAGATTGGTTCTACTTAAAAATACTTTCATGAACACAAAAAGGAAGATGAAGAAAATAAGCCCTTAAATACCATTTTTGCAATAAGCAGTTTTGACTTTTAATGTCCCTTGTATGTATTGCTGATAATAAAAATGTAGCAATAGTTTCAGGAGGCAAACTATTTATAAGATAGTAATTTTTAAAATTTTTAACTTTACACAAATTTATTATTTCAGGATATAAGAAAATTTGCCTTCCAAAGAAAAGTTCAAATATGTTATATGACTGGCATTTTTACAATGTGACTGAAAAAAAAAAAAAAAAAAAGGTATTCATTAACTTCCCTTCTAACCTATCCACCCTCCTATATTTCCTGGCTCTAATAATTGACTTCACTATGCTCTATGATGCTCAAGTCAGAAATGAGAACATCATTCTTGATTCTTACTACTTTTTCAGCCTTGAAGCTCAATCAGTCCCTTAATTCTGCACTTTTTTACAAGATGACTGAATCCTTTCACTTATCTTTATTCCCACTCTCCTACCTCTATTGGCACTTCCATGTGTTAAAAATGGTCAAAACGCAAAGAAATTTAAGCATAAAATTTATTTTGAGCAGTTATTCTATACGTATATAGGGAGGCAATTCTGATACTTTTTCCAACTAGTTTTACAGTTTTAGTATTTTGTATGTGGTGTGAAGTAAGGCTAGAGGTTCTCTTCTTCTTCCTCTTCCTCTTCCTCTTCTTCTTCTTCTTCTCCTTCTCCTTCTTCTTTTCATTTGAATGCATCCCCAGGTTATTGCTCTTCCCATATAACCAGAAAATTCTGTTTTGTAGGAGCTAAGGAAAACACTAGCATAGTGGCTAAAGCACTTGACTGCTAACCAGAAGGCTGGCCGTTCAAACCCACCAGCCACTCCTCGGAAGGAAGGTTGGGCAATCCTACTTC
>NW_006921588.1:16389054-16391837 GCF_000298275.1 Orycteropus afer afer | reverse complement strand
GCTGGTGCAGGATCGGGCAGTGTTTCGTTCTGCTGTGCATGGGGTCGCTATGAGTCGGAAACGACTCGACGGCACTTAACAACAACAACAACAACAGTGTGTAGCACTCGGTCAGCAATTATTTAATGTTTATTGAATGATTTCAAGAATAAAATAAGCCACCGAAAATATTTTTCTCAAATCTTTTTTTGTCATCCTGAGAGTTCACAGCTAATGGCCACAATTGAATGAGTGACTTAACACTTAGTTGTAGAGGACATTCTTTGTACTAACCTGTAAGTATTCATCTTATAGAGACTAGCCCATCTTTTTTGTTTTTCCCCCAAACTCCTGAGATATTTGTTGAGGATACATTATGGGTTTGTTTATACAAAATGTTTACTCAGATCTCCAGCCCATGGTCCCATACAAAAGAAATGATCTTGGGCCCACATTTGAATTTTGGCCAATGAATGTACATATTTCTTTATTTAAGTGAAAAGTCTTAAAATATGTGTGTATCATTGTTTTGGTTATCTAGTGCTGCTCTAACAGAAAATAGCACAAATGGGTGGCTTTAACAAATACGAATTTATTCTCTTACAGTTTAGGAGGCTAAACTGTAAGTATGAGTTCAAAGTGCCAGCTCTAGGGGCTGGGGGAAAATCCATTGACCTTGGGCTTCAGCTCTGCCTCTTGCTTTTAGCCCACTGAAGCTGGAGACATCTCCTAACTCAGGCAGCTGCTGGCTGCTGAGGTAGACAAGCTCAAGGTAGACAAGTAAAATGGCACAGTCCCAAGATTATCAAACAATAGGCAGGGCATTAATTCTAGTCCATTAACAGTCCCAAGATCAGCAGACAACATAGCAAGCCATTGAGATGAAGACTTGGCCAAATGTAGGATGTGGATGTGCCAAAAACTCAGAGACCTTTCTCAAGCCTTCTCCTTATGTACTGGAAGCAGACCATATCCCAAAGGCAGCTACTCAGCTGCTCAAAACAGATTCCACCATGGAGTTGAATACCAGTCTCATCATGGGGAAAAACTACACCCAGTTGCCCAGCCAAGGTGACACATAACCTTAACTACCACAATTCCACCCCTTGCCAACTTGGCACCTTTAGAAATGTCATTCATTTCATTAGGTGGCCCAAATTTCCTAGACCATCTGAGTGGTGACCTCACCCCTTTGCCCTGGCAGGCCCTGTTCCTCTGCCCCTTGGGCATGGCAGCCCTGCCCCTTCACTTTTGGGCAGTGGATATGGCCCCATCCCACTGGCCCTCATGAATGGCAGCCCCACACTCCAAAGCTGGTGAAGATCTGACTATTTGAAATCTAGGAGGCTGTGCTGGTTCCACCCTCAGAGGCCATGGTCCTACCCTTTGAGGCTGAGGCAGCTCTGCTTCCTGTTTCCTGGGTCTTCTAGCTTCTGCCAATTAATGCCCAAAGGCAACCCACTCCTCCAGGAATCTTCCTGCCCAAAAAAGCACTCAGCTTGCTCACTCTGTGGGCCAACAAACTTGTTACTCCTTCTCACATCAGTCTCTTCTACCCAATTAGTGCCTGAAGGCAACTCATTCCACCAGTAAGCTGCCTGCCCCAAAGCATCCAGCTTTCTCCTCCATGGGCTGGTAAGCCTGTCACTCTGTCTCATACTGGTCTCTTGGCTCTGATGCCACTATCTCTTTGGCAGTCTCTCTGCAGATATCAGTGCAGGGATCTCAGGTCCAAGGATGCACTCCACTCCTGCTTCCACATTTTAGGTATTTATTAAAGTAGCACCCTACTCTCTTAGAACCAAGTTCTGTTTTGGTCCTCTAGTGCTGCCCTAACAGACATACCACAAATGACAGGTAGACAATCAGGGATTTATTCTCTTACAATTTAGGAGGCTAGAAGTCCGAGTTCAAAGTGCCAGCTCTGTGGCTGGCTGAAAGCCTCTTGACCTTGGGCTTCAGCTCTGCCTTTTGTTCCCAGCCCAATGAAGGTGGAGATCTCTCTTTACTCAGGCTGCTGAAGCAGACAAACCTAAGGTAGACAAGTAAAATGTCACAGTCCCAAGATTATCAAGCAATACAGTAGGCCACTAGTTCAAGTCCATTAACATCCCCAACATCAGCAGAGAACATGGCAGGCCATTGAAATGAAGACTTGGCCAAATGCAGGAGGCAAATGTGCCTAAAAGCTCAGAGTCCTTTCTCAAGACTTCTCTTTATAAACTGGAAGCAGACCACATCCCTAAGGCAGCTACTCACCTGCTCACAACAGATTACACCATGGAGTTGATTACCAATCTCATCAAGGGCATTCTACATCCAGCTGCCCATCCACTAAAATGAGGCCTAGCCAAGTTGACACATAATCTTAACTACCATAATCACTTATTAGAATTCCTACTTTTTTCATTAAACAGTAGTTATGAGGCCTTATCTCATCACATAAACCTTTTACTCTATAAAAATGTGACATTTTTGAGCTAACAACTTAGGAGGTTGTTTGCTGCTCAAGTATAGTTTGGGTATATGGCCACCTCCAACTCTCAGGAAAGAACTGAAATCATATATGGTAGTGGAAATCTTTACAGTCTGGAATGCACTATACAAATGTTATATATTATCGCAATTTTTTGTGACAATAAAATTTTGTTATGACCTCAATAACAAAAAGACAAACAATCCAATTAAAAAATGGTCAGAAGACATGAATAGACACTTCACCAAAGAGGATATTCAAGCGGCCAACAAACATATGAAGAAATGCTCACGATCATTAGCTATTAGAGAGATGCAAATCAAAACAA
>NW_006921588.1:16384334-16388954 GCF_000298275.1 Orycteropus afer afer | reverse complement strand
AACAACAACAACAACAACAAGGAAAACACAGAGTCAGTGAACCAAAAAGAATTGGTCAACATTCAACATAGCACATGGTCAAGAACTTATGGTACTAAAAGAGGAAGTCCAAGCTGCACTGAAGGAATTAGAGAAAAATAAGGCTCCAGGAATTGATGAAATAGCCAATGAGATGTTTCAACAAACAGATGCAACACTGAAAGCACTCATACTCAATTGTTCAGTACAAGAAATTTGGAAGAGAGCTACCTGGCAAAGCAATTGGAAAAGATGTATATTAGTGCTCATCCCAAAGAAAGATGATCCAACAAAATGTGGATTATATTGAACAATATTATTACTATGACACACAAGTAAAATTGTGCTGAAAATAATTCAAAAATAGTTGCAGCAATACATCAACAGGGAAATGCCAGTAATTCAAGCCAGATTTAGAAGAGGACATGGAAGAAGGGATATTCCTGATGTCAGATGGATCTTGGCTGAATGCAAGAAAGATGTTTACCTGTGTTTCATTGACTATACAAAGGCATTGAATTATGTGGATCATAGCAAATTATGGATAACATTGAGGAGAGTGGGAATTTCAGAACACTTAATTGTACTCATGAGGAACCTGTACATAGACCAACAGTCAGTTGTTCACACAAAACAAGGGGATACTACATGGTTTAAAATCAGGAAGGATGTGTGTCAGTATTATACCCTTTCACCATACTTATTTTAATCTGAGCAAATAATCTGAGAAGCTGGGCTATATGACAAAGAACACAACATCAGGATTTCAGGAAGACTTGTTAACAACTTGCAATTTGCGGATAACATAACGTTGCCTGCTGCAAGTGAAGGAGACTTGAAGCACATACTGATGAAGATCAATGACTAAAGCTTTCAGGAGTGATTATACTTCAACATAAAGAAAATAAAAATCCTCAAAACTGGACCAGTAAGCAACATTACGATAAACAGAGCAAAGATGGAAGTGGTCAAGGATTTCATTTTACATGGATCCACAATCAATGCCTATGGAAACAGCAGTGAAGAGAGAAATCAAACAACATATTGCTCTGAGAAAATCTGCTGCAAAAGGGCTCTTGAGAGTGTTAAAGAGCAAAGATGTCACTTTGAATACTAAGGTGTACCTGATCCATGCCATGGTACTTTCAATAGTGTCATCTGCATTTGAGAGCTGGACAAGGAATAAGGAACACCCTAGAAAATTGATGTATTTGAATTGTGGTGTTGGCAAAGACTATTGAATATACCATGGACTGCCAGGACAAACAAGTCTATCTTGGAAGAAATACAGCTGGGATACTCCTCAGAAGCAAGAATGGCCAGATTTCATCTCTCATGCTTTTGTCATATTATTAGGAGGGACCCGTCCCTGGAGAAGGATTTCATGCTTGGTAAAGTAGAGAGTCAGTGGAAAAGAGGAAGACCCTCAAGGGGATAGAATGATATAGTGGTTCTAACAATGGGTTAAAGCATATCAAGGATTCTGAGGGTAGGGCAAGACCAGGCAGTGTTTTGTTTTTTGTATGTAGTGTCATTATGAATCCAAACTAACTCAACAGCACCTAACAACAATAACAAGTTTTTCAATATTTTTATTTATTTATATTATCCTAAGCCTACAATTATTTACTTCTACATTGACGACAGGTCAGGGCTACCATATTCACTATCTCCTAGACATTATAGGTAACTTATTCTGGATGTCTGCAGTCTAGTCATCATTACCTAGATGCAGTATGGCTGTGTATGGATAATGCCAAATCACTGTTACAGAATCTGCAAGTAAAAGGAGATGGTCCTGGCAACATAGTGAGAAATTGTATCCTAGAACCTGCATATTAGATTCAGGTGATGTGTCCTAGTAGCCTCTCTCAAATACTATGGTGAGTGACATTGAAAATGTTTTCACACCCTTCCCTATAGAAGGCAGACTCCATTGCACTAGTATTATAATGTTATAAGAAGAAGCTACTCTTTCTGCTTTGTAACATCTACCTTTATTAGAACTATACGCTATTAATTCACAAAATTGCATAATGACTTATTTTGCATATGTTGTTCTTGTTGTTATTTGCTATCGAGTCAGACCCGACTCAGAGCGACCCCTCCTTGGGTTTCGGAGGCAGTATCCCTACAGAAGTAGATTGTCCCGTCTTCCTTCCGAGGAGTGGCTGGTGGGTTTGAACTGCCAGCCTTCTGGTTAGCAGTCAAGTGCCTTCCTTATGCTATGCTACCAGAGCTTCATTTTGCACATATTTGCCATTTAACTTTAAGAAGCCAGTGCAAATTTCATGATAATATTACAAAAATTCAGTCTGATTTTTAGGTTTTTCAGAAAACTAGAAGTGAATTTCCCTTCTGACTGGAAGCCTATTTGGCTTCTTCCTCCCGCCAAGCTCCTCTTTATTTATTGTGCCATTTGACTCCACATGAATTCTATAGATTTTATTTAAATTGGACCAACTTGAACAGACCCATCTGCCCTAGAGAAGTTTGATTCTTTTAATATTCTACTCACCACTAATGTCCCTTTTCCATTTGGGCTTTTAATTTGGATGAATTCCAAATCACTATTCTGATAGAAACAATATACAAATAATTTTAATAAAGGATAGAAACACCATTCAGAGCATTCTCCTTGTGTTATTCTAATACCTAGTAGCTTCAAAATGGTCTTAAGGCACTTTTCTCTCATAACTGTTGTTTTGGGTAGTGTAGTACCTAAGGCACTTGACTGCTAACCAGAAGGCTGGTGGTTCAAACCCACCAGCCACTCCTCAGAAGAAAGGTTGGGCAATCTACTTCCCTAGTGACACCACCTCAGAAACCCAAGGAGGTGTCGCTATAAGTCAGGGCTGACTCGATGGCACATAACTACAACAACAGGACCTCTCTAACAGAAATACCTACAAGTGTGATGGCATGAACAAATAAAGATTTATTCTCTTACAAATAGGAGGCCAGAAGTTTGAGTTCAAAGTGCCAGGTTCTAGGGGCTGGGTGAAAGCCCCTCAACCTTGGGCTTCAGCTCTGCCTCCTGCTCCTGACCCACTGCTGGCTGCTAAGGCTAACAAACCCAAGGTAGATAAGTAAAAAGGCACAGTCCCGACACTGCTAAACAATATGGTAGGCTAGTAATTCAAATCCAGAAAAAGGCCCAAGATCAGCAGAGCATGGCAGGCTGCTGAACAACAACTTGGCTACATGCAGTATTCAAGGGTGCTAAAAAGCTAGAGACCCTCCTCAAAGCTGCTGCTTATATACTGGAAGCAGACCACATCCCTAAACCAGCTACTCAGCAGCTGCAATAGATTCCACCATGGAATTTATTGCCAGTCTCACCATGGGGAATAACTACATCCAGCTGCCCAGCCACTCAACCAGGCCCAGCCAAGTTGACATAGAATCTCAAATAGCACAACTATTACCTAAATAGTTTAAAATGTTTCTCTTTGGCGTTTTCCTAATATTGAATAAACTTGAAGTTTAGATTCAAGGGCTTTTAGGATAGCTCAAAAATCCTTCAGATAAATCTTAAATTTGACCAACTAGGAAAGTTAAGCAGACATATTGAATTCTCACTGACGTTTTAAAATAAATCACTAGAGTTGTGCTAAAGACAATACAAAAATTTTAAAAAATGAACTTCATTTTCTTGATTCTGACACGCCACAGAGTTTATTAAATTGGATCCTAATCTTTTATCTTCTTGTTTATATTACTATAATAGATTGCACTAATGGCCCCAATTCTTTTCCCCTCCTTGAATCCACATCATCGGCTATGTGATTTTGTAGCTTTCCTTGTCTGCTGATTCTGAGTTTGCGCATGTGACTTACTTTGGCCAATGAGATATCAACAGACAAGATGCAAGGAGAAGCTTGAAAAAGCACTTCTGGGATTGCACTTATTCTCTTGTGTTTCAGCCATTGCCATGAAAATTATAGGCCGAGGCTAGCCTTTTGGTTCAAGGGTAAGAATGAGAGACACATGAAGTAGAGCAGAGTCAACTCAACCATGATGAGCCTGGTCTTTACCTTCTGTTAGATGATCTCTAGATACATGAGTGAGCCTGCCATAGACAAACTGAATCCCAAAGGCACATGTGAAAGAAACACTGATAGTTGCATGTTACTGAACTTGTTTTGTTGTTGTTGTTGTTGTTGTTACACAGTCATTTTTAGAGCAAAGCCTAACTTACGCAATCACCAGCCTGACTAAAAGCCTTTAGGGGACTATTGTTTTTGAGTGCCATCAAGTCGATTCTGACTCACAGCATCCCCATGTGACACAGTAGAACTGCCCTGTCAGGTTTTCTAGGCTATGATCTTAATGGAAGCAGATTGATTTTTCTCCCACAGAGCCCCTGAATGTGCTTGGACAGCCAACCTTTTGGTGAGCAGCTGAGTGCTCAATCATTGCATTACCAGAGCTCCTCTTTTGAAGACTAGGCCTTTGTTTTATTCATTTTTTGACCCTAGTGTGTAGCACTTCGTACATTCCATGTTTCGATGATTAATGGATGTCTGTGGCTGTTTCTCTTCAATTTGAGTGGTGCCACATCAGCAAATGAAGGTCTCGAAAGCTTTCTCTTTTCCATGA
>NW_006921588.1:16374562-16380194 GCF_000298275.1 Orycteropus afer afer | reverse complement strand
AAAAAAAAAAAATTGTTATGAAACAAAAGTTTTTCATCTCGAAAATGTATTATTTACTTTCTCTCTCTCTTTTTAATGAAAAGATGGCAGCACGTATATTTCTGTCTGGAGTAACACAGGGATTATGGATACTTTCAAGAAGGAGTTTTCTTGCTCTGTTTTTTTATTCTTCTCTGATAGTAATGGCAGATGTAGCAAGAATAAGAGACTACCTAAAGCTTCTTCTACTGCTACACTCATCATCCCAGATACCCTAATTGAGACAAGAAGAATTTCCCTTCAGACTAAGCCAGTGCCTCTCTCACAGGTGATTGTCACCTTAAAAAAGAATATCAGAAGTTCTTGGAATTCTGCTTCATTGCTAGAAGAATAATGTATCACTCAACAAGAATAATATATCTGGATTCAGCTTTTTTGCCAAATGCAATGGAAGAACCTTGATTAAGATATTTTGTATAGAACAAAATTAGTCTCCTCTCCTGAGGGATGATGGAGAGGGACTCACAAAATGTGGGTTTTATTTTGTAGTATTAAATTACTTTCAGTAATATACATTTACTGGCTCCCCTTTTTTTTCATTTATTTGGAAAGGGTTTATACAATAAGTTTATCTCCAAAGTCCTTAGAAATGGAACATATGAACAAATAATGAATGGTTGCTCCAGCCGTTATGTTCATTGTGGCTTGTCTGGAAGTCACATTTGTACGGCTCACTGATAATTTTATGATCTACTTCCTATTCTCTTGTTATCAGGGTCTCCATTCTTAACCACTATTATTTAAGCAATATATCCACTGGCAATTCTAGATAACAGAGGGGCATGTGCTAAGCTGATGTGCGTACACATCTGATTTTTCTAAATATCCCAAAGTAAATGAATCAATGGACATTTAGAGAATATCTGGAATGCTATATTTAAAGTTTTTAAGCACATTTTGTTTAGCATTACAAATTGACTGTCTAAGAAAATTAGGAATAGAAAATACATATTAGATCCATGATGCTTTGTGAATAATTGACTAGCCACACAGGTGCATAAGATTTCAGATGAGATTGTCTTCTTTTCATGGGAAATCTGTATTATTAGAAGATTATTGGGTGAAAATTACAGGGATTCCTTGTCATTTTCACAATAACAAAATTTTGTGCATACTTTATCATGTAGCCAAAAGTTTTCTAAATTCCTTGCTGTTGTTGTGAAATTATCTTTACCACTAAGAAACCAGAATTTCATAATTTGCTTTGATGGTAATTATTATGCTTTAAATTGAATTGGTTGTTTTCTGATGTTCCAAGGACATAGTCTAAAGTACCTTTCACTTTTGCCTTGTAGCATTTGCCACAATAAAATATAGAAAGAGCTCTGGTGGCATAGTGATCATATATATGTTGTTGTTGTTGTGTGCTGTCGAGTCGGACCCAACTCATAGAGACCCCTCCTTGGGTTTCCAAGGCAGTATCACTATGGAAGTAGATTGCCCCATCTTCCTTCTGAGGAGTGGCTGGGGGGTTTGAACCATCAGCCTTCTGGTTAGCAGTCAAGTGCCTTAGCCACTATGCTACCAGAGCTCCTATACACACACACACACACACACACACACATAAAAAACAAAGTCATTGTCATCGAGTTTATTCCACTTCATAGTGACCCTATAGGACAGAGTAGAACTGTCCCATAGGGCTTCCAAGGCTCTAACCTTTACGAAAACAGACTGCCACATCTTTCTCCTGTAGAGCAGTTGTTGAGTTCAAACCGCCTACCCAGAAGGAAGATGTGGCAATCTACTTCCATAGTGATACTGCCTTTGAAACCCAAGGAGGGGTCGCTATGAGTCAGGTCTGACTCGACAGCACATAACAACAGCAACAACTACCTTTTGGTGAACAGCCGATTGCTTAAGCACTGTGCCACCAGGGCTCCTTTTGGTCACAAAAGTAATGATATAATAACTCACTTAATGATTCATTTCATGTTTGTCACCCCTGTTAGATTACAATCTGTTCAAGTCAAGTACTACCTTTAGTATGACTAATACTGTATCCCTGGCACAAGAAGGTGATCGATGTGTATTTTTCAAATGAAAAATGAGTGAACAAAAGTGGGGAAATCCATGCTTTTTTTTCCACTCATTCTTCTCTTGCCTTTCCTGGGGCTGCTGTCCATAGTGGAGGCCCTACAAGGATGCCGAGGGAACCCTAATAGTAAGCTCCTCTCCTCCTTCCCAAAACCTCTAGTCAGACCATAGGCAATCCCTCCTCCTTTGGCACTGGATATCATCAGATGCCCTGCCACTGTGGACATATGCAGATGGGAACATAATCATTCTGAGACTAGAAAAGGTTTTAGTGCTCTGCCAAAAAAATCATTGCCTTTACACATGGTCAAGGTCACCCTGACACTACTATTCATGTAGCACAAACTCAGTAGAGAAAATATATTGTGTAAAACTATATTATTTCAAGTATATCCTTAACCTTTTGAAGTTGACCTCAGAGAGGAAAATCGGACAGACTCTCACACAATTCTCTTTACTGCCACTGTCAGACACAGACATGGGATGGCTTGAATACAATTCTTGTAGAGTTTTATATTTGAGTGTTGTTTGTTCTCAGTATTTTAAGAAAAATAACATACCATACATAGTATGTGTAATATACTAAGCCTCACAGAGGGAGGGTGAGGTTAAGAACTGCTGGGGGAAAAGCGGGGCCAGATATAAGAACTTCCGTAAACAAGATGAAAAGACATAAACATGAGCTTTGACTACGATAAAGGAAATGCATGTTGAATATCAGGCCATCGTCATAATAAACATTAGTGAAGACAATAACAAATCTGAGGATGGAATGGGGACTCAGAAAGATCTGAAGATTAAAAACATAAAGCAGGAGAACTTCTACTAGGATATAAATATTAAATTTTAAATAATAAAGAAAATTTAATATTATACTATGATTTGGTAATTCAAACATCATGAGTAAATAATTTATCAGAGATGTAGAGGAAGAAGAAAGTAGATGTGGTCAATTATTTTGAAGTCAATGAATCAACAAATATCTGGGTCCTTTTCATCATCTTCCTACAGTGTTACAGTCACCTTGGAAATAACCTCTCACTTTTCATCTCTCCCAGTTGCCCAACTGACCCCTTTTCTGACTGCTTTTGAGTCACTCTCTTTTTCACATGTCAGCACTCAGCTGCTGACAAAGAGGTCATTGTTTGAACTCACCCAATGGCTCCACATCCTGGCAATGTACTCCCATAAAGATTACCGCCTAAGCGTGAATACTAACTATCTTCCATGAGGCTTTCTTTGGTAACCTAACTTTAAGTACCATCTCTCTCTCCTCCAAACAGCTCTGGAATATTATCAGCACCTCTCTTATGACTCTTGGGACTTTCTACTTAGTATTTTAGTGACCATTGCACATTTTTATAAACTTCCTTACTACTCCATATACTATTTTGGGAAAAATTTCCCTTTGCCTTAGCTCTGTACATGCCACAGAGCTTACTATAGTACCAGTACACAGTAGGTGCTTGCAATGTAGTAAATTACTTAGTATGGCTTTTCTACCCGTAAGTGATTGTAAACTCAGTGGTGGAATGAGCAACTGTGGAGCTCCTGATTGTAAATGTTATCAACCTGGGGTATTTCTGTTGTGCGTGGCACAATGCAATGTTATGGGAGGCTCACTCTCAGGTGCTTAGAATTCTGTTGTTATGATTGGTTGGTATGGCCACTCTGCCAAGCTCAAAATGAGGCCTCCTAGAGGCAAAACTCTCTATGACTGCTGGTTGAGGAAGACGTGCTGGTGAAAGAGACATGCGCTCCTGAGACATGCGTTGCTGGAAAGAGACGCAAGAGACATGCATTACTGAGTGAGACACTGAGGGACCAGCACTGCTGGGAAAGAGATTGTGAGAGACTGTTGCCCAAGGGATGGTGGGCTGGGAGAGAGACTGAGCGTTTTTTCCTGAACTTGAATTGTAGCCTGTGGTGCTTCCCTAATAAACCCCATAATCTGTGAGCTCTGTGTGGTCACTGCAGCAAATTATCAAACCCAGGAGAGAGTGCTTTGGGAGGAACGGTTGGAGAAAGGGCTGGAGGGGAGGCAGCGTGTCTGGCCTGGCAGGAATAGGCCTTGGGCTATTGATGGTGATTCTGTCTTCCTCTTGTGGAATTAGAGGAGGTCATAACATGTGGCCTCCTTGTCCTTTTTGCAGTGCTCAATTGATAAATGTAGACAGTACATGACTAAAAAAAAAAAAAAAAAGTTTGTGTACATTAGAGTCATGAGAATCTCAATCTTTCCTTCCCAAATCCCCTTCTCTGCTTTTCTAAGTTTGGCTCTGAGGTCCCACTCAGGACTTAGCTTGGTGAAGTGTTTCATGACTGCCTACTTCAAAATTGTCTCTTTGACATAAGCCTGTTTATTTGACATTTAACATGTTCAAGTCACTGTCTTAGATATTCTGATATTTGTCATGTGCTATGCCATGTTGTAGGGCACCATTGTTAGGTTCATCCACCTGCCCCTAATTCAAAATTATAAACTCTTTGAGAACACGGTACACATTTTATACCTTTTAGTACGTATTGTCATTTAGTACGTATTGTATATTTTGCACATATGGTCAGTCTCAGAACAGTACTTCACCTCTAATGCTTTCATCTAGGAACAACTCTCTCCTTGCTGTCCTTGCTGTTTCAGGGAGAAGATTGCCACATTTTAGGGCTTTTTCTCCAGCTATTATGCTTCCTCAGATGTCTTCACCCCTTTTTTTAAAGACTTTGATCAAATCTCCTCTCCTCAGAAGAATTTAAGGAGTTCTGTTAGCATAGTGAGTAAGGCATTTGGCTGCTAACTAGAAGTTTTTTGTTTTGTTTTGTTTTGGCAGGGGTTGGGGGGAGTTGTGCAATTAGGAGCTCTGGTCGTGTTGTGGTTAAAGCATTTGGTTGCTAAAATTTCAGTGGTTCAAACCCACCAGCCACTCTGTGGAAGAAAGATGAGGCAGTCTGCTTCTGTAAAGATTTACAGCCTTGAAAACCCATTTGGGATAGCTATGAGTTGGAATCAACTCAATGGCCGTGAGTATGGAGTCTGGTCAGTGGTCCAAATGGTTCAGCACTCAGTTGCTGACAAAGAAGTCATGGGTTTGAACTCACCCAGTGGCTCCACAGGAGAAAAGACCTGGTGATCTGCTTCCACAAAGATTATAGCCTAAGAAACCCTATAGGGCAGTTCTAGTCTATCTACTAGATGAAGGGCTTTATGAGTCAAAATTCTATTCAACAGCACACAGCAACAGAGTTGAGTTTATCATGAAATATTGAATTGACACTAAATCTTGCTCCCAACTCACATTCATGGCATTTCACATTCCCTTTTACCTTGCTTTACTTTTTTCAGCCATAATAGTCACAGCTTTTTAATATGATATATGATTTTCTTATCCATTATATTTATTTTCTACTGAATGTCTCCTCTATAATATAGGTGCAAAAACAGCAAGGAGGCCACATGTTCTGACCTCCTCTAACCATAGAAGAGGAAGACAGGATTACCAGCAGTAACCCAAGGCCTATTACTGCAAGGCCAGACATGCTGCCTCCCTCCAGCCCTTTC
>NW_006921588.1:16370715-16374177 GCF_000298275.1 Orycteropus afer afer | reverse complement strand
TGGGCACCTCCCAGAACATTGTTTTGTGCCAGTCCCAACAGAAATACTCCAGGTGGACAACTTCACAATCAGGAGCTCCTCAGTTGCTCATAGAAAATCCCACCTTGGAGTTTACAAAGACTTATGGGTAGAAAAGCCACACTAAGTAATTTACTACACCACAATAGGTTTATTACAGCAGCGTTTTTCTTTCCTTCCTCTTCTCCTCCTCCTCCTTCTTCTTTTTTGTCTTTGTTTTCCCTGAAGTATCCTAAGCATCTAAAACAATATCCTGTACATAGTAGGTGTTCAATAAATACGTGTTGCATGTTCTTGAATAGATGATCAGTAAATGTTTATTTCCAATAGTTCCAAATAAAAGTTTGAATTTCTTGATGGAAGTTTCTAGGAGTTGATTTTTTTACTATGAAAAAGTGGAAAATAATATGTGTTCTTGGCACACCTGTGCAGGTTAACTGAACTACAGGCCATCCCTGCATTATAAACAAGTTCCATTCTTAAATTTGTGTTTAAGTTGAATTCATATGTAAGTCAGAAAGTTAGTCTTAGTCTTAGTTCCGTAGTGGTGCTATAAGAGAAATACCACAAGTGGATGGCTTTAACAAACAGAAATTTATTCTTTTACAGGTTAGGAGGTTAGAAGTCTGAATCTAGAGTGCTGGCTCTAGGGCCTGAGTGAAGGCCCCTCAACCTCACACTTCAGCTCTGCCTCTTGTTCCAGGCCCACTGGAGCTTGAGGCTTTTCCTAACACACATTGCTCGTTGCTGAGGCTGATGAATCCAAGATTTGCATGTAAAATGGCACAATCTCGAGATCAGCAGGCAGCACAGCAGGCCACTGGTTCAAGACTATCAACTGGAGGTGATGACGTGGCAAAATGTAGGATCCAAAGTGTGCCAAAAAGCTAGAGACCTTTTCCAAAGCTTCTCCATATATCTTGGAAGCAGGCCACATCCCAAAGGTAACTCCTGTTCAATTACTTAGCAACTCACAGAAGATTCCACCATGGAGGTGATTGTAATCTCATCATGGGGAATAACTACATCCAGCTGCCAAGCCACTCAATACCACAGCCAAGCCAAGTTGACATACAACCTTAACTACCCCACTTTGTATCTAACATGAGTTAGTCAAATGTTTCTCTTAGTATATAGTATATAGTATACTTTCTATGTATAGAAAATATTAAAGAAACACTTCCAGATACACTAAAACATCTACATAAAAATTCAGTAATAATGATGATGTTTTGATTCATATTGCAGGGTAGCATCCATTTGTTATTATGAACCATTGTGCATACTTTGAATTTTTAATATAATAGGCCTTACAGGGGTTGGTTTATAACTACTAGTTGTATGTAAGTCAGATGTTTATAACTTGGGAACTGTCTATATTCATATAGGCATGGTCTTCATGTTTCTCATTTCTCTTTATCTCAGGCATACTTCCTTTAGGAGCCACATGCCAGTTCAGAGTGGCGTCTACTTGGAAATGCTCAGTTGTTGATGATGTGTATCAGTGATGCCTTCTCCCACAGCCAAGTGAATTTGCTCTGGCTGTCCTAAGAAGGTATGGGAAAGGGTTCCAGAATTTTCCTTATCCATGAAATAATTTCCTAAATATGAATTGAAACTACTGCTATTTAATTGATTCTGACTCATAGCAACCCTATAGGACAAAGAAGATCTGCTCTGTAGGGTTTCTAAGTCTGTACTCTTTATGGAAGCAGACTGCCACATCTTTCTCCCACAGAACAGCTGGTGGGTTTGAACCACCAACCTTACAGTTAGCAGCTGAGTGTTTAACCAGTGTACCACCAGGGTTCCTAAAATACATATTAGTTACTTGGAATTAAAGTGGACAACTTTCTCTCCAGTCACTTATTATTAATAATTGCATAATAAATTCACCTAAACATAATTCATGTAGCAAAAGCAGTGGTGTTTATTCACATGAAGGTTTAGCTTAGAACATAGATTGCTGTTTCTTTTCCTGTTTTGTATCTTCCTTCCTTCATTCATTCATTTATTCCTGCCTTCCTTCACTCCATTATATCTATTGACTCCCCCTCTCTCTATGCAAGCAAGTTGCTGGGAATACAATGGGGACCAAGTCAGAAACGTTCCATTTTTACAGGAGAGTGAGACTTTAAACAACCAATTTTTACTACAAGCAGTCTCCAGATCACAAAATAGTTCCATTCCTAAATCTATCTTTAAGCTGAATTTGTACAAAAGTAAGTCATAACATCAGTCAAATGTTTGTCTCGATATATAGGACATAGTGTACCATTCTGTGCATTATGAAAAATTAAACACTTGCAGATACACAAAAAAATCTTTAACATAATAATAAAATAACAATAATAATAATGTTTTGATGTGCATTGCAAAGTAGTACCTGTTTGTTATTATGAACTATTGTATGTACCAGTTTGTAGATACAGTTTGTGCATAAATCAGGCATAAACAACTAAGGCACTACCTGTATTTTAATTGCAATTGTTATAAATGCAGGAAAGGAGAAGTGCAGAGAACTACTGAAGCTTAAAATAAAGGAATCTATCCTGGTTTAGGAGCTCTGGTAGCATAGTGCCTAAGGCACTTGACTGCTAACCAGAAGGCTGGCGGTTCAAACCCACCAGCCACTCCTCAGAAGGAAGGTTAGGCAATCTACTTCTGTAGTGATACTGCTTCCGCAACCCAAGGAAGGGTCACTATGAGTTGGGACCGACTAGACAGCACATAACAACAACAACATCCTGGTTTGGTGAGAAAGGAATAAGAAAAAAAAGGGAGAGAAGAAGTGTTCATGGAAGGGGAAGCAAGTACGTGGCCTTGGGTGGGAACTTTTCTTCTCCCTACAATTCAACATCAGTTAATAAGAATAAAGATTCTTCTTCTTTTTTCTTTTTTAAATAAAATTACTAGGTTGACTTAAAGAGATAGTTGTAAAAGTCTTTATATTCCTCCTTCAATAAGAAACACTCTAGCAAAATAAGATAAAATTGTATAATTTTTTAAAAGACTATATTTTATTCCTGAATTAAAATAATGCATATGTTGAACACTGGCCATGTGACTAAATAGGAAATCTCTTTTCTTAACTCACACACTAATTTGGGATAGCAAGGGCGCAGGTTCTTATTTTTAATTCTTAAGGTTATGTCAAGGTCAACTTAAATGGAAAGTTAGTCATGTGATGTATTAATTTTTCAAGTAGTAATTTGCACCTACCTTCAAGGAAATGTACTGATTAATCATTTTCAAATAGGTGATTTTTAATCAACTTTTAAATAGATTTTTTTTTTAATTTCTCACTATTTCTTTTTTAAGCTTTTTTTTTTTTTTTTTTTTTTAAATTGTGATGTGATTTGGGTGAAAGTTTACAGAGCAAAATCACTTTCCGTACAGCAGTTCACATATACTTTGTCTCATGACATTGACCACAGTTTACCA
>NW_006921588.1:16365846-16370615 GCF_000298275.1 Orycteropus afer afer | reverse complement strand
TCCCACATCCTCCCAATAGTTACCTCTTCCCTGTGTCCATCCCTCCATGCACTCCTGCCCCCTGAGCTGTCTCCCTGAGCATAAATAGCCCTTCTTTCTCCCAAGATTGTTCTCTCCAAGGAGTGTATCTACCTTAGGTAAATGTTCAACTCATATGCCTGTTTTTTGTTTGGCTGGAATCCACAGTTGTGGGTTCAATTCTAGACCTGAAGGGCAGCTAGGGGCCATAGTCTCAGTGGTTCCACCAGGTTCTATCAGACCAGCAAATCTGGTCCCCCTTTTTTTCTCCCAAATGATTTTAAGTTTTGTTCCACATTGTTCTCCCTCTCTATCCAGGATCTCCTACATAGATCCCCCTCTGAGTAGTTGACAGTGGTAGCCGGGCACCAACTAGTTCTTCTGGTCTCCTAGTCCTACCTATAGGCTGCGGATCACACAGTGTACCAGTCGCTAAGACTAATTGTTTCCATGAATCTTTGGTTTCCTTCATTCTTCTTTGCTCTGGACAAGGAGAGACTCATCATTACATCTAGATGACTGCTTGCAAGCTTTTAAGATCCCAGTTGCTACTCACCGAAGTAGGAGGTAGAACAATGTTTTATGTAGTATGTTATGCCAGTGGAGCTTGATGTCCCCATGACTATGGTCCCGAGCCCACAGGTTCAACTCTCTCTGGGTAGCTGGCTGTGCCCAAGAAGTGACTACAACCTTGTCCCTTGTCAGCTCTACTATACATCTGGAAATTCTTACAGAGCATACAAGTACACTTGTAGAACCATTGTCTGCCAACCCTATGCATGGTCTTGGGTACACTCCCCACTGCATAGACATACTTATTAGTTCAGCTTGTCCACCCATCTATCAGCCCATATACCCATGTTTGCCTTCACTGACAACGCAGTTCTGTATGTGGAAAAGGGTTCATCTTTGTTGTCTGCACTTCCCATGTACCTCTCTATGTCTTCCTCTTCCTCGATGCCACCATGTTGATCACTCACATTTGGTACATTGCCCTTCTCTTCACCCAAATCAATACTTATCTCTACCTATCTAACAGTGTTCCCTCCACTCCCCTCCCACCCCGGTAACCAACAAAGAACATGTCCTTTCATATATAAACCTTTCCTTGACTTTTACAATAATGGACTAATACAATATTTATCCTTCTGTGATTGACTTATTTCACTCAGCATAATGTCCTCCAAGTTCATCCATATTATCTGGTGTCTCACTATTTCTAAGTTGATTAAAGTTTCAGTGAGCAGATTTCAATAATATAAATATAATCCTTGAAATTAAAGGATTATAGTGCATTAACTGGTAAAATCAAGCAGGAGAAGAGCCTTTACTTTTAGGAAATAAAATGGATGGAACTTAGTTTAGAAGAAACAAAATTATTTCATTGAAGATTACTGTTCTATGGTAATCTGTCTATAGTTGACATTGAGTGATACTTTCTAAAGACAGAGTTGTTGGATTTTTATTCATATTAGGACTTGGTCCCTATCCAGAGGAGTAAAAAATTTTTTGTAACTCTGATAGCATGAGATATATTAAATAAACAAATAAATAAAACTTACATAATGAGTATATTTATATAACAATTATTATTATTACTGCGAGCTATTTTTAGTGAAAAATAGCCTCAGTCAAACAGAATGAGAAATTGTTGTATTCTTTTTGCACATGAAATGAAGCATGTCTAATAGATTAAAATTTAAGTAACAACTGTCCATTTAGTAAGGAGCTCTGGTGGCTTAGTGCCTAAGGCATTTGACTACTAACCAGAAGGTTGGTGGTTCAAATCCACCAGCTGCTCCGAGGAAGGCTGATGAGACAATCTGCTTCCATAAAGATTTACCTCCTTGGAAACCCAATGAGTGTGGCTGTATGTCGGAATCAACTCAATGGCAGTGGGTTTTTTTGTTTTTATTGATGCAAAGGATCACTTTACATATTAATGTGATATGTCAGTGGATCACTGAGACAAGATTCTTTCTCTGCAAAGTGGGCATTGGAGTAATTACCAAATAGAGTTGCTACAATTGAGATTAAGTATGTAAAACACTTACTACTTTGAGAAAGGAAAGGAGATATAGTTCCTGGTAATTAGAGTCCCTTTCTCAAAGAGAATCAACTGAATGCTGGTACTGTATATAGTTCTGCATTGAATTAGTTTTGTGGAAAGAAAAAGTTTCAGCATTTAATCAAGGGGGGAGTGGAAATAATGACTAAACAATGTAAAAACCGAGTCAGTAACATAATCCATAGGGAGAGTCAGAATTATTTGAGGACTTTTAAGTATCATACATAAGCATATAAGAATCATTTAAGAGTTTGGTCAGTGATGAGCTAGATCCAACTTTGTCTTTAGTCAATTAGTGTAACATTCTGTAATCGTGTTCCCATATTTATCCACGAAGCTGAGCTCGGGGCTGGTGTGCAGGGCAATCATCAATCTTACATCAGCTTTCTACTATTGTCTTTTCAAAGAAGAGCAGATGATCAGACAGAACAGATGACTTTCAACAGATTAAAAATAAAGTTGCCATCAAGTCTATTTCAACTTATAACCATCTCATGTGTGTCAGAGTAGAACAGTACTGCACAGGGATTTCAATGGCTGATTTTTTAGTAGAGTTCTTTCTTCTGAGGGCACTGGGTGGATTCCACAGATGAAGCAGTGCCAAATTCTGATGATTGCAGACACTTGGAAGTGCTCCGTGAACTTCTCTGACACACTTTTCTCCAGGCCTTGTCAGAGGCCCTTCTCATCACCACTATTGAACTATCTGCATTGGATTTTAACTGTCCACTTCGGTTGTTTGTGTCTTCACAGACTGTCAGCTACTTGAGGACAGCAACTATGACTTATTCACCCTCTTATCTACAGGGTTTGGCTTGGTGCTTGGCCCAGAGTAGGATCTCCTTTGTTAAATTGAATTGCAGCTGAACCAAATTGAAGGGTCCTTCATCTTTTAAAGGAGCTCTGGTGGCATAATAGGTAAGACCTTTGGCTGCTAACCAGAAGGTCAGTCATTCAAACCTACCAGCTGCTCCACCAGAGGAAGATGAGGCAATCTACTTTCATAAAGATTTAAAGCCATGGAAAACCAGCAGGAGTTGCTATTAGTCAGAATTGACTTGATGGCAGTGTGTTTGGTTTTTGGTTTCATCTTTTTTTCTTAATGCATTTTATTGAAATATAATTTATGTACAGTGAAATACACAAAACTAAAGTGACATGGGTCAATGCTTTTTTTTTTTTTTTTTTCCGCAGTGTTCCCTCCCCTCCCCTTCTACCCCTGGCAATCAACAAAGAAAGTTTCCCTCCATATATAAACCTTTTGTCCTTCTGTGATTAACTTATTTCACTCAGCATAATGTTGTCCAAGTTCATCCATATTATGTGGTGTTTTGTAGACTCTACATTATTCTTCAGCGCTGCATAGCATTCTGTTATGTGTATGTACCATAGTTTGGTCCTCTACTTTGGATACTTCCATAGCTGGGTTGGTTTCTAGGTTATATCATCATGTGTGTTGATGTTGTTGTTGGTTGTTGTTGCTTCTCTGTCCAGAGGATTCTCTTAGCATCTCTTGTAAGCTTGGTCTGGTTTTAACAAATTCCCTTAATTTGTGCTTATCTGGAAATTCCTAATTTCATCATCATATTTTAGGGACAATTTTGCTGGGTACATAATACTTGGTTGGAAATTTTTCTCTTTCAGGGTTTTATATATACCATACCATTGTCTTCTTGCATGCATGGTTTCTGCCAAGAAATCTGAGCCTAGTCTTATTGGTTGTCCCTTGTAGGTAACTTTTTGTTTTTCCTGTGTTGCTCTCATGATTCTTTCTTTGTCTTTGGTTTTGGTGAGTTTGATGATGATATGTTTTGGTGATTTTCTTTTGGGGTCTATCCTATTTGGGGTTTATTGGACTTCCTGAATGGATATATTCTCATCTTTCATTATATCAGGGAAGTTCTCTTCCAATAAATCTTGAACAATTTTCTCAGTGATTTTATTTTTCTCTTCCTGTTCTGGAATTCCAATGACATGTAGGTTATTCCTTTTGTTGGTATCCAACATGAACTTTAGGCTTTCTTCATTTTCTTTTGATCATTTTCCTGATTGATCCCTTTCCAAAGAAGTATTCAGGTATTTGTCTTCAATCTCATTAATTCTATCTTCCATTGCCTCAATTCTACTCCTTTACCCTGTCAATGTGTTATCTATTTCTGACAATTTAATATTAATCTGAATTTCTATCTGTAGATTTAGAATTATTTCTAAGTTTTCATTGATTTTTTTCATTTTGTTCTTGTATTTTCTTCCAAAATTCTCCTAGGGTTGTGTCTGTGTTTTCCTTGATCTGTCTCTCAATCCTTTGAAAATACCTAAATATAATTCTTTTGAATTCCTTATCAGGGAGTTGCAATGCTGAGTCTTCCTCAGGGATGTGTTCTGGGTCTGTACCCTTCTCCCTTGTTTCACCTGCTTTATCTTGCTTCTTTGTGTGGACTGTGATGCTCTGTTGTCTCTGAGGCATTGTGACCTTTTTGTATTTATATTTAGTTGGTGATTGTATGTTGGAGTGACTTGCTCACGATTTTCGTTTTCTTTGTATGTTTCTATGCAAGCAGGATAATGTGCTGTGCTCCTCTATTCAGTAGTTGGCAGCACTTATACACTCACCACCTCTCTCCTTTCCTGTTGTCAGCCTCTTCTATGTCCCTGCCAACCTTGACAAACAGAGCCTATTCTT
>NW_006921588.1:16358907-16364966 GCF_000298275.1 Orycteropus afer afer | reverse complement strand
ATGGCCTAGTGGGTAAGGCATTTCGCTGTTTGAACAAGAAAGTCTGTGGTTCAAACACACCAGAAGTTCTGCAGTTCAAATACACCAGCTGCTCTGTGGGAGGAAGATGAGGCAATCTAGTGTTGTAAAGAATTATAGCCTTGGAAACCCAATGGCGGTCACTATGAATTGGAATTGATTAGATGGCAGTGGGTTTGGTTTTGGTTTGTTGTGGTTAAGAGTTCAATTGCTAACCAAAAGTTCAGTAGTCAAACCCACCATCCACCCCATGGGAGAAAGACGTTGCAGTATGCTTCTGTAAAGATTTTCAGCCTTGGAAACCATAGTGGGGCATTTCAACTCTGTCCGATAGGGTTGCTATGAATCAGAATTGACTCGTTGGCAATGGGTGTTTGTGTTGTTTGTTTTGTTTTGTTTTGTTTACTTTAGTTCATCTTTTAAGATTTATAAAGTACAAGCAACTGAAATAATATCCGAGGGGTCCTTTGGATGATCAGAGCTTGACAACGAACCATTTTTACCACAGTGTAGGAAATCTTATGAGACTGCCTATCGAGAAAGCATAGATTTTATTCTAGTTTAAAACTTTGCCCAGAGGACTGATTCGAAGTCTACTGTCTCTCTCCATCACTTTAATTGATAGAACCAAATTGAAAAAGGTAAAAAAATAACCTTTAAGAATCAGAATACATGGGTCAACTTTCATTGCCGAATTTATAGAACAGAGAATATTTATAGTATGCACATGGTCTAAATTAGTGAAAGTTGATAGCACTCAATGATTTAAGAAGACAGAAATATTGGAAAGATGGAATTTTAAATAAACACATCTCTAAACTGCCACTGAAGTGGAAGTTACTGTTTTTCCTTATTATTAGTCATGTAATAGCATCTCAGCAGAGAAGCCTTGAAAATGCTTAAAGAATTAGACTTCTCCTCAGAAAAGAACCTGAAATAACATGACAAGGGGCTAATATAGTTCCTTTAGATGCTTCAGAGTCTCTTCACTGGAAGTCAGCATGGAATGGTATCCCTAACAGCAGGAGTTACAAGCTCAACTTCTCACTTTTGGAGCCCTAGAGAAAATGAGCCTTTATCTGTTTTCTGTTGGTAAGAAGAACCAAACTGTAAAGCATTTCAGTTCATTTTCCATCAATTGTAGTCATTGTTAATTCTCTTCTCTAGAGCACAAAGGGTGCTATTAGAGACAGACCTTTTCTGCCCTTCAAGTTAAAGAGACTTCTCTTTAAAATAAATTAATTAGAATTTTCACTGTAAACCTTTCTGTGTTCTTCCTCCAAATATGTTCTACACACAAACTCAAATGAATTAATATTTTATTTCTAACTAAAAATAACTGCAAAAGGATGTCATATCATGTCACAGTGGACATACATCAACAATGTTTTTCAACTTGAACTCTAGGGAAGAAATCTCAAATTATATGCATGAATATTCAATAAGTCTATAAATCTTTCAGTCACAAGTTAAGGTTCAGAAAGGCAGGTAGGTACTCAGACAAATCAAAAAATAAACACATAAAATAAAAGTCTATGTTACTTTAAAAGCCGCAGATTGCCTGTTATTCTTTCTGGCTATGTATCTACACAACCAAAACATCTAATTGAAAAAGTGAAACATAACAATTCAGCTCTGGTAGCATAGTGCTTAAGGCACTTGACTAATAACCAGAAGGTTGGCGGTTCAAACCCACCAGCCACTCCTCGGAAGGAAGATTGGGCAATCTACTTCCACAATGATACTGCCTCGGAAACCCGAAGAGGGGTCGCTATGAGTCGGGTCCGACTCAATGGCAAAATAACAACAGCAACATAACATTGAGCACTTTTAAAATTTGTCCCTATCAAATAGATAGAAATTTCTAGTTCCTTAAATATGTGAAATATTGTATAAAAGCCAACAGAAGAGAAATATATCTAATATTTGAGATAAGATTTTTTGTTTTGTTGTTTCCCAAAACTGTGTCTTACAGAAATGATCTTTTCATGCCCAGTGACTTAATATAGAAACATTGCTCTTAGCACTCATTTGGGCAGAAATGGAAACTCTTCGAACTTGTAAGCTGAAATATATATTCAACTGACACGTTTGGAAGGGCAGGTCCATAATACCTAGAAATAGCATCAGAAATGGGATAAGGAAAAAAAAAAAACAACAGACAGATTTTTGATAAATAGGACAGGAATGACAGGAAACTAACATTTTAGAGATTATAGCCTCAAGGCTAGCTTTGGTTTACAAAGTACCACTGAGCCTCTTCCTCCTGCTAGGCTCTTAGAAATAAAAGATAGGTAGATTTGGATTTTATGGTCAGTGATCTCTGATCTAAACAACAATGGAACTTAGCAAAGGCTCCAGAAGACAGAGAGCAATAGGTTCCTTTTTTAAAAGACCGCCCCCCAAAAGAACTTAGTAATAAAACACTCCTTTTCTCTAGAAGCCCATTATATATGCCATTCTTTGTCAATTGACATGGAAACGAAGTTAAAAAACCATGATTTTAACAAAGAAAATTTGGATTCTGATCTATTTCATAGGATAGCCATCCTACTCATGGTTTGTGAAATTTGTATAAAGAATATGAAAATGAATATAGTAGGAAATGAGAGTAGCCAGGAAGATTGGGTCAAGAATAAGCCAGTAAACCTTATAATCTTTTACAAATGATTTACATTAGATTGACAAGGAATGTGACTTTCTTCCCTCTTATTGTAATCAATGTGAAAAATTTCCAAAGACTGGAATGTCGGCAACAGCTTTTCAGAGCTCATTAAAGAAGATCAACTATAGATCAAATCTCTGACTGATACACTGTTTTAATTCAATGGGAGCCCTCTCAGAGAAAGGATATTCATTATGAAAGAGTCTGCATCTATACAATGTAACATATGCTTTCAGTACATGGTTATTGGTCCACTAAGACTTTAAGTCACAATGCAGTTTGTCTGTGTTTGATGTTGTACTGTATTGTACTTATAAACATAATTATATAAAATTTTAAAAAGGAATGTCAAGTTGAAGCATCCCTAGGTATTTTAAACAAAGGGACACATACGGGGTAGCATCATAGCTTAGACAGCATTAGATATATTTGATCGAAAAAAATAAATATAAGTCTTTGAGTAATATCTATGCCAGACGGAAATAAGAAATGGCAAAAGGTCAAAAAATGTTTCTGCACCAGCTACTTACTTGAACTCTTACTCACACACCATGTACGAAGTGGAAGAAATATTGCTTCTTCAAAAAGAGCCACTGTGTTTATCTCTTTGTAGAAAGGAAGCATACAATATCTCACAGGGGTTTGGAAAGGCAGCTGTATATAGAATGGAAAACACAAACATAGTTTATCATTTTACTTAAGAATTATTGTCTAGTTGGTGTCAATTTGCATAGTTGCAATCATGTTAAACAAAGACCTTCCCCCATGGATTTACAGTCCATGGCCAAGAACTGATAAAACTGAATATGAACCACAGACAATTGGTTTGGTTTGGAGAATGGCTAGGAAGAAAGATGAACAAATCGAGGATATTATTTAAAAAAAAGGAGAAAGAACTTCTATTTTCAAAGGAGTGGTCATCTCACTGTTAGATGTCCTCATACTATTAGACAGAAGTTATAGTTACTGTTATTTGTTAATGCTTTGCAAAGATTTTTGGTGGACAGCTTTAATTCCTGAAAATTTTTTACCAAATATATTGTTTTGAGAAGTCGTTTTGGCCAAGTTGATTTTCAGGTATAGTGATTTTCTTTTTCCATCTAATATTTTGGTGTATGGGGGTTCCGTGTGTACTGGGGAGTCCAGCATTGGACAGTACTATGGCTTCTATGTTTCAAGAGAGAATTTCCATAGACTGAAGAAAGTGCTGTGGGTGGTCAAAAGCTTTTGCTGTCCCAAAGAGGGAATATTCTACTCTATTAGTCAAAATAATTTAAAAGACATGCAGCTATATGTTTTTAATAATTTTAATTCGCAGCAGTCACAACTCCAGTAAAATAAGAATACTGTTTATGCAACAGATTTAAGTGACCTTGAATGTTTTTCTAAACTCCAATTTATCATGAACAAACCCATACTGGGTTCATATGCAATACATTAATCATCAACAGTATGAAATAAACTGCATAATAAAATTAAATTAAATCTCAATTTAGCAAAATATTAACATGCTAACAACTACCAACTTTGTTAAGTCACATTGTAAAGGCAAAATGAATAAAACACAAGAATCACTATACTAAACAAAGTAATTGAAGTTAAAATGCTATTTTCTGTAATTCTTTTTAGAGAAAATAACAAGTTGTTTACTTTAATGCAGTGACATTTTATTTTGTGATTAATTTTAAAATAACATTGTAAAAACTACAAACTCATTTTAATTTGACAAGCATTTGGTAATTAATTTTCAAACAATGCTATGGGAACCCAGAAAACACTCTTCCTTTGACATGTATTTTATAATTTATTTTAAAACAATGCTGCACAAATCTGCAAAGGCATAATTCATTTGGGAGTTCATTAATTATGTAAATGAGTTGCAATTAACAAATCTGTTCCAAGGATGGCATTTGCATAATAATGAACTTCATGTTTGTGACATTATTTAATAAGATACTTTTGTGCATTTTTAAACAAAATACTCCTGTGAATACTATATGATGAGATGAGGTTGAAAATGGACATTTAGTCAATGAGATTCAAAACTGTATCCAGAAAAATGTTAAAATAAACAGAATTATATATAATTCAAGTAATAAATATGGATATTCTTTTTAAAACACAGGGGTTTTGATAAATTTCAGCTTATCTCAATAGCATAAGACTTTAATTTACATTTATAAAGACCAATATACAAATTAGACTAACACCAGATGAACAAGCAAAGTATAAACCTCAATATTTTGAATGAAGGCAGATCATATACCATGCACTTGAATCTCAAAACACAAACCTTTCATTAAGAAAAAAGATATAAAATTGACTCTATGATCTCTTCTTGGAGGTTATGGCACAATGGCTGCAAACTGGGTTGACATTCACTTATTCAATCAATAAAATTTACTGAGCATCTACAATGAGCCAGAACTGTACTTAAGTTATAGCAATAAAAAGAAGAATAAGATGCCCTTCTGCCTTCAAATGTCATAAAGTCTAATGAAGGACACAGGAGTTTATGCACAAATTAAAATTCAATGAATGTTATCTTATAAGACAGAAATGCAAAGTGTTTCAAGAGTAGGGGAGTGAGAATAACTAAGCTTGGTGGAATTCAGGAAGGTGTCAAAGATAGAGACTAACTATTTTGAAGGATGGGAGGGAATTCACCAGAGGGTAAGAAGATGAAGAGTATTTGAGAAAAAGGAAATGGCATACACAAAATCATGAAAAGTGAATGATCAAGATGTAATTTGAGAAAACGTGATTCGAAGCAGAGGGTATGGGCTGGGAGATGAATGCTTTTGGAGCAAAAGTGTCAGGAGTCTTAAAGATTCAGTTTGAAATTTTAGAAAGATAATGAGAACAGCGTTATGGCAGATGGCTTGAAAAGGATGGGTAATTTTCTCTCCAGCTGATCAGTAGCAAAGGGTGTCTTAATTGATCAGTGATGTATGCCATGGGTATAAGATGAGATCAGGTGAATTTATGAGCCAAGTATTTGCCATCCCAAATTGATGTGACTCTGTGATAACCATCAAATCTTATGGTTCTAGCATATAATTTTTCTATTTGCTCTTTAGCTGTGCTTTCAGCCTCCTGGTCCTATTCCAGTTTAAATGTTAGGAGCTCTTAGGAACCACTCCATGCATCAACTGCACCCACTTTCTGCAGCTAGAGTGGTCTTCTAAATCCAATCTTGTCTACCCTCACAGCTATGTCTACCATCCACTTAATGAAAGTATACCCAGCCTTCAAAGCTGTATCTTCATGGCTTGGAAATAGAGGTAAATAAGTAATAACGGATGATACAGCAAAGGACAGTAACCCAACTGGCTGAGCAAACTAGATGTACCTCCAGAAGATTTCTTTGTCAATA
>NW_006921588.1:16358296-16358807 GCF_000298275.1 Orycteropus afer afer | reverse complement strand
GCAGAAGTTGATAAAAATCTTCAATTTCCTCATCTTTGGCTTTGGTGGTTGGTGAGTAAATTTGAATAATAGTGGTATTAATGGGTCTTCCTTGTAGGTGTATGGATATTACTCTATCACTGACAGCATTGTGTTTCAGGACAGATCTTGAAACATACTTTGTGATGATGAATGCCATGCCATTCCTCTTCAATTTGTCATTCCAGGCATAGTAGATCATATGGTTGTCTGATTCAAAATGCCCCAAACCTGTCCATTTCAGCCCACTAATGCCTAGGATATCAATATTTATGCATTCCATTTCATTTTTGACAACTTCCAAATTTCCTAGATTCATACTTCGTACATTCCATGTTCCTATATCAATGGACGTTTGCAGCTGTTTCTCCTCAATTTGAGTCGTGCCATGTTAGCATATGGAGGTCCTGAAAGACTTACTTTACCCGTATCATTAAGGCTGGTTCTACTCTGATGAGGCGGTTCTTTCCCAGGCCTATTTTGAGTGCCTCCA
>NW_006921588.1:16354616-16357631 GCF_000298275.1 Orycteropus afer afer | reverse complement strand
ATCTTTCTCCTGCAGAGTGGCCAGTGGGTTTGAACCACTGACCTTTTAAATAGCAGCCTAGGACTTTAAATACTAATTCAGAATCCTTTAAAAATCGACTGGGCCCCAATGAAACTTCTTGAATGAGGAAAGAAGGTTCTTCAAGTAACAAAGGCTGTTTTTAAAAGTCAGAGGACGAGCACTGTTAAACAGACCATCTAGACCACTGTACAAGTCAACAATGAAGTGATTAGATAGTCCACACTGCCACCATTTGATATGGGCTGCCCAGACTAGCTCTCAAAGGCAGTGAAGCAAGGATCAGTAATAGAAGACACAAGGAGAAAAAAAAAAAAATAGTGTGAATGGAATGAGTAATACTGAAAGGAATTAAGATTCTGCACTTGCTTCACTAAAGATTTATACTAAAGCAAAACAGGGAGGAGGAACTCTAAACCTAAAGAAAGTAAGGCCTGGAATGTTGGAAAGCTTTCCGAAATGGGAACATGTGTGAGGCTGCCAAATGGGGTCATTGTTTCTAAAAATGATGTGTCCCATGATGACAGCAAACTTGTTTTTCAGACAACTGGCATTCATTGAAGTGATCACTCCAGCACTTCCCTCTTTCTTGATTTGTAGAGATTATGCTCTGTCCTGACAAGGCTGCAGAGGAATCCTCACATGTTGCCAAGTTTAAGATGATGATTGTTTTTTGGGGGGTTTTCTATTTTATTAATAACATTTTCATTTGGTAAATGTTACTATAATGTTTAGGGAAGTAAGAAGAAATAGATCAGGTTGAGCATTTCACGCAGCAGTTAAATCAGAACCATCAGAAGTCACAGGCTATAAATAGCTGCCTATGAACGAGCTCTTTTTATTTAAGTTTACATAACCAATTTAATGTTTTATATGTTATTATTCCTCATGATTATTTTGTGAAAGGGGATTTATCTAGTTGCATCTGCCTTTGGTAAGCATCTGTTAGATTTTTGTTGTTTTTCTGTTTACTTTCAGTGATAGTTGAAAATGGTTTAGTGCAGAGCTACTCATTATTTTCCAGTGACTGAGTTTTGGAAAATGTACACGTTGTCTTCTTATACATCCTTGAAGCCCTCTCACTCCTGTTGTTGTCATTGTTGTTTTGTTCAGTTGAGTCAGACCCGACTCATAGCGACCCCTCTTTGGGTTGCCGAGGCGGTATCACGATGAAGTAGATTGCCCAACCTTCCTTCCGAGGAGTGGCTGCTGGATTTGAACTGCCAGGCTTCTGGTTAGTAGTCAAGTGCCTTAGGCACTATGCTACCAGAGCTCCTACTCCCACCCTACCCAGCTGCCTTTCTGTGTTTCTATCTTAATTAAAGTCTTCATCATTTACACAGAACTATGAGTCATCCTCTATCATCTTTATTTTACCTCACGTGCAAACCATCACCAACTCTTGACAGTTATGCTTCAGAGATGTCTTCAAAGTATGTATTTCTTCTTTCTCATCATCTCTCTTTGGGGCTATTAAAATGACTGTCACTTGCCTTCCTTTCATGGTTATCCCTTTCTTCCACTCCATCTTGCTCTCCATCTTAGCCAGTACTAACATTATTTATTTGTTTAAAGCCTTCCACTAGTTTCCAATTATTCACCAAATGAACTCCACTTGACCCTAGGATGGACCCAAGACCATTTCTTATGTGACTCTTGCTTTCTATCCAGTTTCATCTCTTGCCACATCCTCCCATGCTTTTTGCTTCTAACCACAGACCACCTCACTATTTTCTAGACTTCTATGCCATTTTACTACTCCACAGAAGCTCTGGTGATGTAGTGGATAAGGCATTTGGCTGCTAACCAAAAGGTCAGTGGTTCAAACACACCAGCCACTCTGCTGAAGGAAGATGGGACAACCTACTTCCATAAAGATTTACAGCCTTGGAAACCCAGTGGGAATCACCGTGAGTCAGAATTGATTCAATGGCAGTGAGTTTGTTTTTTGGGGGGTGGGTTGTTCTTGTTACTGCTCTATACCTCCACACACAAAGACCCTGATCCTTGAAAGCCTAGCATTCCTCTTTCTGCCAAGCCTTTCTTTCTTTCTCTCTTTAAGATCCAGCTCAAACATCTCTTCTCCAGGCAGAGTATTCTGTTCCCTGAAGTCTGTTGAAGCCTGAATTATAGCATGTGCCATGTTTTGTTGGGCTCGCCTTTCCACAAGGCTGTGTCTCAAAATTCTGTTAGTTCTGTGTAGCAAAAACTATGTTTTATTCATCTTCTCATCTTCACCTCTGAATACAAGACCTATTACAATGTCAATGTTCAGAAAGAGTCTGTTTACCAAACGATTCTGTGAGGCAGGCATTTCAGATAACTATAGGCAATAAGAAGAGCAACTCTATTACAAGCATTCTCTGAGAAAACCCTACATAAAGTCCTTATTTTTAGCAGCAAGGAAATCTGCATAAATGAAAAAATAGAACTACAATAGCAAGACTATAACTAGGAATATGCCTTGCTAACATCTGTGCATTCATCCTCCTATCCATTCATTCAACAAATACCTTTTGAGCATCAATTCAGTGTCAAGCACTATGCTAGACACATCAGCTATGACAGCTGTGGGAAAAGATTGACTAGCCTTTATAGACTTTACCTGGAAACACAGATGATTCTTTTTGAAATGAGTAACACATTATGTATGTGTACATTATACATAAACAGACATACAGTGATATTCAAAATGTTTAACCACCAGCAGCATATGGGTACTGGCTGGTCAGAAGAATACGTTTCTTTTTCCTTAAAGCTTTTCCCCAAAGGAAAAAAAAAAGTATGTTGAAATGACATGGAAAAACAAAAGGAAAAGCAAAATAAAATTATATAGCCACCAGTCTGGGACCTAGAACCCAGCTTGAAAAATAGATTTTAAGCCTCTATATTTTTATTTCTTCCCAACTTCAAAAGGAGATAAAAATAAGACATGAAGTAGAGACTGAAGCATCTTATATTTTATTTTTGTTTGCATAGCCATACATCATTGGTACC
>NW_006921588.1:16353331-16354516 GCF_000298275.1 Orycteropus afer afer | reverse complement strand
CAACAACATAGTAATTATATTGGCTTTAGCCATTAAAGTAGCTATTGCATGTGTTCATATTTGATCCTGGCTGGAATGACATGACTTACATAAAATAGACAACAGAATAAAAACTTTAATTGGACACCTGGATGTTTGAAACATTTAGATGGTTGGCAGTGTGATGAAATTTCATGCAGAGAATTGTTGAGCAAAGAACATATTTATCTTCAGGGCAAACAATGTCCCTATATAGTTTCTATTAAATCGTGTATGTGGAAAGAAGGAAACACCTTACAAACTATGTTTGCTTAATGATGCTCTCCAAGCCTTAGTCAAGACTTCACCATTCTTTCTTCATTATTTCTGTTTCCCAAATCCTTACGAACGAAGCATTTGCCAGGATATTGTCAGTGCTATTGTCTCTACATAACCACTGACAATGAGGAGTGACCTTCTTTAAGGATAAGGACACCAACCATAATCTATTTTGAAGGACTTCCTCCTCATGTCCCTTCTCCCTTTTGAAATCCAATTGCGAGAAATAGTTAGCCTCTTGGAGCTAAACGTGTTGGCAGGCAAATTTAAGTTGATATCTGAGAGCTTCATGGAACATAAATGTTTTCTCTGGTTTGACTTTATCTGCTCCTGGACCAAATGAGATTCAGCCCTGACTATGAAGGAACTCTGGTGGCCTAGTGGTTAAAACATTCTGCTGCTAACCACAAAGGTTGGCAGTTTGAACCCACCAGCCACTCTGGGAGAAAGATGAGGCACTTTGCTTCTGTAAAGTTTTACAGCCTTGGAAACCCAATGGGCTATCTCTGCTCTGTCCTACAGGGTCACGATGGGTAGGAATTGACTGGGTGGCAGTGAGTTGTTATGTGTGTGTGTGTGTGTGTGTGTGTGTGTGTGTGTGTGGTTTTATTGCTAGGTGCAGGTTTATTAAAAATATAATAATAAAAAATAAATAACACACAAAGTCTGAATGTTTGCATCAGCACTTTTCAACCTTAGCTAAACGTTATACTCAGCTGGGGATTTTTTTAAAAATACCATTGTTCCAAGCCTCACCCTAGGGCAGATTTTGGCCATTATTATATATTTAAAGTTTTCTGGCTGATTTGATGTAAAACTAGGGTACGGAAGCACTGATTTCAGTTATAAAAATACCTTATATGATCTTAATGTTATATTATTCTATGC
>NW_006921588.1:16345396-16347028 GCF_000298275.1 Orycteropus afer afer | reverse complement strand
GTGCCTTTTTGTGAAAAGAAGGGCAATGGTCAACCAAGGGAGATGATAAACCCAACCCTTACCAGCAGAGCTGATAATGATCAGTCACTTGCATGCTATTTCACAGCTGATACCTCTTCCAACATAAAAAGGGAAAAAAATGATATTAATTGCAAAAGTTTCACAGATGTCTGCAGCAGTTGACCAGAGCTCCTGGGTTATTGCTTGTCAGACTATTAATGGGTTTGGCTAACCATGACAGTCATTACTTTTCCCCCTCCTGTGAGCTACTTTCTGTATAATTTATTCATAGGTTTTGCCAAGATTTGACAACTTTCAGGATATTAACATAAAATTAGACTGTAGAGCTGAACAATGGGTGGCTTTAAAATTAGCCGTGGTGAAACTGATCAAATGGAATTGGCTTTTTCCTCTGCATTCCTCTAAGTTTATTATCATTGTCTTTCTTTCCAGATGTAAGAGTTCATGTCGACAATTCGGTACAGATTAGAAGGAGGAGGAAGGGCTGAGAGAGGCTTGATATTCTATGACCTTGGAGAAAGGGCTCTTTGTAACCCAGGCAAGTCCTCAATAGATAAAATGCCTGACAGTAGCTTCAATGAACCTGTGCAGAAACCATTCTTGAAATTTACCAAAGTGCACCCACATTTTGAAGCTCATCTGAGAGGAGAACTTTTTCTTTGCCATCTCCTGGTTCCACACAGCTTGCTCAGTGAATGCCATTACAGAATGCGATGTGCGTGTTAATAAGCCAGGACATCTGGTAACCAGCTTTTTTCTGACTCATTAACTGACTCTGTTTCTGTGGCCAGGGGGATGAGAGGAGAAACAGGAAGGTTTTGCTTCTAGCAAATGGGCATTTGATGTATGCCCTGGTTCTTCGGGCTCACCGAACTTTTAAACTTGGTACTCCAAGGTTGGCATCTAAATGCAAGTAACCTTTGTGAAGCAATGTTTTGCCCCATACAGAAAACAAATAGTAACTAAATCATTCTATATAGTCTCAGAATGCAGGTGAGAGGAAAAGAAATTTAGCCTAAATTCTATTTTATAGCCCAGGATGAGAGAAGCGAAGGAAGAACTTGCCTAGGCTCCCATGGAAATACTGCGGCAAATCAGGGGCTGGTCTTCAGGTTTTGTGACTCTTTATCCAGTCCTCTTTCTAACTTAATACATTGCTTTGCTAACTTTTGTTTTCTCCTTTGCCTTATTGTCATTGTTGGGAAGTTCTACTCTGTCCTGAAGGGTCATTATGAGTTGTAATCAGTTTGATGACAGTGGGTTTGGTTTTTTGGTTTTAGTTCACCAACCATTGCTTGATTTTTCTTTTTCTACCTTCTGTTTAGAACATTTAAGCAGTCTTCAGTGCTAACACCAATCCTCCTGCCTTCCCTAATAAGTGATTAGGGACCCATTCAGGCATTTATAAAGGGTATTTAGGGATAGTTAATTTAAACTTTTGAGAAATAGACAACTTCAATCCAGGTTGTGTACAACCCTAGGGAATACAATTAACTAACTAGCGTGTAGTAAGAAAACTCAAATGGAAAATAGAACAAGGTCAGGAAAACCTCCCAATGAATTTTAAGAAAATATACTATTATGTCATCAAAAAGTTTTTTTTTTTTTTTT
>NW_006921588.1:16344255-16345296 GCF_000298275.1 Orycteropus afer afer | reverse complement strand
GTTCTTTTCTCTTTATTGCTCAGAGCATTTGGCCTTATTGATCCTTGACAAGTTATAAATTAGTCCATTCATCTTACAGAGCAAAAGTGATTTAATAATTTTTCAAAATAATGCATTTATTCACACAATTCTGTAGCCAGCTTCTTAAAATTTTTCATAGAGTTTAGATTACATATTAATAGAAGTATTAGATGTTTCTTGATTTGTCCAGAATATGTTCTGTTTTGAGGAGGCTGGAGAGGAATCTACAGGTTTCCAAATTAAAACTATGATTCTTGGTACATTGTACTTTAGGAACATCATTTGCATTTAGTAAACGTTACTATAATATTTAGGGATGGTCAACTTGAGCATAAGGTATTAAGGTACTAATATTAAGGTATTTAGAAAACATCTTACATAATATTTTCCCCCTAAATATTTATAAGTGCTGAAAATTGAACTTACTTTAATTTTTCTGAGTTCTGAATTATCATTTATTTTGAAAAACTTTCCAGAAAATACTATTTTTTGAGCCATCCAAAATTTTGTTCTATTTAGAGTCATACGTACATATAATCTGAAAACAAAGGATTCTAACCTAATACATGGGAATTTGAAATGAGGACGAGGTAGTAAACACTTTTGTACATTCATTACAAAGAAAGGCTTTTAATTTTTTATTATTTTTATGTAAACATCTGCCAACTAACTTTTGAGGAAGAATTGATTAGATTTTTTTAATTTGTTTCTTCTGATCTCAAATTATGCAAGAATTAGGGAGTGGTGAATGAGAAACATTGTAAAAGTGATTTCTAAAATGCAACATTGTATGAATTCTCTTATATACTTCTTGCTGTAGCAATGGTAGAAAATCTTAAATCCATTTCAAATCATCACAATTAAAACTAAAGCTGTGAATTAGAGTGAAATGAAGAAATAAAACTGTTAATTAGGCTATTTCTACAAAGAATTGGAGGAATCATTATGACTATTTGGATCTGAAACTCCAAAGATAGGAAAGAAAGAAAACATCATCACCCTACACTGGAAGTCAGGTTA
>NW_006921588.1:16332199-16336280 GCF_000298275.1 Orycteropus afer afer | reverse complement strand
TTTTTTGTTAACCTTTTATTGAAGGTAATCAAGTCCAAATGCTCTGGAGACTGATTGAGTAAAAGAAGCCTGACTTGATGGTACATGTTGAGGGATGAAATGGACAATGAAGTTTCCATATGTTGTTTTTTATGCAGTAATTAGAAACTGTCACACACCGTTTCATTTTTTCATTTCCTTGGGCTTATTTGCATGTTGGAACTTCCTTTGTAGCAGAATGGAAAGCATCAAACTGGCACCCAGTTGAAATGAGGAGCAGTGACTCATTCCCTACCTCAGAGTCAGGAAGGAAGCCAGGGGCAGGTACTTGTCAAGGCTCGGAGTCCAGCTGAGTGGCAAGCAATGCAGCTGGCCTGGGCACTGCTCACCTGGCACAGCCTCCTGCCTGGGCTGGAACACTGACCAAGCCCTCAAACTGCTCATTAAGGAGCACTTTGGCTACCTGAAGCTGATCTCTCTTAAAGCATTTTCATTCCATTCCTATTACCGTTCCTTTCCTATTTGCAAGTGTAGTCGACTTGAATTCAGGTACCTTATTATCCCTGTTGCTCAGGCACAATGCAGTTTTGATGGAGCCTTTACAAGTCTAAAGGACCTTGTCATGTCTGGATCCTTACAGAAGAGTTTTTTTAAAAATATTTTTCAAGAAATCTCTACTATTGTAAAGAAAAAAAAAAAAAGGATAGACCAAGCAATTCCTATTTAATGTGGATTTTTACTGTTGTTGTTGTTATGTGCCGTCGACTTGGACCTGACTCATAGCGACCCCTTCCTTGGGTTTCACTATGGAAGTAGATTATCCCCTCTTCCTTCTGAGGAGTGGCTGGTGGAAATGTAACCTCCAAAAACCTTCCTAGTGTCGATTGTGTTCTAAAAATCCACTGCTTTCTACTACTATGTTGTTTAGTAATTAATGAACTGAGAAATCTCAGGAAGTTGCAGGTTAAAAGAAGTGTCATTTTGTCTAGGATATCCTATTTGTATAGCTATTCAAACTAATACTTAAATGATCTAGAATTAACTATATGAACAATAAAATTACAGAGGTGTGATTTACTTATGGCACAATAAAAGAATTTTCCCAAATCACATTTTTGTCAAAAACAAATTTCATAAGAAATTTTAAATGTCATCTTAATTAAATCTTTTAAATAATTTTGTTTAAAAATACAGATGAGCATAAAGAGGAAATGAAAAAAGAAATTACAGTTATCCCCCCCACACACACACACACACATAAACAAGCATTACCACTATTTCAATGTTTGTTCTTTGGATATTTCAGTTTGAATATAAATATTCTATATCTAATGTTTTTCTTTTTTCTTTTTTTTAAATGAATCACAATGCACTTAGTGTTATATAATCTTTTCCCACTTAAATACATGACAAACTTTTTTTTTTCCATGGCAAATAATTCTATTACAACCTTTTAGTGGCTGTATAGGATTCTGTTGTTGTGGCCATCGAGTGAATTTCGACTCCTAGCAATCCCATGGAACTGAGTAGAACTGTTTCGCAAGGTTTTCTCGACTGTAATCTCCACAGGAGTAGATCTCTAGGTCTTTCTCCTAGGGAACCGTTGGGTGGTTTCAAACTGCCAACCTTTCAGTTAGCAGCCAAGCACTTAACCATTAGTGCTACCAGAGCACAAAAACTTCTGTCACAGAGTCAATTGTGACTCATTAATAACACTATAGGACAGCGTAGAACTGCCCCAAATTACCAAGGCTGTAAATCTTTATGCAAGCAGACCGCCTCATCTTTCTTCTGCATAGTGGCTGGTGGTTTTCAGCTGCCAACCTTTTGGTTAGCAGCCAAATGCTTTAACTACTTCACCACCAGAGCCCCTTCCAGGGCACAAAGGTATTAAATAATGTATTTAGTCAATCTTCTATTTTTTGAATGTCTAGATAGTTTTAAATTTTTTTCCTATTTATCAGTGTGCCAATTATTATTAAATATCCATCTTTATTTCCTTGATGTATATTTTATCCCTTTATTTCCTTTGGATGTATTTCCTTGGGGTATGTTTTCAGAATTTTAAGTGCTTAGTGCAAGGCTATGCGCCTTTTTGGACTTTTGATACATATTGCCAATTGCCTTCTAGAAAAGTTGTGTTAATTTAGAATTTCACCAGCAGCCTGTAAGGTGCCTATTTTTCCTGCTCCCCTGCCAACACCCAGCATTATGGTTCTTTTTAATCTTTGTTAATCTAAGGAGTGAAAAATGGTGTCTCTCTATTGTTTTAATTAATTTGTTCTCAAAACCAACATCTCTGAATACAGAATGACACCCATGTGCTCCTCAACATAATTGCATATATCAGTAGTTATACCTAAAATTCATTATTACTTGTGTTTTATAGCACTGTCATGGTTTTACAGCAGATACAACTAATTCGTTTAGACCATAAGCTGTTTGATCTAGCAAAGTACAGAAATGTACAAATAAAGTGTGGAAGCTATATTGTTTCTTGTATCTGGGAAAATGCAAATGACATAGGAAATTTAAAAATCATACTTTAATCCTTGCTGAGGGAGATTGGAGTGAGATGGCTGGAAGATAACAACGTATTGGTCAGCACAGTGGAAGGCCTTGGCTACGGCACAGCTACTGGAGGTAACTGTGTTGGTATCTGTAACATGTTGATGTGTGAAGTGAAAAAATGAGTCCTATTCCTCAGGAGAGTCTTGCATATGTCAAGTATATTGTCTCATTAAGCCAATCCATTTATCAACCCACTGAATGCCAATTAAATTGCACAGGATGGTGCAGGTATATGGTGGGCTGTTGGTGCCAAACTTTATTACAGCTGAGCTTTTCTGGCGCAGTATGTTCCACCCAGCAAAATGGCAGGCATATCAAAGCCAAATTAAATGTTCTTGAAATAATGCCTTTAAGAGGACAAAATGCCACAGCCTGGCAGAAGAGAATGTGAAACGTAATGTCAGTTCTTAGTGTACTTTTAGTTCCAATGAAGATGTCAAGGCTCAGATCCAGCCAGTGCCAAATGTCTTCACAGCATGCAAATTAGATCAGTGTAATTTCATCAGGAGAATGATCAGACTCTGCTGTAGTTATGGCTGAATTCACTGCTTCTGCCGAGAGCTGGGCTGAGGACTGTGGGGCCCAGCTGAGCTCGTGCTCCTATCCTTAGGAACAGAGAATGCCTGATTTAATGTATTGCTCTCTTAATGCCAAGGTTGAAAGTCAGTCCCACCTCTCACAGATATTGCTAAATGAGCATCTAACATAGATTACAATGAATTTGTTTGGAATTAAAAAAATCTGGTTAGTGAAAATTAAGCCCCAAGTAAGTAAATGAGGTACTAAGCCAGCTGCCAAGAGGATATTACAAGCAGAAGACCTTTATATTGGTGACTAAACATGAAATTTGTATGAAAACATATAGTTACTGCTATTGAATATTTTAAAGTATGCACATTCCCAGTATGTTTGGAAATATCTGTAATCTAATATATTGGTGTAATGATAAATATTGCATATTAAGAGTCAACAAGAAAAATAAGTTGCTAACACAAAATGAAGAATACTGAAAATCTCTAACTAAGTAACAGAAGTTAAATAAGAATGCTGTGATTTATTTTAAGAGTTACTTTTAGGAAAGTATTAAATCTAATGACAAAAAGAAAACTATGGAGAAATTGGATAAATGTCTTGTGAAGTAATGTACAAGTCATCTAATTTATAGGCTAATATTTAGAATTCATTGGAATAAAGCTACTTATAACAAGAGGTCACATATCACCATGAAATTGTTACCCATTTTGAAGTAGTTTCTTAATGTAACACTGTTAAAAAATACTCCTGAAATGTTATTTTGGTTTTAAAACTGATTTTTCTTTTCCTTTTCACATATAGTTTTCTACCAGAACATAGGAGAATTCCTCTTTGAATATGCTGGTCTTCAGTAAAGCCAAAAGCAAATTCCCAAAATTTGAGTGACATTCCCAAGACCAGCTAGGCAATTCTCAGATTTTTTAATGTTTAAGAATTTATCTGCAGCCTTTTCAAACATTAAACTTTCTGCTTGTTGTTGTTGTTGTTATTTGCCATC
>NW_006921588.1:16329120-16331769 GCF_000298275.1 Orycteropus afer afer | reverse complement strand
AGTATATGATATCCCCTATCCCACAGATTCTGAAGAAGGGATTATTCAATGAAAAGCAGAAACTTTCAGGGTTCAACTTGTTATTACTATGCTACTTTTCAGAAGCTATCTGTAAATCTACTACTTGTAGCTCCAAGGAAAACAATACCTTACAAAATCAGATTCATAAAATGCTTCCTCTTCATATTCCAACAGCCATACTCTGGCTTCTACATTTCAAACTTTAAATTTCATAGGAACAGGAGAAAAAATAGTATAAAACAACTAAAATTACATGAAATCTAGAGTAAGATCTTCCCTCTGTTGCTGCTATTCACGATTGAAGGATGTTCGTTGTCAGTTACTGGAACATAATCCAATAGATTGATAAAATTGGTTTACCAAACCAAAAACCAAACTCACTGCCATTGAGTCAAAATCGATTCTGATTCGTAGTGACCCCCATTGCATTTCCAAGCTGTAAATCTTTATGGAAGTAGACTGCCCATCTTTCTAGAGAGAATGGCTGGTGGGTTCAAACCATTGACCTTTTGGTTAGCAGCCAAATGGCTTAACCATTACACCACCAGAGCCCCTTACAATCAACTTAGAGCAAGTTTCAAGTCAATGAAAAATTATCTCAAGCCTTGAAACTACTTTGACATTCTCCCAGTACATCTAATTGGTATAGATAACCAACAACTACTAAAAATTAGTGTTGCTTTGAATTACTTTTCATTCTTGTATATCTCTTCAAAATCATTTAGACCCTCTGTGGTGCAACTTTCTTTCATTTCCTACTTTAGCAATAGGCACAGGACCCAAGGCTATCTCTGGGGCTTGCCAGGACCCAGATGCCAAGCCTTGGAACACTCTAGCAGCAACATCTGGCCTTTTGGTGAGCTCCACAGGCAGTTGTGCACTTAGCTCAGAACTGCCTCTGGGGATGTCACATGGTCAAACAATCTACTGATATTTGGGCTGGCATGATCTCCCAGGAAATATTTGTCTTTCTTCTCCCTTTGAATATGTAGCATATTAATATAGAGCTATTAATTATAGATTGATATAGAGCTATTAATTACATGAAAAATAATGTTTTCCACACAAAATAATTTGCTTTTAAATCCTAAGTTTTTATTTTAATAGCTACAATTATATTCCAGGCTAGACTTCAGCCGTTTGTGAATTTTTCAGAGTCAGGAGAAACACTGACATTTCAGTTCTAGATAAATTCTGTACAACTGCACCAAACTCATGAAAGGTGACCAGATTTTCATTCAACAGTGACTTAATTACTGACGATAATTGAAAATAAAATGTGCAAATACCTCTGAGATAGTTCCTCAAAATAATTTTCAAAGTTTGTTGTGATAAGGACATTTCTTAAGCATATACAGTGCTGTGACCTCAAATGCTATTTGTTTTCCTAAGTTATTAGATTGCTAAAGATCTGCTATAATATCATTTTCAATCAGAAGATTAAAATGCATGTTCAAATAATACCAGTGATTTACTTAAGATTATTATCAGGTTAACATAAAAAGCAATCCCCAATATTTCCCATATTGAGTATGCAAAATTAATCAGACACAAGAAAAAATGTAATTAATTTAATGTATTCCCCCTAACAAGATTTTACACTTTTCCAGGGAAAACAGAAAAATTCATTTAGGATTATTTTACTCAGTATGTGGAAAATGTGATTTAATACCATAGCACATCAGATCCTGGTCATCCAGGAGAAAGCGAGCAAGCAGTAGAAGGATCCAGGTAAGGGGAGGGACTCAGGCCCCAATCTCCAAGTGGCAGGAAAAGCAGAGGGAAAAGGAAAGGAAAGCCAGGGTGTTCAGGAGTGGGGGAGCAAGTGGCAGAGGAGTCCAGGTAAGGGGAGGGACCTAGGCTTCAACTCCCAAAAGGCAGGAAAAGCATAGGGGAGGGAAGGAAAACCAGGGTGTCCAGTCCAGAGCTAGCAAGTGGCAGGGATCCAGATAAGGGGAGGGTGGAGAGGTTTCGACCAGCTAAGGGAGACAAACTTGTCTGTTGGTTTGTCGTACTGTGGTGGCATCTTGCAGTGAGGCTTGAGGCTGTCCCACTGGTGTTTCAAACACCAGCCAGGTTGCACATGGTACACAGGTTTCAGCACAGCTTGCAGACTGAGACAGAGTAACCATCCACTTCTCAATGAATTGGCCAGGGAAAACCTTATGAGTAGCAAAGAAACACTGTCTGATACATTACTGGGCAACTTTATGAACAGACTGGCTATGTTGTCCAATATAACACAGGAAGATGAGCCTCTTATGTCAGAAGGGACTCAAGGTACGACTGGGAAAGAGTTACCTCATCAGAGTAGAACAAACCTTAATGATATGGGTAAATTAAATCTTGTGGGACATTTGCTGACATGGCATGACTCAAACTGAGGAGTAACAGCTAAAAACATCCATTAATAGTAGGAAGATGGAATGTACAAAGTAAGAATCTAGGAAAATTGGAAGTTGTTAAAAATGAAATGTAACATATAAAGATTGATATCCTAGGCATTAGTGAGCTAAAATGCACTGGTTTTGGCCATTTTGTATCAGACAACCATACAATCTACTATGCTGGGAATGACAATTTGAAGAGGAATGGTGAGGCATTCATCATCACAAGATCACAAGGGAT
>NW_006921588.1:16324819-16325939 GCF_000298275.1 Orycteropus afer afer | reverse complement strand
TAAAATTTGGCAACCTTACGATATCTAAATAATTGTGATTGAGGACCAGTAGGTTATTAGCATATGGAGAACTGGTTCTAACTAAACCCAATGCAGAAAGAATCACAGCTTGGGTAGTAAAATTGTAGCAAATAATTGAAGACATTCAAGTTCCAGTATTACAAAAGGGAATTTTTTTATTTTTTAACTTGAGGCTTTTAAACAACCACAGTAGTCAAAATGTAATGGGTAATTTTGCAAAAACAATCAACATGAACAAAACTTTTGTTCAAATATCAACTAGATAGAGTGTGTGAATCAGCACACAACTAAGAGAGAGGTCTGACTTATACTTGGCACCAAGCTCAGATTCATTCAATGTTACAGAAACTACTGAACACATCTAACGTCACCCTTTTCTCTTCAAACCTATGCTTTCTTTCCATTTTTAATTATGCACTCTTTTGTTGGCCCCTTGTTCCTATGAATAGTCTCAGAACTGCCTGCCAAGACCCTTAGTTAAGATACCCAAGATGTAATCACTGAATACATCTTCCTCTTGTCACTAACAATACTGATCAGTGTGGCATCAATGCTAGTTTAGCCTTACTCTATTTGTCCTTTCTGACTTCTGATTCTAATGGTTCTGCTGTTATCTACATAGTCTGAATAACTGGAAAAAACTTTTTATCCTGTCAGTATAAGGGAAAAAAAAAAAGAAAAACTCTGGACAGGAAGTCACCAACCCAAATGTGGGCAGGACAATAATCTGTTCTACTTTGGTCCTGTCACAGATGGTCCAGTAGGCTTGCTCCCTCCTCCCACTTGACAGTGGTGGTTGCATCACCATAGCAGTCTTCAGACAGCGCCTCAGACTAAAGCAGTAAGCAGCAACATGGATGTGGATGGCAGGTAGGGCAAGGAGGTAGAGGCATGGACAGGAGGCTTGCCTAACTGGAAGGGTGCTACACTTGAGAAAAGTTGTTATCGTTACTAGTTGACATAGAGTCAGCTCCAAATCATGAGGACCTTAAATCAAATAGAACAAAACGTTGCCTGGTCCGGCACCATCTTTGTGATATTTGGAATGTTTGAATCCATTGCTGTGTCTATGCTGTCAGTCCATCTCATTGAGGGTTAT
>NW_006921588.1:16321045-16324109 GCF_000298275.1 Orycteropus afer afer | reverse complement strand
GTATAAATATTCACCTTATACATCTGTCTGTTGTTTGGCTGGAAGCCATAGGAGTGAGTTCAATTCCAGACCCAAAAGAGTCACTAGGGGCCATAGTCTTGGGGTCTGAAAGTGTTTTTGTGGCACTTTAATTTTCTTTGGTGTTATTCCCACTCTCCAGCAACATGGTAGCCTCAAAAACTAACAACCTACAATCACAATGAAAACTTGTAGCCTGGAAGTCACTGGAGAAGGAAAAACAGAGTTGTAGCTCTTTCAAAGCCCCGTTCCCAGATAAATATCATTATTGAGAAATATCATTATTTGATCTGTCTGGTGGTTCTCTCAGGAGCTCTAGTAGCACAGCGGTTGAGTTCTGGGCTGCTATCTAAACTGTCAGTGGTTCAAACCCATCAGCTGTTCTGAAGGAGTCAGTTTCTGTAATGATTGTAGCCTTGGAAATCCTGTGCTGTTGTTTTTCAGCTTCTCAGATTATTTTCTCTGCATACAGGTTGAATGGTGAAATTATATAACCCTGACACATACCTTTTTTGGTTTTGAACCATGTAATATCTCCTTGTTCTGTTTGAGTGACTTGGTCTATGCAGAGGTTCTGATGAGCACAGTTATTGTTCTAGAATTCCCATTCTTTGCAAAGTTATCCATAATTTGTTACAGTCTACAACTGAATGCCTTTGAAAAGTCAATAAAACATAGGTAAACATCTTTCTGGTTTCTTGTTTTCAGGCAAGATCCATCTGACATCAATAACCCTGGTTCCATGTCCTCTTCTGAATCTGGTTTCAACTTCTGACAGTTCCCTGTCAACGTAGTATTGTGACCATTTTTAATTATCTTAAGCATAATTTTACTTGCTTGTGTGATATTAATGATATTGTATAAAAAAAATTAATGGTAGCCAAAAAATTATTTAAGACTTGAGTATGTATACAAACTAAAAGATGACAGACACGATGTATGTGGGTTTTTATTAAGGGAATAGAAAGGAAAGAGGAGCAGTCATCATATTTATGGAAGCATGGGTCATGAAGGTTGACTACAGAGTCAGGTAGGTTAAATTCAGGATATTTCAGTCCTTTGGGGCCTTTGGTGCAGTAACTACACATTGTTCTTGATCCTATGTTAATTTATAAAATTCTTTTGTTTTATGAATTACCTGAACTTTCAGCCTTTTATTTTGTGTCATATTTCTTTAAAGCACCAATAGTATCCTATCTCCTAAGCTCTAAAACTCAGACATTTGTTTGGTTTTGTATTTTATATAAGTGCAAAATTCTGAATTAAATAAATTCACTTAAATGGAAATTTAAAATTCTTCATGGAAAATAATTATTTGTATGTCTTAATGTAAGTAATAACTCAAAAAAGAAATTGGCATATTTGGATAACTTTTTTGGGAATTGATCTTTGATTTTATTTTCATTCAGATAGAAAAGGAGGGATATATGTACATAACATTTTCCAATATTCCTAATTGCTACAGTTAGAGCTTCTTTTATTTCCCTAATGAATTGCTTCCCTATTATGAAGAAATGACTCTCTCAAAGGACAATCATTTATTACACCTGAGCCTTCTTGGTCTCAGTTGTACCACATGCTGCTTAATAATTTGCAATGATTTAGGAAGATTGCCATAACCACTCAATTACTTCAATGGCTTTGGATGCAACCTATAGTGCGAAGCACATCCTTAGTACACATTTAGAACTGTCTTGTTAATTAAATAGAATTTCAGCTCTCTGTTCTGAGTATCCCACAGACAACAGCACAATGTAATGTTGGAGACTAAAAACAGTCGCTCATTTTCTTTGTCCAACCAGGCAGGTGTGCTGTCACCATGCAGGGGAAATAGAGCAGTGAGAGAAAGAAATAGGCATGGATTTAGAAAATATGGTTAACTCTGGCTCTATTGCTCTTCAGTTTTTTAACCTTGGGAAATGATATACTCTGGGCTTCAGTTTCCTCCTCTACAGAGAACATGAGCTATAACTCATGATTTCCAGGCATTTCTTAATTCAGGATACATCTTAAGGTAACCTATTTTAAATATAGAAACTATTTTTGCCAAATGTTACCAAAGTATTTATAAAAAGCTTCAATGGTTTATTTGCAGCATTCTGAAGCAACATGATGAAAAATCACTCAAACACTACCAGACTGGATGACTAATTTAAAATTGTAATTGTCAAAAATTTTAATTATGTCTAGGCCAGGGATATAGAATTGCTAGGCAATGTACTTTAACTAACAGTAGCTTTTATTGCCAGAATCACCCTTCCTGTGGGGAAAATAGACACAGGTCCATATGTCTAGATAATGACATTTGAAGGAAAAAGAAATGTAGATGAGTTCTGAAGACAAACTCTACTGAATCCATAATTATGCCTTAGACCAGTCCTATTAAGGTTGGGAATAAGCCTTTTCTGATTAATTTTTTAGACTGTTGGGAAAAAAAAAAGGTAGAATATATTAGACAAACAGTATAGATATAGTCCATCTAACTAAATTGATTCTCCTGGCATATAATTAAAATATCCAGATTTAAAATGAACATTTAAAAATAACTTTTAGCCTCATTTCTTTACTGTCTCACTTCAATTACAACTATTTATAAACTATTCAATGTGTTGTAGTCATTATTTGTTTTTTGCCCTTCATAAATATGTTTAAATTAAGTAAATAAGTATTAATTTATCTAGACTATAAATTCCAGAGATATATGACTGTATATTCTCTGCATTATACATAGTATAGTGCAATAAAAATGTGAAATACTTCTCAGTGATTGCTTACACAATGAAAAGGTCATAAACTTTGGAGTCAGCATATCTAGTTTTGTTGTTGTTATGTGCCTTCAGGTTAGACCTGACTCATAGCGACCCCTCCTTGGGTTTCCAAGGTGATATAACTACAGAAGTAGATCTCCCAATCTTCCTTCCAAGGAGTGGCTGGTGGGTTTGAACCACCAAACTTCTGGTTAGCAATCAAGTGCCTTAGGCACTACACCACCAGAGCTCCCATATCTAGTTTAGTCTTAGATCATTTCTGACTGACATTGGACAAA
>NW_006921588.1:16320075-16320685 GCF_000298275.1 Orycteropus afer afer | reverse complement strand
GCAAACCCATTGCTATTGAATTGATTCCCACTCATAGTGATCCTGTAAGACAGAGTAGAGCTGCCCCATAGGCTTTCCAAGGGTCTGAGTCTCTATGGAAGCTGACTTCCTCACCTTTCTCCCATGGAGTGGCTGGTGGGTTTGAACTATTGACCTTTCAGTCATCAGATGAGTGCTTTAACCACTGTACCACCAGGGATCCAAGTTAGTATTACCTTATTTTATTTATGACAGATATCTACCATTATAGGTTTGATCATATTTTCAAGACTTTTCTACAGGTAAAGATAGAATTTTCCCCAAAAGAATGGCATTCTATATGTAAAATATTTTGAAATGTGACTTTCAATCTAAAATATAAATTGAAGAAGCTCTGGTAGTGTATTGTTAAGACATTTGATTGCTAACCAAAATGTCAGTGGTTTGAACCCACCAAACATTCTGTGGAAGAAAGATGAGGCAGTCTGCTTCTGTAAATATTTACAGCCTTGGAAACCAAATGAGGGTTCCTATGAGGCCGAATCAAGTTGATGGCAGTGAGTTTGGTTTTGTTGTTGTTGTTGTTAGGTACTGTCAAGTCAAATTCGACTCATAGTGACCCAATGTACAA
>NW_006921588.1:16316363-16319649 GCF_000298275.1 Orycteropus afer afer | reverse complement strand
TTAGGTGCATGTTAGTCTTCAAAGAGACATCTTTGCTCTTCGGCACTTTAAAGAAGTCTTTTGCAAAAGTTTTGTCTAGTGCAATACCTCATCTGATCTCTTGACTGCTGTTTCCATTGGTGTTGATTGTGGAACCAAGTAATAGGACATTTTTGACAACTTCAGTGTTTTCACCATTTATGAAGATGCTGCTTATTGGTCCAGTTGTAAGGATTTTCATTTTCTTTATGTTGAGGTGTAATCCATACTGTAGTCTTTAATCTTCATCATCAGTAAGTGCTTCAAGTCATCTTCACTTTCAGCAAGCAAGGTTGAGTCATCTGCTTATTGTAACTTGTTAATAAGTCTTCTTCCAATCCTAATGCTACATTCTTCTTCATGTAGTCTGGCTTCTACAATTATTTGCTCATCATACAGATTGAATAAATATGGTGAAAGCATACAACACTGACACACTCCCTTCTGATTTTAAACCATGTAATATTCCCTTGTTCTGGTAGAACTACAGCCTCCTGGTCTATGTACAGGTTCCTCAGGAACACAATTAAGTGTTCTGGAATTCCCATTCTTCTCAATGTTATCCCTAATTTGTTATGAGCCACACAGTCAAATGCTTTTGCATAGTCAATAAAATACAAGTAAACATTTTTCTGGTATTCTTTGTTTTGAGCCAAGATCCATCTGACATCAGCAATAATATCCCTCATTCCACATCCTCTTCCAAATCCAACATGCACTTTTGGAAGTTCAAAAAAGTCCTCATGTCAAATACAGATAAACTACATATTTTTAATGGTTGAATAATATTTTGTTGAATGGGTATATTGTAATTTATTTAAGCAGTTCCCATTTGTTTGACATTATCTTGCTTATAATGCAAATTTGAAAGCTGTGATGGACTTTTCTGTATATAAATACTTGCAAACTTGTTTAATTGCCTTCCCAAGGTAAGTTAGTCAACAGATATGACCTGGCCAAAACCCTTAGAGATATTTTGATTATTCTTTTGTATGCCACGTTCAATCCACCAGTGGGTACTAAATACCTTCAAAATAGATCTAAAAGGTAGCCCATTCTCACCAAATTCATCCTTACCACCAGAATATCTCACCTGTACTATTGCAGTAGCCTCCTAACTACTCTTCCCTCCTTTTTCCTCCTATAGACAATAATAAGTATGATACTTTTATTAGGTAAGCTGTATTATATCACTCTGATGATCTAAACCTTCTAATGACATTTGCTCTTATTCAGAATGAATTCCAGATTCATTACCATGGCATACAAGGGCACTACAATCTAGGTCCTGTTTCTTCCACCACCTCTCCAATCACACCTCTCCTCACTACATTCCATCAGCACTGGTTTCTTTGCCACTCTCGACACATTCCAGCCTTACTCCTTTCTCAGGAGCTTTGCTATTCTCGATTTTATGTTCTTTCTGCCTTGAGCACTCTTTCTGCAGATACTTTATTCATTTCCTCCTTCATTTCCTTCATTCATCTGCTCAAGTCTATCAAGGCTTACCCTGGTCACGTCATTAAAAGAACACTACACACACAAAAAAAAACCTCACACCCATATTACTCTCTATCTATCTTATCTTGATTAATTTTTCTTCCAAACAAATATTCCCATCTGAAATTTTTTATACTTTTACTTTATGTACTATCTTCTCTCACCAGATGTAAGGCAGAAATTTCACCTGTTTTGTTCTCTACAACACCTAGTTTACGCCTGGTACTTGGTGGTCACTCAACAGATATATAGTGAATCAATGAAATTTCATGTCTGCTATAATGTAAATAATTTACCATTGTGATAGCCAATCTTTATATCAGTGAACAATTGGTTGAGTATTTCTAGCATAGCAACTAAAATGGGATATGTGAAGTATTCGTGGCAAGTTGACACTGAACCCAGGGTGTCAAAATATATGCATAGTTTAGCTTGTAAACAAAAGGGTGTTGAAAAAGGCGTCAATGGGCATTGGCTCTGTGGAACATTTGAAAAGTTTGTTTTGTATTTTAAAGCAGGGAGTATCATGTCTTCACCCATTTTCTCAAGGCTACTATGGATTCCTGCTAGTTTCTGAAGACTAAAACAGTAAGTAATTTTGTCAATGAGGAAAGAGTGTACAACCACACTAATGTGTTTCTCATGAAGAATATTTTTCTTGAAAATATTTGATCCATTTTCTTCTATGTTTTAAATAATTTAAATAAATATATAATTGTGAGTTGAAAAATTAAAGGATCAAAATACTCTTGAAGAAGAACAAAGGAAGAAGAAGAAGTAAAAGTTAACTATAATCATACATTAAAACAAGAGTAAGTTCCACTTTTCACAAGTGTTAATGATTTAAAGACAGCAAATCTAATAAAAATATAAAATCAGTGGAACAATATCAGATGATTTTGAGAAAAACTCAAAAAAGGCCACATGAGAAAGAAATTATATAATTGCATAAATCATTACTCTGTAATACACAAGATATTATTTTGTCTCTGGTGACCATATTTATATTGTTTGGCAGAAATAGATGGTCACAAATAGCAACAAATTTTACAAATAGTAATATCCAAAGGAAATAGGAAGGACTTTTGTTGTCCTGATTATCCTCCATTTGTCCTTCTAGATCCATTCCCTGCTCTTATGCATGTTGTTCTAAACCTCAGCAGACTGACTGCCATGGACTACATCATATGAGCTCCCTTGTCCACTTTCTTCTGGTTGGCCTCATCCAATGGTAGAAACCAGATAGATATCAGAGAGCAGGTGGAGAATGAGAGATCCAGGCATTTATCTCTACCCACCACTACCTCAGATATGTTATGGCAGTTAGTATATTCCTCTATCTACAATCATAGATCTGTTAGTTGAGATATTTCTCATTAGTTCTCATCAGATTCTAACAATGCCATGCTTTGACCCCTCCAAATCTTGCTATGGTAATGGCTTTTCATAGTTGCTACCCCTGGGATGTTTCACCATTCCTTGCTGGTTTCCTTATCACTGCCACACCTCTATAAATAGTCCCTTTATTCATATCTCCCAATCATCCTGTGAGAGAGCCTATTGTTTTCAGCCTGGCCCATAGTACTTTTTAAAAGCTTCTACTTTGGCTCTTCCATTGCATCCGTGAAAGGAAATGTATAGTTTATGAACCCTGCTGTGATCATGCTGTCACACCTGCTGTGTCATGATCACTATTCATGATCACTGCCTACTCCCACTACCATGTCATTTCATACCAACTTAAATTTCCCATGTGTGATTTTCCAGA
>NW_006921588.1:16314668-16315223 GCF_000298275.1 Orycteropus afer afer | reverse complement strand
CTCTCCTGTAAAATTGTGATTTTCATATCTTTTCAGTGGTTTTATTTTAGGTTCTCAATGAAATAGTGTAAATAAAGGACAATTAAAGGACCTACGGTCAGTATTTTTATTATTCTTAATTATTAGATTATTAGATTAAAACAAGGCCAGGAGCTGATTGTGGAACAGACCATCAATTGCTCATATGCAGGTTAAACTTGAAGTTGAAGACAGTTAAAACAAGTCTATGAGAGCCCAAATACAACCTGGAATATATCCCTCCTGAATTTAGAGACCATCTAAAGAATAGATTTGATGCACTGAATATCAATGACTGAAAACCAGAAGAATTCTGAGATGACATCAAGAACATCATCCATGAAGAAAGCAAGAGGTCATTAAAAAGATGAGGAAGGAAGAAAAGACCAAAAATGGATGTCAGAAAACACTCTGAAACTTGCCCTTGAGTGGAAAGTAGCTAAAGCAAATGGAAAAAATGACAAGATAAAAGATCTGAGCAGAAGATTTCAAAGGGCAGCTTGAACAGACAAAGCCAATCACAGAAAAAAAAAAAAA
>NW_006921588.1:16282577-16288220 GCF_000298275.1 Orycteropus afer afer | reverse complement strand
TACTTCGGTCATATTGTCAGAAGGGACCATTCCCTGGAGAAGGATGTCATGCTTAGTAAGGTGGAGGGTCAATGAAAAAGGGGAAGGCCCTCAACGAGGTGGATTGACACAGTGGCTGTGGTGATGGGCTCAAGTATAGCAGGGATCGCGGAGCTGGCGCAGGACTGGGCAGTGTTTCGTTCTGCTGTGCATAGGGTTGCTATGAGTCAGAGATGACTCTACGGCACCTAACAACAACAACAACAACATGGACTGCTAGAAGAATGAACAAATCTGTCTTGGAGGAAATACAGTTGGAATGCGTCTTAGAGGTGAGAATGGCCAGACTTTGTCTCTCATTCTTTGTTCATATTGTCAGATGGACCAGTGCCTGGAGAAGGATATGCTGAGTAAAGTACAGAGTCAACAAAAAAGGGGAAGATCTTCAATGATGTATGTTGACACAGTATATGTGACAATGAGCTCAAGCATGGCAACAATTGTGAGGATGAAGGACTAGGTAATGCTTCATTCTGTTGTACATAGGGTCACTGTGAGTTGAAACAACACGACAGCACCTAACAACAACAACAACCCTGGTCATGGTATTAATTATACAATCTTAGGGTCAATGACTACAAGGGAAAAACCTCAATGAGATTGATTTATACTGTAGCCATTACAATGGCCTCTAACAGAACAATGATCTTGAAGGTGACAAGGGACTGGGCAACGTTTCATTCTGTTACACACAAGGTGGCCATGAGTTGGAGTCAACTCGACAGCAACTAACAACATTGCTGCATAACAAACTGTGCCAATACTTAGCAGCTTAAAACAACAATAAATCTGCACTAGCTCACACAAACTTCTGTAGGTCAGAAATTGGGAGTGGCCTAGTTGAGGTTGCAGCCAAGATGGTGTTGAGTACTCACATGGTTGTTAGCATCAGGCCTCAGTTCTTCACCAGATGGGTCTCTCCATAGAATAGCTTTTCACAGCATGGCAACTGACTTCTCCAAGAACAAATGAATAAACAGGACAAAATGTAAGCCTCAGTGACTTTCATCCCAGCTTTGAAAGTCACATTCTGTCATTTCCACAATATCTTACTGGTTACTTAACCAAACTCACTGCCATTGAGTCAATTCTGACTCATAGAGACCCGCTTTGGGTTTCCGAGGTGGTAAATCTTTATGGAAGTCTTCCTTCTGCAGAGTGCCTGGTGGATTTGAACTGCCAGCATTCTGGTTAGCAGTCAAATGCCTTAGGTGGGAGAGGGCTGTGCAAGGGCATGAACATGAGGAGCCGTAGACCACTGGAGCCACCTTGGAGACTAGCTACCATAGTTGGTTACATACTATCATCAAAATCTTTGCCTTTTTCACCTCATACCACTTACACTATTGTTTACTTAACATTTTAATTTATATAGATTTTTTAACACATCATAATCAATAATAGTTATGGAACTGTGGATTTATTTGATAGGGCATTTATTCTTATTTTAATATAAAAATTTCCAAATAAAAATATAGCTCTTAAAATAGAACATTTTTTTCTTGTATCTCCTAAAATCAAGTCATGATCACCAGTGTTACAAGTACTACTCTCTGGAAAGCACCAGCAACCACATACTTGATCTGGTCTTGCCTGAAGGAGATCAATACAGTCCAATGTAAGTCAGGAGGCATTTGTTTCATGTGACATCTTCACTTACACTAAATTCCCTAAAAGTCCAAGGTAATAGGGCTTGGAGGTCAACCACAACACTATGACATCTAAGTCCATTTACTGCAATAGTTATAACTGTCACTTGTCAGCTATCATTTGTAATTACTTTAAACAGAAGCAGTTTAAAGAATTGAACCATAGGGTAAAGCAGATTGTGCTCAGGATATAAAACTAAACCTACCTTATTATGTTTTGTTACACTACTATCCACTCTCATTACCCAAGGTCATAAAGCAATTTTAACTGTTCCCTAGAATGCCACCAGCCATAAGCATTTTTGCTTTACTGTTCTGTTGAGCTGAATATAATAGTTATATTTGAGAACTTGCACAACTGGGAAATCTAGAAATGACTTCTGGTCTTGTGACTTCATTAAAATATTTGGTTTGGGTAACCTTGGTGTGACTCTAAGTATGGTTGGAGAAATCATGTCATACTCACTGAATTTTATTAGTGATCAGCCTTTTTTTCATCATAAAATTCAATGTTCTGAAGCCTAGTGTCTCTTCTGTCCTGTGCTGGTGACTTCTCTTCCCTTGGTGGTAGGTTCACAAGCCCTCATCTGCTTTCCTAAGGGTGCTATATTTACTAGAGTCCTTGGCCAAAGATGATAATATTGAGACGTAAGAGTGTGGCTGGTGGAATTAATGTCTGTTCTGAGTACACACAGATAATCTCCCCATACTTCAGCCTGCCGAGTGTGAGTCTATTTGTAGTATCAAAGTCTATGATTTGGCCACATACCTGTCAGATTTTTTTACTTCATTTGAGAAGAAAATATCTCTTTACTTTAATTCCAAGTTCATAATATCTGAATTAATATAGTTATTACATGTTAAGTAGGTTTTCTTCACCTTTGTGTTTAAAAATCAAAGCAAAAACACGCACACATAAAAAACAGTGAGTGGGGAGCTACAAAGCAGTATGTACATCTGCCAGGCTGATGTCATTCTTTTCAAGAGCGTTTTTCTCTTCATTACTTTCATTTAATTAGAAAATTTAACTTTTAAGAACAATTATTTTACAACTTAAAACTATATATGACCAACCTCTGCTACATTAAGACAAAGAAAAAAGAGAGAAAGAAATATTAGCCTGCATCATTCTGGAAACAGCTAAGATGTAGTCTGTTATAGTAGTCACAAATAGGCATATTTGAAGATGATTTATACAGTTAGCATTTCCCTCATCCTTTACAACTAGTTAAGAAGTACAGTGTCTTCATAATCAAAAACTTATTAAACTTATATTAAATAAAAAGAGATGTATTGTAAGGGACTAAAGAATCATAGTGCATTAATCCAAGAAAAAAGAGTCAAGTAGAGATGGAGCTAAAACAGATCTAAAAGTTATGCTCCAGGTGTGCAAGTGCCATGTGGTTTCTACAATCCTTATTTCTCTCTTTGCTTTCCCACTCAAAAATCTTTCTTTGCTTGCCCCTGGTCCTCCACCTTGACTTTATATGATTATTTCAATGTCAATCACCATCTAACAAATATCTCTGTGTGTTTGAGTTCACATAAGAGAGAGAAAAAAAATCTAATTAACTTAGCACACTAAGACTTACTTTTCCCAGGCCAGCTGTCCATTTCAGGCCCAGTTACCTGTAGGTAGGAAAGGACAGTCGTGTGGTACAAATGGAGTGTCATCAGGGGCTTTGGTGAAAACAGGAGTTCTGGTGTCATATTTACAATCTAGACACAGAGAATAAATCATAAGTGTGTGTGTGTGTGTGTGTGTGTGTTTAAGCTTAGGTAATTCCAATGAACTTGGTTCTAGAGATTAAAGAAACTGTCCTAAAGCAACTATCACAGATCTAGAAATCCATTTAGTTCATTATAAACAGACTATATGTGTACTAGCTTTCTACTGCTTCTGCAACAAATTGTGACAAATTAGCAACTTAAACAACACCCATTTCTTATCTCATTGTTTCTAGATAAGAAGTCCAAGTGGACTTAGCTGGGTTATCTTCTTAAAGTCTCACAAGGGCCAAATCAAGATGACAGCCAGGCTGACCTCTTGGTTGAAGAGAGAGTCTTCTTGGGAAGACTCTCCTTCCAAGCTCACTCAGGTTGTTGGTAAAACCAAGTTCCTGTGATTATAGGTCTGAAGTCTCTGTTTCTTTGCTCAATGTCCGCCATGGGCTGCTGTCTGCTACTAGAGGCAACCTGGTCCACCTGCATTCCTTCTTCCATGGGCTACTCCATCTTCAAACCAGCACATGGAGTCCTTCTACTTCCAATCTCTTTGACTTCCTTTCTTGATACCAGCTGAAGAAAATACTCTGCTTTAAAAGAATTTCATGTGATTAGATTAGCCCCACCCAGATACTCTCCCTATCTAAGGCCAATTGTGTTATATGTTGTTGTTGTTGTTGTTTTTATGTGCAATTGAGTTAGACCCAACTCATAGTGACCCCTCCTTGGGAGGGAAAGTAGATTGCCCAACCTTCCTTCCAAGGAGTGGCTGGTGGGTTTGAACCACCAGCCTTCTGGTTAGCAGTCAAGTGCCTTAGGCACTACACTACCAGAGCTCCTATTGTGTTATATACCATAACATAATCACAGCAGTTATATTTCATCATATTCACGGTTCTGGGGGTTGGGGTTGGAGTCCATTTTTAGAATTCTGCGTACCACAGTATAATCAATTACAAAAATAGCCATTAATTCATTGTATCTCCCCCTATCAAGAATAGAGTCTCTTTCTCAAACCCTTGAATTTCAACTGCCCTGTGGCTTGTTTCATCCAATAGCATATGGCAGAAATAACGTTGGATAAGTTCTAAACCTAGGCCTCAAGGGCATTAGCTTTCTTCTGCTTACTTTCTTGGTCCTCTGCTCCCAAACAAACGAGACTGGAGGACATAAAACCACATGCAAGAGAGGTGAGCTGTCCCAGCGAGGACCCTCTAGACTAGCCTACAGCGGATTTAGAGTTCACCACAGACACATGAGTTATTTCAGTTGATAACAGAAGAACAACTCAGCTGAGTCTAGCACAAATCTTTGATCCTAAGAATCGAGATCTAAAGAAATGTTTATTATTCTTAAGCCACAAGATTTTGGCATGTAGGAAAACAACTAACTGACACAGATTGCATATTATTTATCTTTAATTGTAGTTATAGATATAAACCAAAAGACTAAATGCCATCAAGGTGATTCCAACTCATAGCAACCTCCATTGGGTTTCTGAGCAGTAAATCTCTACAAAGTAGATTACCCCATTTCTTTCTGTGGAGCACCTGGTGGGTTTGAATTATCAACCTTCTGGTTATCAGTCAAATGCCTTAGGCACTGCATCACCAGAGCTCCTTCAGATGTAGATAAATACCTACATATTTAGATAGATATATAGCTATGTACCTACCTATCTAGAGATAGATAGTTTCTATTTAGAAAGAGCTCTGGTAGCTTAGTGGATCAGGCACGTGACTGCTAACCAGAAGGTCAGTGGTTCAAACCCACCAGCCCTCTGCCTAAGGAAGATGGGTCCATATACTTCAATAAAAATTTACAGCCTCAGAAACCCAAAGAGGGTGCTATGAGTCAGGAACTACTTGATGGTAGTGAGTTGTTTATTTATTATTTATTTATTTTAATTTTTATCAGGCTATCTATCTAGATAGATATGGATATAGATTTATAAATATCTATTTGTTTATAAATAGAGTTTTGATTTTGATTTGCTTTCTTTTTTTATTTTATTTCCTGGAAGGCTCTAATTTTCAATAAGACATGAGGCATTTAATTGTCTAGGTTAATTATTTGAGTCCCAAGAAAAGTTCTAATACCTTTCTTGTCTGTTTTGGTGGGAAAAGAGAGGAATGGGGAAAGAATTAGGAAAGAAAGAAGTTAACAACCATTCTGTAACAACTTTGAGAGGAAATACTAGACCAATATTTGAATTAAAAAAAAAAAAAAA
>NW_006921588.1:16279424-16280702 GCF_000298275.1 Orycteropus afer afer | reverse complement strand
GTACCATAGTTTGGTTATCCATTCCTCAGTTGATGGACACCTAGGTTGTTTCCATCTTTTGGCTATTGTAAATAGTGCTGCTATGAACATGGGTATACATATGTCTGTTCTTGTCATGGCTCTCACTTCTTTAAGATATATACCTAGTAATGGAATGGCTGGATCAAATAGTATTTCTAATTCCACCTTTTAAAGGAATCATCATACTGCTTTCCACAGTGGTTGTACCATTTTACTGTCCCACCAGCAGTGTATGAGAGTCCCAATCTCTCTGCATCCTCTCCAGCATTTGTTATTTTCTGTCTTGTTGGACTTTGCTACTAGTGCTGGGGCAAGATGGTATCTCATTGTTGTTTTGAAAATCACCCATCTAGTTTATTTTTGAGCCAGTTTTGGAACACATTTTTTTTTTTTTTTGCTCTTTTTTGTCTGATTCTTAATTTTATTTATTTTTTAAAATTTTTATTGTGATTTGGGTGAAAGTTTACAGAGCAAATTCATTTTCCATATGGCAGTTCATACATATTTTATAATTTTAAGTTCTTAAAAGTGTGTAAAATGTCTTAATTTGAAGAGTTGATTGAACAGGTTAAAATGATGATACTTATTTCAGGTCAAAGAAAAGTTTATATATGTACATAACCTCCACCTACTCAGACTACATTTCTTTTCAAGCTTCACCAAGATTCCAAATTATTAAAAAAAAGGTAAGGTTCAAACTTATTAGCAAAGGCACTAAATGTTTGATAATTATATTCTTCAATCAATCATGTCTTTTAAAGACTTTCGATCAAGAAAATGCATCTATAAAACATCAAAATGCTTCTATTGGGCCATGTATAAAAAGATACCCCATTTATATGTGTTAGACATAGTAACATTTTCAGTATTATTTTGTGGCATTTGATCTCTAAATGCCACCATCTGTTAGTTTGTCATACTATGGTGGCTTGCATGTTGCTGTGATACTGGAAGCTGTGCTATCAGTATTTTAAATATCAGCAGTGTCACCAATGATAGACAGGTTTCAGCAGAGCTTCCAGACTAAGACTGACTAGGAAGAAGGACCCGGCTATATACTTCTAATAAAACCTGAACAGTGAAAATCTTAACAGCACAACATTGATACAGTGCCAGATGAGCCCTTCAGGTTGGAAGGCACTCCAAATATCATGAAGGAAGAGATGCCTCCTCAAAGTACAGTTACCATAATGATATGGATGAAGTAGTTTTCAGACCTTCATTTGTTGATATGGCATGACTCAATATGAGAAGAAA
>NW_006921588.1:16249570-16278554 GCF_000298275.1 Orycteropus afer afer | reverse complement strand
AATGGAGAGTAGCTAAAGTGAATGGAAGAAATGATGAAGTAAAAAAGCCGAATGGAAGATTCCAAAGGTAGCTCATGAAGATAAAGTATTATCATGAAGTGTGAAAAGACCTGGAGTTAGAAAACCAAAAGGGAAGAACATCCTCTGCATTTCTCAAGAAGTTTCAAATTACAATATTGAAAGATTCTATGGATAAAATTTTGAACAACAAGAAACAATCAAAAAACAAAAATAAAAAGCAAGGAATACACAGAATCACTGTACCAAAACATAACTGGGCAACATTCAACCATTTCAGGAGGTAGTAGATGATGAACAACCAATGGTATTGAAGGAAGATATCTACGACACACTGAAGTTATTAGCAAAAATCAAGGCCCTAGGAATTGGTATCATGGCAATTGAGATGCTTCAACAAATGGACATAATGCTGGAAGCACTCATTAATCTATGTTAAGAAATTTGGAAGATAGCTACCTGGCCAACTGACTGGAAGAGATCTGTATTTGTACCCATTCCAAAGAAGAGTTATCGATCAAAATGTAGAAATTATCTAACAATGCCATTAGTATCACATGGAAGTAAAATTTTGCTGAAGATAATTAAAAAATGGTTGCAGCAGTCCATTGACAGGGAACTGTCACAAATTCAAGTTGGATTCAGAAGAGGATGTGGAATGAGGGGAGTTCTGGTTACCTAGTGCCACTCTGACAGGAATATACCACAAACGGGATGGCCTTAACAAACAGGAGTTTGTTCTCTTACAGTTTGGAAACTTGAAGTTTGAATTCAAAGTGCCAGGGTCTAGGGGCTGGGTGAAAGCCCCTCGAGCTTGGGGTTCAGCTCTGCCTCTTGCTCCCAGCCCACTGAAGCTAGAGGCATGAACAAACAGGAGTTTATTCTCTTACAATGCGGGAGGCTAGAAGTCTGAGTTCAAAATGCTAGGTTCTAGGGGCTGTGTGGAAGCCCCTTGACCTTGGGCTTCAGCTCTGCCTCTTGCTCTCAGCCCACTGAAGCTAGAGGCATCTCTTTACTCAGGCAGCTACTGCCTGCTGAGGCTAACAAGCTCAAGATCAACAAATAAAATGACATGGTCCCAATGTTACCAAACCACACGGCAGACCATTAATTCAAGTCCATTGAAGGTCCCAAGGTTGGCAGAGCATGGCAGGCTGCTGAACAACGACATGGTTACATGCAGGGTTCAAGCGTGCCATAAGCTAGAGACAATTCCCAAAGCTGCTTCTTATATATGGGAAGCAGACCACATACCCAAAGGCAGCTACTCAGCTGCTTGTGGTAGACCCCACCATGGAGTTGATTGCCAGTCTCATCATGGGGAATAACTACCATCAGCTACCCAGACACTCAACCAGGCCCAGCCAAGTTGACACACAAATTGAACTACCACAAGGGGTGTCATTGCTGATGTCATATGGATCTTGACTGAAAGCAGAAACTACCAGAAAGATGTTGAACTGTGTGGATCATAACAAATTATGGATAATATTGCAAAGAATGAGAATTCCAAAATGTTAAATTGTGCCCATGCAAAAACTCTACATAGACCAAGAGGCATCACTGACACAGAAAAAGAGAAAACTGTATGGTTTAAAATCAGGAAAGATGTTTGTCAGGGTCTATACTTTCATGACACTTATTCAATTTGTAGAGCAGATACTCTGAGAAGACTGACTATATGAAGAAGAGTGCTGCATCAGGATGGGAGGAAGGAAGACTCATTAACAACCTGCAATATGCGGAGTATACAACCTTCCTTGCTGAAAGCAGAGGACTTCAAGCACTTACTGATGAAGATCAAAGACTACAGTCTTCTGTATAGATTACACTTTAACATAAAAAAAAAAAAAAAATTCTCACAACTGGACCAGTAAACCACATTATGATAAATTAAGAAAAGATTGAAGTTATCATAGATTTCATTTTACTTAGATTCATAATCAACACCCATGGATGCAGGAGTCAAGAAATGAAATAGCTTACTGCATTGGACAAATCTGCTGAAAAAGACCTCTTTCAAGTGTTACAAAAGCAAAGATGTCACTTTGAGGGCTAAGGTGCACCTGACCCAAGCCATAGCATTTATAATCTACTAGCATGCAAAAGCTAGAGAATGAATTGTTGTTGTTGTTGTTGTTATGTGCCGTCGAGTTGGACCTGACTCATAGCGACCCCTCTCCTTTGTTTTCCAAGGCAGTATCACTACTCCTTTGTTTTCCAAGGCAGTATCAATCCTACTTATGTAGTGATACTGCCTCGGAAACCCAAGGAGGGGTCGCTATGAGTCAGGTTTGACTCGATGGCACATAACAACAACAACATCACTACGGAAGTAGATTGTCAAACCTTCCTTCAGAGAAGTGGCTGGTAGGTTTGAACCGCCAGCCTTCTGGTTGGTAGTAAGTGCCTTAGGCACTACGCTACCAGAGTTCCTAGAGAATGAATAAGGAATACCAAAGAAGAATTATTGTCTTTGAATTATTATGTTGACAAAGAATATTATATATACCATAGGCTGGCAGAAAAACAAATGTGTCTTGGAAGAAATACAACCAGAATGCTCCTTAGAATCAAGGATGATGAGACTTTGTCTAACTTATTTTGGACATGTTATCAGGAAGACCTAGTGTCTGGAGAAGGACATTATACATGCTTATAAAGTAAAGAGTCAGGCCAAAAGAGGAAGACCTTCAAGGAAATTATTGACATAGTGGCTGCAACAATGGACATATCAATGACTGGAGGATGGTGTAGAATCAGAAAGTGCTTCATTCTGTTATATATAGGGTCTTTATGAATCAGAACCAATTTCATGGCACCTAACATCAAGAACAGCAATCTCTGAATGTATTATTAGAGATTATGGTAAATAACAATATATTCTGGATATTCCAGCATCTAAGATTGTATTCCTTTCCTTCTCAATGAGTTTTAAAGAATGTCTTTAGGTAGAAAAATCTGAAAGCCATATTTCTGATTCCTACGTGTTTCTCGTATTAGCATTATCTTTAAGGAGTTTTTCAGGAAAAAGCCAAAATACCATTTTTTTTCCTGAAGATGAGTCTCTTATTGACTCATCTTTACCATCATTATTACATTAGCAAATGTAGACATTTGTAGGAATTGAGGGACTTTTAGATTCAAATGTTTTGAGAGGTTTCAGTCTTACCCATATTTAAATCTATCCACTGAAACCAAGGCCAATGTGTTTGTTTTCTGGCTGATACTCCTATAATATCCTTTGTTGGTGATGTTGTTAGCTGCCATGGATTTGGCTCCTGATTCATGGTGACCTGTACATAATGGAGGGAAGTGCTTCCCTGTCCTCCCCAAGATTAACTGCACATCTGACCATCCAATCCACAGGGTTTCACTGGCTGATTTTCAAGTCGATCCCCATGCTCTTCTTCCTAGTGAAGGCCTTTACCTAAGTATGAGGTAAAATCTCAAGGGAATTATATCTTATATTACACAGATATCAGACAAAAAAGAACTTCTGACCTAAAAAAAGAATTATATGTTTCCCATTTAGATTCTGAAGAAGATGATTTTAATGATTGTCCATTTTTATTGAATAAGATCAGGGAGTATAGATATACAAGTTTACATATGAGTCAGATTTTAAGTTGCTTGGGGAGAAAGAAGGAAAAATTAAAAGATGAATTATTGTGGTAGTCAGTAAGGAACTTGGTGAGTTGTTAGGAGGGACACAAATGTTTAATCTGTATTTTTGTTTAACTTTTTTGTGCATTGTGTGATGTAATTTTTTGTTTCTCCATCAAATCATCTGTAATCTCTATTTTTCCAATCCTTTGTAGGATCTAGATTGCCTTCTAGGGAATATGATTAAGGTAATTCAGGGTAACTAGGAATTGAGAGCAGAGAGGCTAAGATCAGCAATGCAGTCAGACCTCTCAAACAGAAAAGGAATCAGATGCCTTAACGGCCCAGTTAAGTCATTCCATGATTTAATTGACATCTACTTTCTTTCTTTATCTCCAAGAAGTCTTCCTCATAAAAGTCAAGTCCAATAAGATGAACTGGTTTCAAAATTACCCTTTTCTGCTTATTTGTTTTTTTGTTTGTTTGTTCATTTCTCCATACTTCATAGTTGTTTATGCTTCAGTGACTTTGCTCGTATTTCTGCATCTGCATCAAAAGTCATTTTGGCAGTTTCAAAAGGCATCTACTACAAGATCCAACCCAAATGTTGCCAGTATCAACCTCTGTTTCACCACTACTTGTATAGTAATTGATTTGGTACTCATACAATACTTCTGTCCCATTGGGCCTTGCACTAAACTCAATGATTTTATGCTACATCAACCCTATCAGAATGTAAGTAACATTTTATTCACTTCTTATTTTCCCCACATAGACCAAGCACAGTGCACGGTACCTGTGACTACTCAAAAAATATATCTTGAATAAAGATGTCAGCACAGGAGTGTTCTATTCTGGTTTTTTTTTATCACATAATGCTAGAAAATAGTAGGCTAAAATGTGAGCATTCAATAAATGCATTTTCATTAAGTTATGTTGATTTCTTAATGGTAAAGTAATGAGCTTTCATCTGCTTGCCACATAATCTATTCTGAAGATGAATGGTAACATGAGCATGCAACATTTTGAGAAGTAAAAATACTTCTCATTTATTGCAGTAGCTGTTATATGGCTTAGAATCCTTATAACTCAGTGTCTTTCTGTATTAGAGACAATCATAATAGGTTAGGTTAATCTGAACCCTCCAAGTCAATGCTGCTCAAATTGTGAAACATGGATTGGTGCCAATCCACAAACTGTTACTAACCTAGGATGAGAAAAGTAGAACCATTAGGAGTAAGCATTTAGGAACCTTATAGAAATTTGACATAATAAGATTATGTCTATTGAAGTTAATTAAAAATGTGGCTTATATTTATATATTTATATGCTTTTGTTCTGTTAATTTTATTTTACCAGTCATTCATACAATGACATAGTAAAATAGAATTGATCCACAACAGATTGCAAATAAAAGCAAAGCTACAACAAAAAAGCTAGTCCTTCACCATAGATATTTTGAGAAGCACTGCTCTGAGTCATTTTCTCCAGAATGAAAGAGACCCGTTTGCATATGGAAACACTGGGAGAAAATGGAAACCTAACTTGCAGATATTATGGGGTATAAATTACTAGTATTGATAAAAAATGACAGAAAAGAAAATATAGTGAATGGTAGTGACAATAAAACACCTGAAATATAAAATTCTGATGCATAGTTTTCATCAAAATCTTTCCAAAATATTTTGTGCATATTTAACAATCCTCAATGCAACCTAGTCTCTAGTAACTCTGAAACTTACAGAGAAAATATCGTTCTCTCCTATGTAGTGAGTTTGGGTGCTTTTCTTGTAGAAAACATCAATACACCTACATAGGTAACATTAACAATAATTCCCCAGACATATGCAAACTTTCTCTGAAAAAGTTCCTTCAGGAACTCAATAAATCGATGTTTTTGAAATAAAACTTAGCTATGGAAATCCTTTGCTTTTTTGCCAATCTAACTTTGAACTTTTTTAGAAAATCTTCTTAATGGGGATCAGGCTGATATTGTGAGCAAACAATATGTCACATTCTTATTGTCAGACCATTTTGTTATTCCAGATTATCACCAAAATACATTTTACAGTTGTTTAAAAATATTCTGTAGATTTCTCACACTACTGAAAAGCATATTTGCCAGGTCTTTAAAATTTCATATTCATGAATCTTGTTGCAGACTTCGGTTTAAAGAATCTGGGATTCATTATTTAGATCAGAGGGCAGAGACTAGATTAGATGTCAGAGTTTGTGTTACGCTTAATGTGCTCAGAAAATGCTCTTATAACTTGGGGACAGAGTCCTTGACAAATGCATCAATCTAGATAAAGCAGAAAGGTGTTTTGATCCATTTATAATGTAATTTTAGCTTTCCTATATTTCATTTCTGTTTTCTGTCCTTCCCCTGCTAGGCAAATGTGGCTCCATGCTGCTTAGCTCCTATATAAGCTGTAATCGGGAGCCTTGACAGACCTGTTCCCTGTTCCTCTGAGGTCCACATTCTACCTCTACCTCTCTCTTCCTGTTTTTCATTGACTCATTGCATATGAACTTACATTCTTCAAGTTTATTTTAAATTTTTAAATTTTTTTTTAAATATATATAAAGGAACTGGAATATTTTTAAAGGTAGATGATAATACTCTGATGAATTAGAAAAAAAATCATTTCCTGCTAATGAAATTGCTTCCTGCAATATGTTAGCATCCAAATCTGTTCTAAGTAGTGTGTATTTAAAATTCTTCCTTATATATCTGCCAGTGGAGAATAAAGTAAGTCTAAGTGACACTACCTGCTAGAAGCTCTGGAACTTTGTTAACTTTTTTAATTTTTAAGTTAACATAGATTTAAATATGGGGAACTAATTATTGTGAAAAGAGTGACTTTACTTTCTTTACTTTGCACGGCATCTTTGACTCTTCACCTTACTACTTTGAAATCCTTGATGACTTTCCTGAATGTCTTTCCAGCTTGGCTTTGTTCAAGATTCCTAATCCCAAACTATGCTGTACCTTTAGCACACATTCTTCAGCCATGAGTTTAGCTGGCGCTACTTCAGTACCTTCTCCACCTACATACCCTTGGCCCTACAGACATTTCTAGGCTCCCCAACCCATCAGACCATCTCTCAGTGGCCCTCCCACTATCATGCTCCCACACTCCTTCCCAATGGAAGATCCATCACTTCTGACCCTAGGTTTCTCCCTCCACATGCTACTTTGGGTATCCTTTGATCTTCCCTTGTTTTTCTCCCCCTCCTTGTCAATTCAGCCTCCCTAAACCCTTGGTGGCTACTTCCATCTCCTTCCATCATCCTCCATGCCCTTTTTATTTTAAATTCATCTCTGCTCCTAAACCAAGTTCTGACTCTAAGTGCCTGGGAGGAAAATCCAGACACCCTGAAATATGATCAGCCATCTTCAGATTTGGCTAATACTTCACAAGGAAACAGAGAATCCGAGTCTGATGATTTCAACAGGGGCAAACTTTTTTTCTCGCTGCTTATGATGGTTCTCTTTCTACCTCTCTCAAATTTTGAGTCCTGTTTTGTTGAGCGTAGCTGTATTAATGTCATTATTTTGCCTGTACCTGGCCACTTCCAGGAACTTAAATAAGCTTGGTAACTTATGCCCCAATAGAAGCAGGAAAAAGTTAGGCAAGTATTCTGTATCTTACTGTAAATTGATGAAGTATTTGAAAATATATTTCCATCTTCTGTGCTTACCTACTCTTATTTTGTTATTTTTTTAAATGGTACTAATTCAGGAATCTAAAATACCATTTTCCATTGTGCTTGTTTCCCACCCTCTGAGTCTGAATCTGTATCCAGCTCTGAGTTACATGCGCTTGTTGGCATCCTACGTGAGTATTTCACTTGACACCAGCAGCAGCTGCTCTCTGGCAAAGCAGCTGTGAAAGCTGATCAGCCAGGATTTTTCACTTGAATCAGTTTAAACTGAATGCACAAAGATGTGGCAGACAAAACTAGACACATTTTTTGGCCATTTCTTTCAAATTTACCATCTTAGCCTTATACTTAGAGCAGCGTGTTTGGTCTGTGCCTTGAGTACTAGGAAGAATGCCAAAAGCCTTCTGTCGTCAATATCATCATTTTCCACACTGACCCTTCAAATATCAATGGTTTTTAAAGAAACTATAGAATGGAATTCCCCAAGGTCCTGCTTCTCTCTCAACAGATTACAAAGCACACCTTTCATCTTTCTGAAGTGAGAAACCTGTCAGTTTCAACTCACTTCCCTTTCCCTCTATACTTATACCCCTAGCCAAACTGATTCATTCTTTTTAAACAATACATTTTATTGAAATAAAATTTATGTACAGTGAAATACACAAAACTAAAGTAATATTGGTCAATGCATTTTTTTTTCAGTGTTCCCTTCCCACCCCTCCCACCCCTGGTAACCAACAAAGAAAGTTTCCTTCCATATATAAAACTTTCCTTGACTTTTTACAACAAGGAACTAATACTATATTTGTCCTTCTGTGTGATTGACTTATTTTACTCAGCATAATGTCCTCCGAGTTCATCCATGTTATACGGTATTTTGCAGATTAAACTGATCCATGTAATTTACCCAGCATCTCCCAAAAGAAATAGGTCTTTTATTTATTTATTAAATATAGTCAGTCAATAACTGACTCTAATCATCTGTTTTTTTTTAAATAAAATATTATTATTTATTTATTTATGTTTTTATTTTAAGAGCTTGTTTTACATTCATTGTTATGTGTACATTTAGTTTCATTCCCCATTTACCATGTCCAACCCTAACCCAGTCTCCTCCCCTCCCTACACTGGAACCCTCCCCCTGTGCCCTTCATATTTATACACTCCTATTTGTCCTGCATTTCCTCAATTTGAATGCTGGTTCTCTGGTGCCCTGTGGTGTATTGCTCTAAGGGATGTATTACCATAGAGTATGTGGGTGCATCATCCTGGATTGAGTGGTCTGCGTGTACATCTTGTTAACTATTGGGCTGAGAACCAGCCCCTGGAGTTGTGCTTTATTCCAGGTTTTTTAATGACTTCATACCCTTCCTTTTTTTATTCCCCTGAACCTGTCACTAACTCTTCCTTCTTTCAACCTTGTGGCTGCTCTCGTTTTATCAATGACTGTCTTGCTTTGCTGTTCCCGTCCTTTCCTGCTTGTTCCTTGTGTTCACATTGTTGTTGTTCAAAAACTCAAACTCACTGCCATTGAGTCAATTTGACTCATATGATCCCTCCTTGGGTTTCTGAGGCGATATCTCTGCAGAAGTTGATTGCCCCATCTTCCTTCCAAGGAGTGGCTTGTGGGTTTGACCCATCAGCCTTCTGGTTAGCAGTCAAATGCCTTAGGCACTACACCACCAGAGTTGTTATTTTTAGCTGTCAAGTTATTTCTTACTCATAGCTACCCTATGTACAGCAGAATGAAACACTGCCCAGTCCTGCACCATTCTCACAATCGTTGCCAGCTTTGAGCCCATAGTCACAGCAGTTGTGTCAATCTATCTCATTAAGGGTCTTCCCCTTTTTCACTGACCCTCTGTATTATCAAGCATGTTATCCTTATCTAGGGAGTGGGCCCTTCTGAAAACATGGCCAAAGTATGTGAGAAAAAATCTGGCCATTCTTGCTCCTAAAGAGCATTCTGGATGTACTTCCTGCAAGACAGATTTGGTTCTTCTTCTAGCAGTCCAAGGTACCATCAATATGCTTCACCAACACCACAATTCAAATGTGTCAATTCTTCAACAGTTTTTCTTACTCATTGTCCAGCTCTCACATACTTATGTGGCTATTAAAAATACCTTGGCTTAGGTGAGGTGCACTTTAGTTTTCAAAGTGACATCTTTCCTCTTAAACACTTTAAATAGGTGTTTTGCAGCAGATTTGCCCAATGCAATACTTCATTTAGCTTCTTGATTGCTGTTTTCATGGGTGTTGATTATAGATCCAAGTAAAATGAAATCCTTGACAACTTCAATCTTTTCTCCATTTATCAGGATACTGCTTATTGGCCTAGTTGTGAGGGTTTTTGTTTTCTTTATGTTGAGGTGTGGTTCTTAAAGTTGTGTGTCAACTTGACTGGGCCTGATTGAGTGGCTGAGCAGCTGAATGTAGTTGTTCCCTGTGGTGAGGCTGGTAATTAACTCCATGGTGGAATCTATTGGAACAGCTAGCTGCTTTGGGTATGTGGTCTGCTTCCCATTTATAAGAAACAGCTTTGGAATTGGTCTCTAGTTTATGGCATGCATGAACACAGCATGTAGCCATGTCATTGTTCAGCAGCCTGCCATACTCTGTTGACCTTGGGACTTTCCAATGGACTTGAATTAATGTCCTGCCATGTGATTTGGTAACATTGGGACTGTGCCTTTTTACTTGTCAACCTTGGGCTTGTCAGTCTCAGCAGCCAGCAGCTGTCTGATTAAAGAAAAGCCTCTAGCTTCAGTGGGCTAGGAGCAGGTTGAGGGGTTTTCACCCATCCCCTAGAGCCTGGCACTTTGAACTTGGACTTAAAGCCTCCAAACTGTGGAGAACAAACTACTGTTTGTTAAGGCCATCCCATTTGTGGTATATTCTTGTCAGAGTGGCACAGAGGTAACCAAAACAAGGTGTTATCCATACTGAAGTCTGTAATCTTTGATTTTCATCAGTAAGTGCTTCAAGTCATCTTCACTTTCAACAATGTTGTGCAATCTACATATCACAGGTTGTGAAAGAGTCTTCCTCCAACCCTGATACTGCATTCTTCTTATAGTCCATCTTCTCTGATTATTTGTTCAGCATACAAATTGAATATGTATGGTAAAAACATACAACCTGATATATACCTTTCCTGATTTTAAACCAAGCAGTATCCCCTTGCTCTGTTAGAACAACTGTCTCTTGGTCTATGTACAGATCCTACATGAGCACAGTTAAGTGTTCTGGAATTCTCATTCTTCACAGTGTTATCTATAATTTGTTATGATCCACACAGTCGAATGTCTTTGCATAGTGAACAAAACATAGGTAAACATCTTTCTAGTATTCTTTGCTCTCAGCCAAGATCCACCTGACATCAGCAATGATAGCCCTCATTTCAAATGCTCTTCTGAATCTGGCTTGAATTTCTGGCAGCTCCCTGTCAATATACTGTCACTATACTGCTGCAACCATGTTTGAATTATCTTCAGCAAAATTTCACTTGTGTTTGTGCTCATAAGTAAATATCACACTATTTGTTATTTTCACTTTATTATTACACTACCATGTGTGGAAGGAGCCCTGATCATGCAGGGATTAAGAACTCAACTGCTAACAAAAAAAGTTGCTGGTTCAATTTCCAGCCACTTCGTGGGAGAAAGATGTGGCAGTCTGCTTCTGTGAAAATCACAGCCTTGGAAACTCTCTGGAGAAGCTTTACTCTGTCCTATAGGGATACTATGAGTTCAAGTCACCTGTACAGCAATGGGTTTGGTTTGTTTTTTTGGTACCATGTGTGAGCCTCATTTCTGAATATCATCTCTCAAATGCTAATCCTCTGTGATATACAGATCACTACTGTCAAAGAAAATGGAACTGGGATTCCACCCACCATTCTCATCCTGGTAGGTGTACTTGGGGAAGCAAAGTCAGTGTGATCCCAACATTTATATTGTTTTTTCACAGTGCCAGTCCCTGTTCTAAGTATTCTGTGCATAGTACTTCTCAAATTCTCACAACATCCCTAGCTGGCGTTTTCCCTCATTTAGCTGTGAGAACCAGAGGCTTACCCTGAGGGGTAAGTGACCTTGATAGGTCACTCAAGTCATTAGTGAGCAACCCGAGTAGTTTGCAGCCAGAGCCCATGCTCTTAACTGCCATGCCCAAAAACACTGTTTCAGTTTGTGTTATTTCTCCTTTTTGTCTCTTCTCCAGATCTTACAAGTTGCTTCTAAGGTCCCAGCCTCCTCATTCTGACAAACCAAGAAAAAGATAAGGATTTTCTCTTGAACCCATGAAATCTAATGACTTTCTCTTTACTCACTACTCTTTCATTCCTTTGTACAAATTGAACTCAATTCCTTTATCTCTATGGCTTTTCTACAGAGCCTTTCCTGTGACTCACTGTACCATGTACAGACATTTGTAATCCTCTCACTGACCTTTTCTGTCACGAGGTGCAGCTTCAAAGAGAGTACATGGCTCCTCCATGAATGTCCACAGCCTTCATCTAAGTTCCCAATACTCAGAGTCTAGAGTGAAGTTCTTTATTTTCCTCTTTGGCTCACTTGATGATCATTCCATAGTTTAGGTCATTTTAAAGCACAGAGGACTATTTGTAATTCCTTATCTTCTTAGTCAGGGCTGATAATCAAGTACAAAATGAGGCAGACTCAATCAGAACAGCTGGCATGGTGGCAAATGAAGGAACACAGAAAATGGTATGAACTTAAACCTTTAAATTTAAGTTTTAAAAGCTGAATGAAATGGTTACTTTTTAAAAAAATGAACATTTGAGTTAGATTATCCAATAGCTATGCAATGTGCGAAAGCCTAGTGTCATAACTTGAAATTTTCTTTCTGGCCTGGTAACAAGCTAAGCTCTCCTCCCCATTAAAGGCAGAAACCCTCTTCTCTACACTTCCTTGACTTTTTTAATGGCTATCATGATACTAGGAGTCCCTGAGTGATGCAAATGGTTAATGTGGTTGCTGCTAACCCAAATGTTGAAGATTTGAGTGCACCCAGAGACACCTTGGAAGATAGGTCTAGTGATCCACTTCTGAGAAATTAGTCATTGAAAACCCCATGGCAGATAGTTATACTGTGATGCACTTTGGGTTGCCATGAGTTGGAATCAACATGATGGCAATCAGTTATCATGGTGCTAGGAGTTAGCCTTGCTTTTTTTCTTTTTCTCCCCATTCAAATCCATCAGCTTAAAAAATTCATCTCTCTGGTTAAAAAGTCCAGCATGGCCTATTCCTTGATTCTTCTCTTCTCACCACCCACACACTCTAACCACACTGCTCTACTTTCTGCTCCTTGACAATGCACAAGTATTTCTTCCACACAATAAGACCTTTCCCATCAGCTCTTCCCTCTGGTCACAATGATCTCTCCTCTATCTTCTCATTGCTCTCGCTTTCTTCCAATAGAGGCCTTCCTAAACCATCTAATCTGAAGTAACTCTCCAGTCAGTCACTCTATCACATCACTTTATTTTATTTTCCTGCATTATACTTTTCATAGTTACAAGATCTTAACTTAAAAATCTTTACTTCATGCTTTAACTGTGTTCATAAAATAAGAGATGAAAAATATCCCCACATTCTAAAGTGAAGTGTTAGACTAACTACGAAGAACTTTTAAGGGAGGTAGTTAAAACCAAGTTTTGCAACTCTTGGGTAATCAACCTACCTTTAAAATGGGTTGGAGGGGTCAAGATACGTATTGAAGGTTAGAAGTTATTTTTCTCAGAGAGAATTGATGGTGTACTATGAACTTCACCTTGCCCATATATACAGTAAAGATGGGATCACATCACCTCATTCCTGCCTGTGGGATAGACTTTATTAAGAGCAAGGAATAATCTTGACCTATGCCCCTTGGACTCACGGGACATACATTTGAACCTGTTGTTTTGTTAGGTGCTATCAAGTCAGTTTCAACTCATAGCAACACTGTGTACAACAGAACAAAACTGCCCAGTTTGCTCCATCCTCACAATCCTTCTTATGCTTGAAACCATTGTTGCAGCCAGTGTTAATCTGTTCCTTTGAGGGTCTTCCCATTTTTCTCTGACCCTCTACTTTACCCAGCATGATATACTTCTCTGGGGACTGATCGCAACTGACAACATGACCAAAGTGTGAGAGATGAAGTCTAGCCATGCTTGCTTCTAAAGAACATTCTGGCTGTATTCATCCAGGAAAGATTCGTTATTTCTTCTAGCAGTCCATAGTCCATTCAATATTCTTCACCAATACCATAATTCAAATGCAACAATTCTTCTGCATGCTTCCTTATTCTTTGTCCAGCTCTCACATGCATATGAGGGTACTGAAAAGACAACAGCTTGGATCAGTTGCACCTTAGTCTCCAAAGTGACAATTTTGCTCTTAAACACTTTGAAGAGGTCTTTTGCAGCAGGTTTATCCAATAAAATATGTCATTTGAATCCTTGACTGCTGCTTCCATGGGCAATGACTGTGGACCCAAGAAATAAGAAATCCTTAACAACTTGAACCTTTTCTCCATTATCATGATGTTGCTTATTAATCCAGTTGTGAGGAGTTTTATTTTCTTAATGTTGAGGTATAATCCAAACTGAAGGCAGAGGTCTTTGATGTTCATCAATAAGTGCTTTCAGTCTTCTTCACTTTCAGCAAGCAAGGTTGTGTCATCTACATATCACAGGTTGTTAAAGAGTCTTCCTCCAATCCTGATGCCACATTCTTCTTCATATAATCTGTTTATCTGATTATTTGCTCAGCATACAGATTGAATAGTTATAGTGAAAGGATATAATCCTAATGCATACCTTTCCTGATTTTTAACCATACAGTATTCTCTTGTCTATTAGAACAACTGCCTCTCGGTCTGTGTACAGGATCTTCATGAGCACAATTAAGTATTCCAGAGTTCCCATTTTTCACAGTGTTATCCATAATTTGTTATGATCCACATAGTTGAATGCCTTTGTATAGTCAATAAAACACTAGTAAACATCTTTCTTGTATTCTTTGTTTTCAGCCAAGGTCCATGTGAGATTGGCAATGATATTTCTCATTCCATGTCCTCTTCTGAATCCAGCTTGCATTTCTGACAGTTCCTTGTCAATGTACTGCTACAACTGTTTTTGAATTATCTTCAGCAAAATTTTACTTGTATGTGATATTAATGATATGATTCAATAATTTCTGCATTCTGTTGGATTACTTTTCCTTGGAATGGATACAAAAATGTTGATTAGGTAGTTGTCTTCCAAATTTCCTGTAAATAAGTGAGCGCTTCCAGCATTACATTTGTTTGTTGAAACATCTCAAGGGTATTCCACTAATTCCTGAAGTCTTGTTCTTCACCAATTCCTTCAGTGCAGCTTGGACTTCTTCCTTCAATACCATTGGTTCTTGATCATGTGCTTCCTCCAGACATGGCTGAATTTCAACTAATTCTTTTTGGTACAGTGATTCTGTGTATTCCTTCTATCTTCTTTTGATGCTTCCTGCATCATTCAATGTTTTGTCATTAGAACCCTTCAATAGTGCAACTCGAGGCTTAAATTTTTTTTTCAGTTCTTTCAGCTCAAGAAATGCGAAGTGTGTTCTTTTCCCTTAATTTTCCATCTCCAAGTATTTGCACATTTCATTATAATACTTTATTTTCTCCTCTCTAGCTGCCCTTTGAAATCTTCTGTTCAGATCTTTTGCTTCATCTTTTCTTCCATTCTCTTTAGCTAGCCTCTACTTAAGAGCAAGTTTCAGAGTCTCTTCTGACATCCATTTTTGTCTTCTCTTCCTTTCCTGTCTTTTTAATGGCCTTTTGCTTTCTTCATGTATGATTTTCTTGATGTCATACCACAACTTCATCTGGTCTTCAATCACTGGTGTTTAATGCATCAAATATATTCTTCATACGGCCACTGAATTTAGGTGAGATACACTCAAGGCCATATTTTTGCTCTTCTGGGCTTTTTTTTTTTTTTTTTTGAAATTTTCTTCACCTTCAACTTAAACTTCTATACAAGCAATTGATGGTCTGATCCACAGACAGGCCCTGGCCTTTTTCTGACTGATGGTACTGAGCTCCTCCATCATCTCTTTCCACAAATGTAGTCAATTGTATAGTCATTGTTTATGTTGTTTAATAAAAGCATTTGTACCCAGAAATACTTAAAAGAAGAGACTAGCTGCTATGGCAAACAGCAGGAAAAGGAAGTTGAGTTGACAATGGTCTGGATTCATGGAGCACACAATGCTTCCTCATGATCAGATAGTGGCCACGAGAACCTTGAATCATTTTAATTCCTATCTAGAGGACTACTGGACTATCTAAAGAGAAAAAGTGATTCTAAGGGGACTAAGCTTCTGTAATCCCAGTGACTGAGAAAATGTAAGTGGCCACCTAGAATAATACACTTCACTCATATCATGAATTGAGGAACAAGTTCTGGTATAGGTAGTCTCCAGCTTACTAAGGTATTTGAGTTATGATGAACTATACTTACAACTGTCCTTTTTTTTCTTATTAGTGCTTCTTACTGTTAGTGATATCTACTACATATGTTATATAAAGTGTATAATTTGCTGATGTCATCATATCTGTATGTTTATACATTTCCAACCCCAAAGACAAATAAAGATCAAGTTTATAAATATATTGATAATAAAAGACAATAATAATGAAAACTAAAAAAACTCCCCCCAAAAAAGAGGTATTTGACTTATGTCATAACCGATTTACAAGGCAATTGTCTGAATGGAACCCACTGCAAGCCAGGTACCTGTATTCAGTGTAATAGTTGTGTCATTTTCTGATTTTCCCCACATTTATTCAGTTCCTTAACTTTCATATTGCCCATAACTTAGAAAATAAATTTGACAAAAGTAAATACTTTTTCTGTCTTTTCGTGGTTGGCAACAGCAGTAGATAATTTGCAGAATGAATAATTGTTGTTGTTGTTGTTGTTGCTTGCTGTCGAGTCAGCCCCAATGAATAATAGTAGGTGTATTTGTGGAATAAATAATTAACAAATATTGCTTGGTTGACTGAATAGATGAAGACTAAGAAAATGTAATCTTCACTTCCTTCCTCCAGTGATATATCATTAGTTCCAGACACTATGAAAGTGGTCACTAATGTCACACAGCTGTATGATCATTGAGCGGGAACTTCAGAGGAAAAAGCTGAAGAAAATATTTATATCTAAAAGTCTAAAGCACCTATTTCACCACTTTATTTCTATATATGTATTTTCAATGGAACTCCTTATTAAATCATATTCTATTACCAATATAACCATTGTCTTGAGATATTACAACTTTCAAACTATTTGCACATGTTAAATGACCTTATTTTGATAGTCAATTATCTTCTTTTATTTTTAGTATATTTTGATTAAACAAAATAATATATGAAACTAGTGAGTTGAAACATAATATTGGTAAATAACATTTTACAACATTATAAGTAATTGTAGACAATATTAAATTGTTGTGACATTTTAGAAGATAAAATAGCAAATCTTAGCCCTAAAATGAACCTAAATTAATAAGAACTTAATGCAAATATCTACTTTTCCAAAACACGCATATATACAGAACCATCCACTGCTATATACATACACATATATATGCAAACTTCACACATATCTTTACATATATTTATAAGTATATATGTAATATGAAGTTAGGCGCTCTGGTGCATAGTGCCTAAGGCATTTGACTGCTAACCAGAAGGCAGGTGGTTCAAACCCACCAGCCACTCCTTGGAAGGATGGTTGGGCAATCTACTAGTGATATTGCCTCAGAAACCCAAGGAGGGGTAGCTATGCATAGGACCCAACTTGATGGCATTGAGTTTTTTGGTTTTTTTTTTTTAATATGAAGTTAATATGTATGTATATGTGTCTATTCAATTTATATCATATGAGGTATATACTGCCTCTCCAGAATGAAACCAAAGATCATATAGACTGTTAATTTGTAATAACAATTTACTTTGTCTTTTTTTGGCCCATGCCAAGTAGTTTAATAAATAATATGTAATTAAATTTTCACAAGATCCTTATTAATTAAGTATTAGCCCCATCTTATAAATTAACAGACTAAGGCTTAAGTAAGTTAAGACACTTTCCCACGAAGATAGACTAGAATGTGTTAGAGACATAATTAGACAGAATTTCTAGCTCCAAAGTCTATGCTCTTAAACTAGTTTACTTCACCATTCAACACAGTGTCTTCCTGACAGTATAGGTACCACTAATACTTCCATAGCACCAAGATCATTTTTAAGTATAATCTCTTGAAAACATATACTAAAATTTTGTAGAGTGTATATTTATTAATCTGTTACTATTTCCTTTTTAGAATAATATCCTACAAGAAAGAAACTAATCTCATGTTATATAGCTCTAGAAAGAAGCCAGGTCCAAAGTGTCTAAGAATTAAGATTCAATTTATATAGGTCTTGCATCAGCCCCAAATTTTTATGAGTAAATAATATCTTTCAAACTGAAATCAACATCTGTTGTGAGAAGAGGGAGGATAGAAAACAAACCCATTGCCAGAAGTCATGAATTTTAATAAAAAGCTGTCTCAACTGTTAGACTTTTTCACTGCTTTTGCCTACCAGGTGCTATGGGAAATTTGAAACCCTTATCAAGTGTCATCGTTTGTTTATTCCTATCAAGGTAGGATGTGGAAGCTCAGGTGGCGTAGTGCCTAAGGCATTGGACTGCTAACCAGAAGGCTGGCCGTTCAAACCTACCAGCCACTCCTCGGAAGGAAGACTGGGCAGTCTACTTCCATAAACATACTGCCTTGGAAACCCAAGGAGGGTTCACTAGGAGTAGAATTGACTCGGCAGCAGTGAGGAGAGGAGAGTAGGGCATAAATATAAATGGTAAGTATAATTTACTTAATGACAATACTTTCTGTTTAATCATTCAACAGTGTTTTATCAATTAACAAACTATCACTGAACTTCAACATTATTAGTCCAGGAAGAATTCAGAAGTTTTAGTGTCCTTGGAAGTTAGGAGTTTCTTCTAAGTGATAATAGAGGAAAATTTTAAGTAATGATGCACAGCAGCATTTGTTTTGAATTTTAGTTAAACAAAAACACCAACCTTACTGCCGTCAAGTCGGACCCCACTCATAGTGACCCCTCTTTGGGTTTCCAAGGCAGTATCACGGCAGAAGTAGATTGCCAACCTTCCTTCCAAGGAGTGGCCGGTGTGTTTGAACCTCCAGCCTTCTGGTTAACAGTCAAGTGCCTTAGGCACTCTGCCACCGGAGCTCCTGAATTTTAGTTAGGGTGCAACAAATATCACAAATCCTGTCTGTTCCTCTCACTTCTCTCATGTATACTTTCACATTGTAAATATTTCTGACTAAATTGAGTGAAACATAGGTCTAGGGAAAACTTCTAGTTGGTGGTCGTGCAGAAGTAATTGGTGCTATGTTTAAGGTATAGCTATTTTTAAAGATGGAATTTTATTTTGAAAGGTTGATGTGGAATAATTTTACCCTTTTTGTAGCAATAGAATGAAGTAGTTGGAGTTTGAACTGAAGTAAAAATTTCATATTTTCATTATTGTCTGCTAACCAAAAGGTTGGACCTTCCAGTCTACCCAGATGTGCCTTGGAAGAAACATGGGAGATATAGTTCTGAAAAAATTAGCCATTGAAAATCCTACGAAGCATAATTCAACTCTGAAACACATGGGGGCAACATGATTCAGTGTTGAATTGACATAAATTGATTGTATATATGTGTGTGTGTTCATAAATTTAAATGACATGAATTAGTATCAGTATTTGTATAATATAGGGTTATGATTTCAAGGAGAAGAAAGTTAGGATTATTATTATTATAATAACCTGATACACATTATCAGATTTTGAGCATCTATTCCAAAAAGATCCTGCTGAAGAGCTAAATATACTTAAACTTAATAAAAATAAAGTTTTTTTTTTTTTTTTTAAATGAGAATAGTGAAGCTCTTTACACAACTAATTTTATTCCACTTTCTGTCAAAGCATATGTGTTTCTTAGGGAGTACAGTAATTTGTGCATTTTCTGTTTTTAAGCTATCCATTGTTCTAGCTAAATATTATGAGTGTATGCTGATTTCTGAAAGAATCATGCAGAGATAGTGGGTGCAATTGTGTTGTACTCAAAATAAATTCATGGTTAAAGCAAATATTTAAAAACTGTCAAATACTGGATTGCATGTAGGAACTAATCCTGTAGAGCTCTAGTAAATTAAACCTTCAAACCAAAAACCTTCCTTCTGTGCTTTATAATTAGAAAACCAAATGAGGAACTTTTCTGGGCAGCTGGCTAGTTTAAGAAACCCACCTGTTTTCTGTTTTTAAACTATATTTTTGAAGTTAATGCATTTAAGTAAAAAAATTAAATGACTCAAAGAACTGCAATTGATTTGTAGACTAAAGAATCATCCTCTCACATTTAAATATCACTATATGTATTTGTGGGAGCTCTGGTAGCATAGTGGCTAAGACACTTGCCTGCTAACCAGACGGCTGGCGGTTCAAACCCACCAGCCACTCCTCGAAGGAAAGTTGGGCAATCCTACTTCCATAGTGATACTGCCTCGGAAATCCAAGGAGGGGTCGCTATGAGTCGGGGCCAACTCAAGGGCACATAACAACAACAACAACGTATGTATTTGTTGAAACACTGCAATTTGATAGCTGCTTTATGAGGCATTAGTTATAAATAATATGAACTGAAAAATAATTGGGCTCTGGCTATGCAAACAGAACATCACCTGAAGAGTGGTAATCATCCCCATGGATCACCCATCAAACACTCTAGCCTCAGGTCCAATAACCTTTGCATTTTGTTTTCCCATACCTGTCATTCACCATCATGGCTGCATCCTAGACCTTGTCAATGCTCAGATTAACTGTACTTAAATATTACATTCAAGAACTTCACTCTCTGAGCTCCATTCCCCAATCTGTTAGTCCCACTGCATCTGCCTTCTGCCTTTCTTCTCTCCCTATCACTGCCTTCCCCATCCAAATAAAATGTCATGCTCCATTATTTGAAACACTCTCTTCTTAATTCCTTTTCCCTCTTATCCTATTGCCTTTCAGTCTAACTACTTGGAAATGCCTTGGTTCAGCCTTTTTCCTCACCTTTTCTCTATAATACCCAGGCTTTTCAGTGCCTCTGGAGAAATTTCACACAAACTTTCAGGTTGTTTTCAGCTTAAATGCATGATTTTCAAACTCAACAGGATTTTCAAGGAGTTCTGGTGATCCTAATTTTTTTAAAATATTTTGAAATGTCTCTATTCTAAAATTTCCAACCCCATCACCCAATCTAACTTTCATCAGGTAACCTTATTTTCAGCCTCACAAGGGAAATAGAAGGCATCAAAATACTGAATTCCAATTCACAGTGACCCTATAGAACAGAGTAGAACTGCCCTGTAGGGTTTCCAAGGCTGTAAATCTTTATGGAAACAGACTGACTCATCTTTCTTCCACAGAGTGGCTGGTGGGTTTGAACTATTGACCTTTTGGTTAGCAGCTAAAACTCTTAACCACTCTGCCACCAGAGTTCCTAGTCATCAAAATAGAATGCCCTCAATTTACTCTCAATTGTCCATTGCAGATTACAGACTTCCTTGTATTTCATACTTTTCTTCTTCCCTTTGTTCTTGTTATGTGCTGTTGAGTCGCCCCGACTCACAGCGACCCCTCCTTAGGTTTCCGAGGCGGTATCACTACGTAAGTAGATTGCCCCATCTTCCTTCCGAAGAGTGGCTGATGGGTTTGAACCACCAGCCTTCTGGTTAGCAGTCAAGTGCCTTAGGCACTATGCTACCAGAGCTCCCCTTCAGTGACTACAAGGAGTTCTGGTGTCTTTTCTGTCTAAGACTTGTTCCTCTGTTATAAGGATCCCTTTTCCTCACCTTCTTAGGGGAACAGACTCCAGTTTCTAAATCCATTTTCTACTGTATCCTCCATCTACTGGTTTATTCTCACAAATAATGAAATATTCATGTCTTCTTAATTTAAAAAGAAAATATATATGTACAATCTCTCTGGGCATTTCTCTGGGGACCCTACCCCTTCCTTCTGTACCATTTAATAGCTAACATTTTTGAAGGAATAGTCTACTTGCCATCTCCTTTTCCTCAACTCCATTTATTTACCCCTTAATCCATTTGTCATCTGGCTTCTGCTCCTATCACACCACTGAAAGGACTGCTGTGTCAGTAAAAATCCTAGCAGGAAAGAGAAGAAAAGCTCAAGTTGAAATCTTTTGAAAAAAAATTACTAGACTATTTATAAAGGTCATTGTTATAGTATAGGGGCCCTCAAGGTTTAGTGCAGTACTCCAGAGCTAATAACAGCAAGAAGATATTTCTAACACTAGCCAAAAAGTGGTAAGCAGAGAGAGCCACCTGACAGAAACTGTGACTAAGTCAAGGAATTCAGCTAACCTGCAGCAAATCCACAGAGCAGAAGCTGGAAGAATAAATATTCCCACTCACTCTCTTCCTCTCTCCCTCTCATCTCCCGTCAGTGTTCACCATTGGCTTATTCAAAAGAAGATATAATGCAATAGAGTTCATTAAGGCCATCCACACTGGTCAAACTACTGGATGAGGAAGAATGGAGAGTGACTTTGGAGGGGCAAACAAAAGACATTGAGCACAACTTTATTGCTCAATCTATTGTACTCCTCTTTGTCTTCATCGTATTTGAGATCTTGGTAACAACTGGGAATGTTGGCCACTTCATGAAATTATCCTTGTTGTGACCCTTCTATGACATTCCAATCTACTTCCAGAAAAAAAAGGAAACCAAACAAACAAATACTGCCATCAAGTCGATTTGACTCATAGTGACCATTCCTTGGGTTTCTGAGGTGGTTTCTCCACGGAAGTGGATTGCCCAATCTTCCTTCTGAGGAGTGGCTGGTGGGTTTGAACTGTCAGCCTTTTGGTTAGTAGTCAAATGCCTTAGGCACTACACCACCAAACTACTTATCTCCTATTTTAGCCTCCCTTGAACTAGCTACATCCTATACCTTTTCTTACATGTGGGTGACCTTTCAGGTTTTCCCAAGGACGTGTCTTCTCTCATTGCCACTCAGTGGTCTCACTTGTTCCTGTAACTTCATGGTTCAAAAGACTTTGTTCTGAGCTATTTATCTTGAGATTCAGGTCCACTTCCTCATCTGTCTATGGTATTTCTTCACTTAGAAGTCTCATAAACCAAAACCAAAACCATTGCCACTGAGTCAATTCTGATTTACAGTGACTCTACAGGACAGAGTAGAACTGCCCCATAGAGTTTTCAAGGCTGTAAATATAGAAGTAGGTTGCCTCGTCTTCCTCCTGTGAAATAGTTGATTTGTTCAAATTTTCATCCTTTGGGTTAGAGGTCAAGCCTTTTAACCAGTGTGCCACTAGGGCTTCTTAGAAGTCTCATAGAAGCCTCAAAAGGAACATATTGAAAAAAGAGCTCATCACAACCTACTTCAAATTTATTCCATTTGTGTTTCCTATTTTAGTTAGTGGTAGCTCTGGTCACGTAGTGCCTAAGGCACTTGACTGCTAACCAGAAGGCTGGACATTCAAACCCACCAGCCACTCCTCAGAAGGAAGGTTGGAAAATCTACTTCCGTAGTGATGTGCCTCGGAACCGAAGGAAGAGTTGCTGTGAGTCGGGTCTGACTCGACGGCACATAACAACAACAACGTTTTAGTTAGTGATACTACCACTCTTGCAATTACCCCAAACAGAAATTTAGAATTCATCCATGACTTACCATATAGAGAATTAATTGGAAAACTGTCTTTTTTAATCTCAAATGTCTCTCAATTTCACTGATATACATACATCCTCTTTGCCACTACTCTGTTCTTGGTCACTATAGACTCATATCTGGGTTCCAGCATCAACCTTCAACCTAATCCTCCTTCATTGGCCCACTCTGTACTTGGCAGCTTTTCTATGACAAATTTGCTCTTTTATCTTTTTTCTTTAGAAACTTTCCATAGTTTTTCATTTTTCTTAGATTAGAGTCCAAATGTCATATGTTGGTTTTTAGGGTTTATCTTTCCTTTCATAAGCATCATTAGTTTACATTCTAACAGAGTAATATTTTAATTACTTAAATGAGCAATACTGAGTCTCTTCTCTGAACCTTCATATGTTTATTTCCTTCCACTTAGTCCAATCCTTGTCCACTCTTCATGTGGATAACTTCTGCTTTGCCTTCAGGCTTCCATGTAAATACAGCTTCCTTTGAGAATTCTTCTTTGATAGTCTAAACCTGAATATTATATGCCTTTCCTGGTATTCTGTGCTTCACAACATGAAATTTGTTTCACTTATCTTTGTCCCTCTCTAGATTGTCAGTGATGAGTGATCAGAGCCTGTGTCTCCATTTTCATGGTGATAACCCTTGTATATAGCATAGTTGTAATCTTATAGACAGCACCCATTCTTTTAAAATTAATGAGTGAAATTTTCTTTGAGATGTTGTTGTTGTTATGTGCCATTGAGATGTCTCCTACTCATAGCAACCCCTCCTTGGATTTCCAAGGTGGTATATCTACGGAAATAGATTATCCAATCTTCCTTTTGAGGAGTGGCTGGTGGGTTTGAACCACCAACCTTCTGCTTAGCAATCAAGTGCCGTAGGCACTATGCCACCAGAGTTCCTGTCTTTAAGATATGAAGGTATTTTTACAGAGTTGGAGTAAAAATAAAACTGAAGAGGTTCAGTTTGGCTGGATATTGTATGATATTATAATTCTGCTTGAAATTTTATATTTCTTCTGAGGACAGAGGTAAACCATAAAAAGTTTTTAAACAACAGAATGATAAGGCAAAAGTTGTGTTTTAGGAAAAGTAATTCAGCTTATGTGTGTGAATAAACCTTACCTGGAGGTAAGAGAAGAAATGTTGAAGACTCAACAAAGTCACACAACAAGTGATACGTTATGAGACTGAAAAGGAAGAAACAGCTATGGGAGCTGTTTGGAAAATCTGAGGAGCAGGGCTTGAACATTAAGAACAAAGTAGAAGAAGAAGTAAAAATAACTACGATTTTGATCCTTAGTAACTGAGGAAAATAATGTCATTTACCAGAATAGGGAAGTTGGAAAGGGGAATTTGTTTGAGGGAAAAATGTAAAGATGAGGCCATAGCACCAAAGTAGAAATGTTCACTAAGAAGTGAGGATATAAGACTGGACTAAAATGTCATCATAGGTCTCCAGGGAAAACACCTTTTTCTGACTTTAAAACATGTATTCTGGTACCAAGGGAAGCACTCTGAAATCTGAGTCTTTTGAGCTATTGACTAAATTTTGAGTCCCAGAAAAGACTTTAACAATGGTGGACAGAAATCAGAGAGGTATAAACTGTGTCATGTACTTGTGGTCCCTCTCTAACGGGAGACAGAATAAACTCCAAACCAAACCCACTGCCAATGAGTCAATTCTGACTTATAGCAACACTTTAGGATACAGTAGAATTGCTCCATAGGGTTTCCAAGGCTGTAAGTCTTTGTGGAAGCAGGCTGCCTCATCTTTTTCCCACAGAGCTGACCTTTTAGTTAACAAACAAATGCTTGAACCACTATGCCACCAGAGCTTCATTAGAGGAGCAGTCAAGAAAAATTCTAAATTCTTGTTTTTTTTTCTATTGTAAATCACCACCTAACTTACATCTAGGTTCATAAATCATAGCAACAGTTTTCCACATGCTGATTTATATTGACGCATATTAATTGAGCAAACTCTTAAAATATTCAGATTATTGCTCTTTAATGTTTAAATGTTGGAGGTATGTGTCCACGTGTGTAAAACATATGACAAAGCATTTTGTTAGATGAGCTCCACAGTGACTCTCTGTATAATAAGAATTCAATTATCACCTGACAAAAGAATGGCCCACTACATATATGAATATTTAAGGCATTTTTTTAAAAAAACAAAATATAATTTATGTGAAAAAATAGAAAATAAGTTTATTTTCTACCCTCATAGTCATTCATAGCATCTTTGTAGAACTCGTTCTTTCCCTCTTCTTGGATGAAATCTAAGTCCATGACTTCTCAGTTTTGGGGTTTAGTGGGTGTTTAAAATGACTCTTTTGGGAGTATTTTCTTGGCCTATTCTCTGAGATCCCTCATTGCTAGAGAAATCTCACCTGCAGTTCTCAACTTCTCTACCACCAAAAGGCTGGGGGTTCAAACCCACCAGCCACTTCTCCAAAGGAAAGTTGGGCAATCTACTTCTGTAATGATACTGCCTCAGAAACCCAAGGAGGGGTGGCTATGAGTCAGGTCAGATTTGAAGGCACATAACAACAACATTCTCTGAGCTCCCTCGTTGCTAGAGAAGTCTCATATGCAGTTCTCAACTTCTCTACCTGGTCAGCTATAACTTCCCCCTCAGTCCCTGCTTATTTGGAAGATCATCTCCAGTCCCTTTCTGCTGGAGTCTCCTTGTTCCTCCAGCAGTCTTTCTGGGAGGAACTGTAGAAAACCCCAGATGACTTTTTTATGTGGATCCCATCTGGGCCTCTGTCTGTAGGACATGTGGTTAATTCCCAAGCACAGCTCTCTCCTCAGCTGCCATGGATCACTTCAGATAGTTGCCAGTATTCATGAGACCCTCAGACATGACTCTACAGTTCACTGTGCCCCCAAAACTTCCAGGAGATGCATTAGAAGTTCTCTACATGGCCTCCTGGAGCCCCTCACACTAGTCTTGAGGTAACTAGGAGACAGTCTCAACCTCCCACGACCAGAAAAAAAAAAAAATCACAATTCCATGTAGACACCTCTCTTTAAAGAATCTTCCCCTTAAATTTCTTTTCCTGTCTTGAGGTCTTGAGCTTTCCAAACTTCTCTATGAGCTAGAGTTGGTAGTTACCTAAGAGTAGCAAAAATTTTCTCCATTAAATGTCCAGCTAAAGTCATTTAGCACTTCTCTGTGTAGATGGGTATGTATTTGTAACCTTTATTTGAGCTTCGGCTGAAACCCAGAAAGACCCCTATTTAACCTCCTTCTCCCATAGAACTATAGCTGTATCTTGTCAAAATCACAAAGTTACAATTGGAATGTAAGACAAATCTAAGTAAATCAAGCCTAAAAAAAGCTAATGAGGAAAACCACGGCTAGTAAATAAGATGACAGACAACAGTGCATGGGACATTTAAAACTTATTTAATTTGATGTGTGGTGTTTGTTTCTATAGAAACCATACTTTCAAACAAGTATTGAACTTCCAGGTGGGAAACAGCTTCTCTCTATATCTATGAAATGTAATTACAAGATGAAAGAAATAGAAGTCGTATGATTTCATTTCAGAATATTGGGATGTATAATTTGTGTGAAAAACTAGAGAATAAGTGAGAGATGCTTATTCCTAGTAAACACTATGTGTGTTCCATGAAGATGCTGAAAATACGAAAAAAGAATACAAATGCCTGTGTTAGCCCTTCTTTTATTTTCTTTATGTGCAGAAGGGTCTACAAGATCTGAGAAGGGACCAGGCTGCTAAAACTTCAATTTAATGGTCATGTGACCTCAGAAAGGTTCATTACACTTTGGAAACTGTGCAAGACTTACAAGAGAAGCCTGTGAATGGAATTAATGATTCTGGCATGGCCACATGAAAGCAATCTGCAGTTACAAATGCAGAAACTGTTAGATAATTTTCCTATGGGACGCAGATCTCCGCTAATTAATTGTCTCTTTTGAGAAAGTTGCTTGGATTCATAGTCTCTTTCTTGAGGAGGGACATTTCCAGCTTTGGTGATAATACATAGACTACTGTTGCTAACAGTTGCTTCAGTTCAGCAACTGGTTTTTCCCTTTCTGACTCAGGTATTGATCTTAATAGATTCCAAGCTCTAAAGCTCTTCAGCAGTCATAAAAGGAAATAATTTAATTTCGCCAAGTGATTAAAGATAGCCTTGTAGAATTATTTGTATAGATATGAATTTTTAATCATTTACATTTTCCTATTGTAGGACAAACGTTCCTCAGTTTGTGCAAATTCTGATGAAACATTCAAAGATAATTGAGTTAAAATTTCTAACACCTCCGTGGTTTAGCAATGCCCTCATAGCCACCATATTTTACTCAACAAGTTTGTTAACACAGAGATAACCAAGAATTCTGGGCCTTGACTACAAAAATCTACAAGCTAAATAACGGTAGCATTGTTGTTGTTGTTGTTATATGCTGTCGAGTCGGCCGCGACTCATAGCGACCCCTCCTTGGGTTTCCGAGGCAGTATCACTACGGAAGTAGGATTGTCCAACCTTCCTTCGGAGGAGTGGCTGGAGGATTTGAACCGCCAGCCTTCTGGTTAGCAGTCAAGTGCCTTAGGCACTATGCTACCAGAGCTCCTAAATGGTAGCATTAGAATATTTGTAATCATATTTTAACATTGGATTCTTAAATAAGAATTATTTGTTTGTGGTGTGGTTGTTTCACAAATTCCAAAGTCAAGGATTCTTTCTTTTTTGAGTGATGGGAATATTCTAAAATTAGAAAGTAGTGATAGTTGCACAACTCTGTAAATTTTTTAACAATCATTGAATTGCATAATTAAAACAGGCAAATTTTATGGTATTCCAACTATACCTTAATAAAGCTACTTGATATTGAGGTCTTCTACTTTCATATTAGGAAATATCCAAACATAGATTTCCTTGCACAGAGTTGGAGTTTAGTAAATCATAACTGTTGATGGTGTTTGCATCACTCTGGTAATAGTCCAAGCCAAACAAATATGCCTTGATGTATGTTGCAATTTTGTCTTTCCCAAAGATGAATTCAGATAAACCAGGAACCTGCTGGATGAAAGAAATTCCAGAGACAATTATGCTCCAGAGGATAAATAAGTGTTTCTCCCACTGTAGATGTAGATCCTGGGATTAATCTTTTGAAGATCCTTCAATGCATCATCTTTAAAAGAGCTTGTAGAGAGAAAACATCCCTAAACAGGTTGTATATGTCAAATACATCAACCTGTATGATAGTCAATTTCAAATAAGTTACAAATGTCACTAAGGGAATGCAAGTGAAACTATACGCAAATGATAGATAGTATGTGAGAATAATTTTCTACCACCTGATAGAAATATGAAAGCAAGTATAGCTCAAATATGTGCACCAGTTTTTACTATTTGAAATGGAAAAAACATGGCTATCTTTTTAAATTATTCTGCCAAATTATAGGGTGCATATCTTAAAATTTTAGCTCTGGTAGCATAGTGCTTAACCACTTGACTGCTAAGCAGAAGGCTGGCGGTTCACACCAACCAGCCACTCCTCAGAAGGAAGGTTGGGCAATCTACTTCCATAGTGATACTGTCTCAGAATCCCAAGGAGGGGTCACTATGAGTAGGGTCTGACTTGAGGGCAAATAAAAACAACAACAACAACATAAATTAGTATAGAATCTCTGGTGGTATAAGGTATTTGACTCTTAACCAGATGGTCAGTGATTCAAAACCCATCATCAGCTGCTCCATGGGAGGAAGATGAGGCAATCTACTTTCATAAAGATTTGCAGTCTTGGCAACCCAGTGGGGGTCTCTAGGAATCAGAATCAACTCAACGGCAGTGGGTTTTTTTTTTCTTTAAGCTTTTTTTTTTTTTT
>NW_006921588.1:16241292-16248605 GCF_000298275.1 Orycteropus afer afer | reverse complement strand
TATCCACCCATACACCCATGCTTGCCTTCACTGACAACACAGTACTGTATGTGCAAAAGGGTTCATATTTGTTGTCTGTACCTCCCATGTACCTCTATGTCTTTCTCATCCTCAATGGGCAGTGGGTTTTTAATTAATAACTAAGCAGAAGTAGAAATCATCTATAATGAATCAGCACAAAAAGAGCATTTCCTTTGTTACCGTATCCACTTTGAACATCTCTTCCTGCTCTCAAAAGACACGTCTGCTTCTGCTTCTAAAAATGGGACTGGAATGTTGACTTACCTCTATGAGATTTCATGAATTCTGATTTTTAAAAACTTCAAAAGTTTAGCACTATGTGAAATATTGTTTTCATGACTGACAATGTTCAGATTTTATTTCAAACCACATGTAATTTTGATTTACTGCTTAAGCTCTAGGAGGTCTGTTAGCATAATGCCTAAGGCATTTGACTGCTAACCACAGCCTGGCAGTCCAAACCCACCAGCCGCTCCTCAGAACTAAGATGGGGCACTCTACTTCTGTAGTGGTACTGTCTCCAAAACCCAAGGTAGGGTTGCTATGAGTTGGGTCCGACTCGATGGCACATAACAACAACAACAGTTAAGCTCTGGTGGTGTAGTGCCTAAGGCATTTGACTGCTAACTAGAAGGCTGGTGGCTCAAACTCACCAGCCACTCCTTGGAAAGAACACTGGGCAATCTGCTTCCGTAGAGAAACTGTCTCGGAAGCCCAAGAAGGGGTCACAATGAGTCGGATTCAATTCCACTACAGTGAGTTTTGAGTTAAGCACTGAGATTCCATTTTTCATTTTTATTGATTTTCCTAGCACTTAGTATTTTCTGAAACTATTTTTCATAGTAATATTCTAACTTACTTTATTTGATTCCTATAGTGAATTATTTTTGGTACAGTGACTCTGTGTGTTCCTTCCATCTTCTTTTGATGTTTCCTGTATCATTCAATATTTTGCCCATAGAATCTTTCAATATTGCAACTCAAGACACAACCCTGCTTGCTGAAAGTGAAGATGACTTGAAGCACTTACTGGTGAAGATTAAAGACTACAGTCTGCAGTATGGATTACATATCAACATAAAGAAAATGAAAATCCTCACAACTGGACCAATAAGCAGCATCATGATAAATGGAGAAAAGATTAAAATTGTCAAAAATTTCATATTACTTCTACAACCAACACCAATGGAAGCAGCAGTCAAGAAATCAGATGACACATTGCACTGGGCAAATCTGCTGCAAAAGACCTCTTTAAAGTGCTGAAGAGCAAAGACATCTCCCTGAAGACTAAGGTGTGCCTAACCCAAGCCATGGGAGCTCTGGTAGCATAGTGCCTAAGGTACTTGACTGCTAACCAGAAGGCTGGGGGTTCAAACCCACCAGCCACTCCTCAGAAGGAAGGTTGGGCAGTCTACTTCCATAGTGATACCGCCTCGGCAACCCAAGGAGGGGTCACTATGAGTCAGGTCCAACTCAATGGCACATAACAACAACAACAACCCAAGCCATGTTATTTTCCATAGCCTCATATGCATGTGAAAGCTGAACAGCGAATAAGGAAGACAGAAGACGAGTTGATGTTTTTGAGTTGTGGTGTTGGCGAATAATACTGAAAGTACCATGGATTGCTAAAAGAACTAACCAAGCTGTCCTGGACGAAGTGCAGCCAGAATACTCCTTGAAAACGAGAATGGTCAGACTTTGTCTTACCTACCTTGGTCATGTTTTTAGAAGGGACCGTTCCCTGGAGGAGGATATCATGCTTGGTAAAGTGGAGGGTTAGCAAAAAGGGGGAAGGCCCTCAACAAGATGGATTGGCACAGTGGCTGCAACAATGGGTTCAGGTATAGCAAGAATTGTGAGGCTGATGCAGGACCTGACAGTGTTTCTTTCTGTTGTATATAGGATTGCTATGAGTCGGAGCCAACTCAACTGCACCTAACGACAACAACAAATTAATTATTTATGTTAAGCCAATGATTTCTCTTTATTAAACAACTAATCACTAGTTTTTGAGATAAATAGATATTTGCATCTAGTAACTAATAACCTTTGTAACATGAAATACTTCATGTTTCGTTTTACATTTTTGTAAACGAAAAATGTCACGAGCAAGCTATTGAATTGTGATTGTTCTTTAATCTTGATGGGCAATAACTATGGCCTTAATAAAGAAGGAAAAATAATTTTCAGCCACTTTTTCAGAAAGTAATTTTAAATAGTGTTAAATTAATTGTTATCATTAAACATGCTTGACTCATTAGAAATAAATAGGAACTTCTACAAGCCAAAACTTACAGGTCTGCATGTCAAAAAGATAATATTATACTAGAAAGCAACTAGTGTGTATTTTCTATTCATGTTGTGGCTCTAGAACTAACCCTGTATTACAGAAACCCCAGGTCAAATCTGACTCTACAGTTAATTGGTTGTGTGAGTTTTGGGGTGTCATTAAACTCTGCAAGATTCAGCTTCTTCATTTGTGAAACCAGAGTAACTAAAATATTCAACTCACAAGGTTGTTCAAAAAACTCATGGACTTGAGTTGATTCTGACCCATAGAGGACCCCACTGGGTTTCCAATGTGGTAGATCTTTATGGAAGTAGATTGCACCATCTTCCTTCCTAAGAGCAATTAGTGGGTTTGAACCACCAACCTTCTGGTTAGAAGGCAAATGCCTTAAGCACTGTGCCACCACAGCTCCTTCACACAGTTGTTAAGAGTACCAAAAAAATTTTATGCAAATGACAGAGCACTCTAGAAAGAATTACCCCAAGAACCATTATCAAGGATGCTGTTAATCTACTGATATGTGAATTCATTTATTTAATCATTAAAAGTAATAGTGTCCTGGAAAATCCCAGGTCCCAACTATACACATACACACAATGGTCATGTGACAAGAATTTATTTATCATACTATTGGCCTTGGAACAAATGAAATTAGTCAATTGGCTTAATCCATGACAAATGTATTCAGCAATGCTATAATAAATTGGGGAGCTCTGGTAGCATAGTGGCTAAGATACTTGCCTGCTAACCAGATGGCTGGTGGTTCAAACCCACTAGCCACTCCTTGGAAGGAAGGTTGGGCAATCCTACTTCTGTAGTGATACTGCCTCGGAAACCCAAGGAGGGGTCCCTATGAGTCAGGTTTGACTCGACGGCACATAACAACAATAACAACATAATAAATTGACCTAGTGAGTGAGGAAGAATGAAGGAGTGGAGAGGCTGTTTTTCTCAGAAAATTTGGACTTCCCATATATTCAGAATGGAGATTCTCTATCATCTTCCTTAACAAAGTGGAGCTTATCAGCAAACAACAAAAAAATTCACAAATACCCTCTCAGGAGTTTTGACAGTGGTCTCCAAATGCTGACTCTTAGTAACTTATCTATTATAAATAGCCTTCAAGCTCAAATGTTAGGAAATATGAGTATATTGGATAAATTTGATCCTCTAGACCCATTTTATGCATCACCATACTGCTCTGGGTCCCAGGAGGCCAAGTCTATAGACTGCACTAACTACTTTCTTTGTCCTATAGATTCTGGTTGGTTTTAGCCAATGAGTGATTGTGGCAGGAGATTGGAGAGTAGTAAGGGAAAGAAGTTGAGAAATTTTATTTCATGGCAGACCATGGGCTGTCAGCAGCTTGATTCCTCAACAGCCATGGCTTCTGCTGTGTAGCTGTACCTTGGCTGTATGTTGAACTCTTCGTAGTTTCCAGTAACTGCTTCCTTACCCTCCCTTTAGGTCTAGTGGTGACACTGGTGCCGATTTTTGCATTGTTATTGGCTCTGGGTATTTCTACACCTCTTTTTAGCTTCTCTTAACCCTACCTTACATTTTTAAATAGTCCCTTCACTGTATTCTCCTCAAATATCCTTTTGAATGCGCTCTCTTTTCTGACAAAACTTTCACTAACACACTGAGGAAATTCTTTCTATAAAAATGGATTTGCCAAATTCCTCCTTAGGCTGGTCATTGTTTCTCTTAATTCCTTTTTATACTTGGAACCCAATCTAATGCTAAAATCATTGAAGATAATATTTTCAAGGGGGTAAATTAACTTTATGTGTATCTACTAAAGAGACCACAAAACATTGTCCACAACGTATTGCATACAACTAAGCTTACATGGGTATAGCCCTTCCATAGTTCACATTTTGTAAGTAACAAGCAAATGCTAATCTAAAAATGATCTCTCAAAGTTCAAAGGCAGGTTTAAAGGATATTTATTTATCTATTTATTTATTTATCTATCTATTTATTTATCTATTTATTTATTTATTTGAAACTGAAAATTTTCCTATTTGGAAATCCTTCCAACCACTTACAGATCTTGATGATCTGCCAGGTTGGGAAGCCAACACACTGAGCCACCTTTGTTCATTGCAAGGGTGGCCCAGGACAAAGCACTAAAACTGCCTGTTATTTAAATGTATCTGAGGGCAAGTGTTGTCAGAAAAATAATGGTAGTTACTCTATCAACCAGTAGAATTAAGCTTTACTGTGTAGTGGTCCCGCTTTATTAAAACAAGACGCAAATTAATTTGTAGTTTCCATATCAAAGGATGAACTTAACTGAGCAGGGTGGCCTTTGTTTTGGCAATTACAGTGTTTGCACACTTCCCAGGTGTGTGAGAACAAGTCCTTCTCGGGTACTACGCAGAGCACTATTCATTTGCTACTTTGCTTCTTCTCCTCCTTCGCTCAATTTCAATAGTCAAAAAATTATATGAAAGAAGCCTGAAAAATACAATTTATTTTCTTTGCCTTTTTAATTTTCTGTATATTTTCAAATACTTGTCTGCTCACAGATGCCAAGTTATTTAAACCCAATATTATTATTATTATTATTATTATAGTGAAGTTCTAGTGAATGTGTAAAGTCTATAAATTACTTGAATACCCATTTTTTTCCAATAATATTACATAGGGAAAGGATAAAGCAGTTTCGTAAAGCTTTCAAAGATATAATAATGAGCCCTCCATTCAAGTATTATGTGCATAATCATAGCATAACTAAAATTATTTTAACAAACTTTTCCTAAGACATGAGTTTTTATCTATTACTTTTTTTATTCATTTTTGAAATTGGTACTTTTGAGCAAATTAATGAGATTACAGATTATCCTCAAAGGACTATTCTCTGAAAAATAGAATAGTTTTAGACTGAAAAAAATTACCTGTTTTCAGAACAATATAAATATTTCCATCTTCTCATTGTTCACCCTTGTTTGTGGTCAGATTTTCCTTTCCTTTCATTGTAGACTGGACAGTGGTGCAGGTCACTAGTTAAGCTCCAGGATATGATCATTCATAAGACAAACTAGTGTGTCACTATTTCCCACTCAGGCAATCAGTCAGAATCTCTTCCTTTCCTCTGACTTATGTTTTGAATGTGTTAGTGAATGTTTTATACATTTCAGTCTGTACAATAATTAAACAATAAAAAATACAACTGGCTATAGGTAATCTCATCTGGAATGTAAACAGTGCTACAGAAATCTAAAATCTGAATGCAGTAGGCAAATTATTTTATACCAAGATATTTGAAATCTACTAAGCATCTACTGTGTTCTGCAGTTAGAATAAAAAATGCTTTCCTAATCTCCTTCTCTCAAAAGATCACCTGTAGCAGAATCTACAAATGAATTTACACATAAAGCAGAACAAACTCCTGCAATTACAATAAATAATCTATCATCTAAACTGTTTAACTGTACATTGGTACTTCTTGGAAATAAACTACGTAATACTTTGGGAAACTTAAAATTAGGGGTGTCATATGTTTAATGCTTGGGAGTTCTGGTTGCATAGTTCTTGACTGCTAACTAGAAGGCTGGCAGTTCAAACCCACCAGCCACTCCTCGGAAGGAAGGTTGGGCAATCTACTTCCCTAGTGATACTGCCTCGGAAACCCAAGGAGAGGTCGCTATGAGTCAGGTCCGACTTGAGGGCACGTAACAACAGCAACATGTTTAATCCATGTGTTCAATTCAGCTAATGACTATAGATAAATGTATATGATGGAAGCATTTTGCTTTTCTTTTCAAAGTCTTATTCTTATGTCAGCTGGAGCAGTGCTGGGATTTGGGGAATGATTTTTCAAAGTAATTCAATAATTTTACAAGACAATGACCCTGGACCTAACTTCCTGATACATGAATGTATTATTTATGATTTCATGGCACTGAAGCACTTCAAAAATTAAGAAACTATTCAATGACATGGTGACAGGGACCAGGTACCTGTAAAGAGGAGCAAAATTATTACCAAAATGATGGGCTAAAGAATAGCTTTTAAAACTTTGTTTTTAGCAGTGAGAATAGGTTTTACACTAAAACTCAGTACATACAGACACACAGACACATAAACATACACTCACATTTCTATACAATGGGAACTAAAATTCCACAGAACAATACCAGAATTATAATTCTGGTAACATTATTATACTTTTCCATTCTATTCTATTAATTTTATTTTTTTATATGCAATTATTTTATGACCCATTAAAATGTAGCAACCAGCAGCATGAAGAGGAGCTCTGGTGCACAGTGCCTAAGGCACTTGACTGCTAACTAGAAGGCTGGCGGTTCAAACCCACCACCTCCTAGGAAGCAAGGTTGGGCAATCTACTTCCCTAGTGATACTGCCTCGGAAACCCAAGTAGGGGTCGCTATGAGTCGGGTCTGACTCGATGGCACATTACAACAACAACAGCATGAAAAGCACTGTAACATTTGTTATTTAAAAAAAAAAATGGCATGTACAATGAGCACCTCATGTTCTTTGATGTCCAAGTTCTCCTGACCACCTCCAGGAAAACACAAACTTTCTTTGATCAATGCCATTCACAAATTTGTTCACTTTTAGCCTCACAAGCAGTGATCAAGTTAGAAAATCTAAGGTAGTACTCAGAAACTTTGAATTTCTAATTCACTGAAGCAAGCAAATGGAAACTTCTAAAACCTACATTGAATCACAATCTCTTTAGTTAAATTTACTTACAGATAGTAGGCAGAAATTAATATTTATTTAGTTTATAACTGCTTAGCTCTGATAGTTAGGGCTATGTGTCAAATTGGCTGGGCCTGGTTTTGAGTGGCTGGGCAGCTGAATGTAGTGATTCCCCATAATGAGAATCAGCTCCATGGTGGAATCTGCTGCAAGGAGCTGAGTTAAAGGAGAAGCCCTGATAACGGTCTCTGAGCTTCTTGGATCCTGCCTTTGACTGAGCCTTCATATCAATGGCCTGCCATGTTGTCTGCTGATTTTG
>NW_006921588.1:16239628-16241027 GCF_000298275.1 Orycteropus afer afer | reverse complement strand
TGTAGGAGAATAAATCCCTGTTTGTTAAAGCCACTCACTTGTTCTATTTTCTGTTAGAGCAGCACTAGAAAACCAACACATTAACTTTAAACCTAAATCTTTTGGATTGCAAATTAGGGTAATTGCTTACAACAACAACAACTGTTACCTAGAAGAACAGTGGCAACGAGATTAGGTGAAGAGTCTAGCCTCCTTTTTTTCTCTCTTTCCTTCTTGGCAGGGGAAACTAAATTCTGCTGTGGCCTGAAAATCTGAAAGGAAAAAAAGATTCTTTCCTTTTCACAGCAAAAAAGCAAATGCTAACATAATATAATTGGTCAGACTCTGAAATGGTCTGTGGGCTTCCACATGCATGAATCTCTGCCAGTAAAATTCCATTCATTTGGATTAAGTCACAACCCTTAGGGAAAATAAGTATCTTTATAAGAAGCAATGGTCCATGAGCTTCTAACAACACTGACTGAATTTATCAGAGTCATTTGAAAGTGCCAGGTAGCTAAAAATAAACACATAAGATTCAGGACTTCGAAACCACACGAGCCAAGAGCATGAAGAGAGGAATCCCGAAGGGAGAGCGAGCTCACACTCAGGCAGCTTCCTGAGAGACCTGGTCAATGAAGAGGCATCTAGAAGAAGAGCGGAACATGAAAAGGCAGTGGGGGGCATTAAAGGTTGCTTTAACCCCTGGATTATTTAGAGTAAAAGACAAAGCTGCTGTGCCGCCCTTACTGTGAATCTCAATAATAAAGGGGATTTAAAATGACTTTTATTTCTTCCTCACGTATCAATCCAGACCAAGCAGGCAAGGCTGCTGTGCTCCATGCAGCCACTCAGGAATTCAAGCTTCTTTCATCTTCTTTTTCCACTATCATCTGGGATGTCACCCTCATCCTCATTAGGGGTGTTTACTAAGGAATGTTTCTTTAAATAGAATTTGTTCCAGTTGTGGGGAGGAGAAAGTACATGTAAGAGCATATGCCCAATGTTTTAAAGGCCAGGAATGGAAGAGGCACACATCACTGCCATTGACTTTCCCCTGGTGAGAATGAAGTCACATAACCATGTTAGTTGCAAGGATTGGGGGAGGGATGACAGTGCTAAGAAATGTAGTCTCTTACTTTGTAGTCAAATCCCCAATCCAACTGCATTACTAGGGAGAAGAGGGGAATGAACTTTGGTGAACAGTCAACAGTTTCTGACATAGCTATTTCTTTGTTAGCCTCTGCTTATAGAACATATTTTTGTCTACTGTCCAAAGGAGGACTGTGATGTCTCCAGGATACATTGACTATGTACAAAGCACTCTTTATTATTATTATTATTTTATTGTGCTTTAGGTGCAAGTTTACAGAGCAGAGTTTGTTTTACATTCAATATTTCATGTACATTTGGTTTCACT
>NW_006921588.1:16227819-16238093 GCF_000298275.1 Orycteropus afer afer | reverse complement strand
TAGTGATACTGCCTCGGAAACCCAAGGAGGGGTCGCTATGAGTCAGGGCTGACTCGACGGCACATAACAACAACAACAACAACAATGCCTAGGATACCAATCTTTACACGTTTTATTTCATTTTTGACAACTTTCAATTTTCCTAGCTTCATACTTCATACATTCCATGTTCCAATTATTAATGGATGCTTGCAATTTTTTTCTCCTCAACTTGAGTCGTGCCATGTCAGCAAATGGAGGTCCCAAAAGCTTTACTTTATCCATATCATTAAGGTTGGTTTTACTGTGATGAGGCAGCTCTTTCCCCATCATATTTGGAGCATTGTCCAACCTAAGGGGCTCGTCTTTCAGCAATGTATTGGATAATATTTACAGGCTACTCATAAAGTTGTCCAGTAATGTATCAGACAGTGTTTCTCTGCTATTCATAAGGTTTTCCCTGGCCAATTCTTTGGGAAGTGGATGGCCTCTTCCTTTTTCCCAGTCTGTCTCAGCATGAAAGCTGGGTTAAAACCTGTGCACTGTGTGCAACCCTGATGGCATTTGAAACACTGGTGGCACAGTCTCCAGCCTCACAGCAACACGCAAGCCACCACAGTAAGACAAACTGACAGACAAGCTCGTCTCCTCTAGCTGTTTGAAACCTCTCCACCCTCCCCTTACCTGGATCCTGCCACCGTCAGCCCCGGCTTTCCCTCCTTCCTGCCTTTGGGTGGGGGCTGTCCTGAAGTCCAATTGAAGTATTCCATCAGTTCCTGGAGCCTTGTTTTTCACAGCTTCCTTCAATGCAGCTTCAACTTATTCCTTCAATACCGTTGGTTCTTGATCATATGCCACCTCCTGAAATAGATGAACATCAACAAATTCTTTTTGGTACAGTAACTCTGTGTATTCTTTCCATCTTCTTTTGATGTTTCCTGCACCATTCAATATTTTGCCCCACAGCATGTTTCAATATTGCAACTGAAGACTTGAATTTTTCTTCAGTTCTTTCAGCTTGAGAAATGTCAAGTGTGTTCTTCCCTTTTGGTTTTCTAACTCCATGTCTTTGCACATTTCATTATAATAATTGACTCTGTCTTTTCAAGCTGCTCTTTGAAATCTTCTATTCAGCTCTTTTATCTTGTAATTTCTTCCATTTGCTTTGGCTACTCTCCATTCAGGGAGCTCTGGTGCCTAAGGCATTTGACTGCGAACCAGAAGGCTGGGGGTTCAAACCCACCAGGCCACTCCTCAGAAGGAAGGTTGGGCAGTCTAGTTCCATAGTGATACCGCCTCGGAAACCCAAGGAAGTTTTCTATGAGTCAGGTCTGACTCAATCGCACATAACAACAACAACTTTCTATTCAAAGGCAGCAGTCAGGACATCAGACATCATACAGCACTGGACAAATCAGCTGTGAAGGACTTCTTTCAAGTGCTGAAGAGTAAAAATGTCCCCTTGAGGACTAAGGTGTGCCCAACACAAGCCATGATATTTTCAATTGCCTCATATGCATGTGAGAGCTGGACATTGAATACAGAAGACCAAAGAAGAGTTGATGCTTTTGAGTTGTGGTGCTGGCAAAGAATGCTGAAAGTAGCATGAACTGCTAAAAGAACTAACAAATCTATCCTGGAGGAAGTGCAGCAGAATGCTCCTTGGAAGTGAGAATGGCCTGACTTCATGTCACCTACTTAGGTCATGTTGTCAGAAGGGACCATTCCCTGGAGAAGATGTCATGCTTGGTAAGGTGGAGTGTCCACGAAAGAGAGGAAAGCCCTCAATGAGATGGATTGATACAGTGGCTACAACAATGGGGACAAGTATAGCAGGGACCGTGGAGCTGGTGCAGGACCGGGCAGTGTTTTGTTTTGCTATGCATAGGGTCACTCTGAGTCAGAGATAATTCGACAGCACCCAACAACAACAGCATTAATTGTAATCCAATTTTTCTATTAGATTTGAATGCTTCCAATGCTAATATAAAATTTCTAGGACAAAAGCTGTAAGTTAAAAGTGAATACCTTTAATCAGTTCCAGATTTGCAATGTAAGATCTACTATGAATCTTGCTTCTTGAATGTAATATATAAATTAAGAGAAAGGTATAATAGACAAAAAATAACTTGCACAAATACTGATTTGAACAGAAGTACCAAACTTTAACCACTGTCACTGCTGTTGTTGTTGTTGTTGTTATGTGCCATCGAGTCAGACCCAACTCATAGCGACCCCTCCTTGGGTTTCCGAGGCAGTATCACTACGGAAGTAGATTGCCCAACCTTCCTTCCGAGGAGTGGCTGGTGGGTTTGAACCGCCAGCCTTCTGGTTAGCAGTCAAGTGCCTTAGGCACTACGCTACTAGAGCTCCCAACCACTATTACTAGAGCTCCGGAAATGAACAAAGTATCTCATATTTAATATTCTAGTGAAAGATGGCAAAAATTGGATAAGCTTGGTCGGTAAATTAGAGATTCAGTGAACAAGAGAAAGACCTTCAACAAGATAGATTGAAACGGTGACTGCAACAATGGGTTCAACCATTTGACACAAACATTTGGATTTCCAGGAACCTTATTCATTCTTGAAAATGAGAAACCAGTAAACTAGCTGATTCTGACTCATGGTGGCCTCATGTGGTCAGAGTGGACCTGTACTCCATAGGATGTTCCAGGCCTTCTTTTTCAGAAGTAGCTTGCCAGGCTACTTTCCCAAGGTGTCTGTGGGGTGATTTGTGCCACCAATGCCAGGCTTCACTTTAGCAGCTGAGCACATTAACTATTTGTATCTCCCAGGATATCCCCCAAGAACGAGCAAGCTTATTCATGTCAACATTTCAGTAGAGATATAACTAGAAAATTTATTCTTGGATTTCATTCTAATTTTCCTACAGATTAAATTCATTATGAACTTGAGTTATTATTGGAAGCTGCTACTCCTCTCCCCCCAAAAAAAGAAAGATGGGGGGAGGAGTAAGAAAGCAAGGGAGGAAGGAAGGGAGGGAGGAAGGGAAGAAAGAAGAAGGGAAGGAAGAAATAGTGAGCAGATAAAATTTTCTTTACAACTAGTTCAGTTTGGTGATATTTGAACACACTTGACTGAAAAAAGAATCTGAAACTACACTGGGACTGACAACACAGAGATAGCTACAAGGAGTGGTAGGATTTCTAACTATAATTCATTGAATCTGGTAGTAAAGGATAGCATGCTGCAAAATTTTATTTCATCATAAAACAAGATTAATATGGCTTATTACTAAATGTCAAAATAGATTTTCATTATGGTGTCTAATTTAATTTCTCAGCCATAAGATGTTAGCAGAAAAGAGTGATTTACGCTTAACTGCTCAGTTTAGATTTTCTTCACTGGCATCTCTGACACTGGATTTTATACTTTACTGACATAACTGTGTAATGAAATTCAGCCAAGACTATACTCTTAAAGCCTTACTAACTCTAAGTGGAGTCCATAGACTATCAGCTTTGGTACCACCTGGAGCGTGTTAGAAATCTCAGGCTTCAGCTCAGACCTACTGAATCAAAATTTGCATTTTAACAAGAACTCCAAGTAATTCATATGTACACTAAAGTTTGAGAAGCACTGTCTTAAAAGACATTGTCCAGGTGCATTGCTATCACTGAGGCCTCTTCTGCTACCATTTGGGCTTATAGGTAGATTTTTCTAAGAACCTGACACTGGGATTACAACATGACACCTCCACTGTGATCCACTTAAAATTTATGATCTACAGTAGACTGAAAAGACTGCTCAGAGAGAAAAATACATTTTACTACACTTTGTGCAGATCTTTGGTACAAACATTGCATAGATAATTAATTCCACATGATGTCTATTCTAGTCTCACTTTCATAGGGCGCCAGTTTACAAAGTACTGTGTGTGTCTGTGCTTAACTCTTTATGTGCTTGTATCAGAGCCGCTTGACCTCCAAGTTCATAATTAGGAAAAAAAAAAAAAATGCAGTGTAGTCTTTGGTTACTGAGTTCTCTGGAAAAAGACCCCCAATTTATCAGGAATATTTGGCCCCTTTCAAGCGCTTCCACCCTAGAGTCTGTACCAAATTTCTGAATTAAATTTTTCTAAAATCCCTAAGTTTATTCAAAACTCAGCCCACTCCCAAAAGCTTTATCTATCTACCTGGAGCTTTCTTAAAATTTTAAGATCTTCTGATATTCTTATAACCTTACAATCTTTTTCATTTCCTTAAAATACAACACAAGTACATGCTGATTGCCTAGTCCAGTCCTATGCCATAGGGACAGTGATACTGGTAAGATTTGACATCCAAAAATAAGATTTAGTGTCAGGCTGAAGTACATCCATATCCTGGGATGCCCCCATTCTCTGGTTGAGCCCACACCTTGGGCCTTCCTGGATATACCATCTTGTTGCCACTGATTTCCCAATATCCTTTATTTTAGCCAAGTCCTCCACCTGAGGCTTGTGACCACAGAGACTCACATGAGTATCACCTCCTTTGAAGAACTTTCTAAATATGAAGTGTCTGAGGTAGCTTGAATTTGATGTGATAATGCCGTGCCTGGGCAGGATAAGAAGGTGAGTAAAAGCATAGTCATCTTCCTTAGAGAAAGAAAGAGGGAACTAAAAGTTATGACCAAGGGTAGTAGAATGAAAGTTTGGGAGAAGGCTTGGTCTCCGGTATTATCAATGGAGAAAACAGATGATAGGCCAGTCACCGGTAGGTAAAGAAGGATAGGGGAATAAGGAAACCACCTCTACAGGAAAAAGAAAAAATAAAATAAAATAAGGGAAGCAAGCTTCTTTCACCAGGATAGAGTTTTGGCCTTAAATTAGTCCCTCAAATAGTCATGCTATTACTCAGGTTTCCCTCAGAGGAAGCAGACATGTAGCTTAGGACCAGGCTCAAGACCCATCTTTCTCATTCATCTCCTCCAACTCCATGCTTTCAGTGTACTAAAGCAGTTTTACAAAATCTATGTCTCCAAAAAGCTCCTAATTGCTAAATCACTGTTGTTCTTGGCCTCTCAGTCAATTTCATATTGTTGGTCACATTCTTTTCAACAGTTTCTACTCCTGATCTCCAAAGATAAGACATTCCCTGGTTCTCTCACCTCTCTCACTATTACTTATTAGACCTAATTTTGGGTTCTTTTTCCTCCTCCTGACCCGAAATGTTAGCATCCTCCAAGATTATTGTCATAGTTCTCTTTATTGCTCTCTTTTATTATCCTTCTACATACTTTCCATCACCCACCTATATGTTAATGATTATTGTTGTTGTTGTTGTTGTTAGGCGCCATTGAGTCGTCTCTGACTCATAGTGACCTCATATACAACAGAACAAAACACTGCCCAGTCCTATGCCAGCCCCACAATCCTTGCTATACCTGAGCCCATCATTGTAGCCACTGTGTCAATCCATCTCGTTGAAGGCCTTTCCCTTTTTCGTTGTCCCTCCACCTTACCAAGCATGATATCTTTCTCCAGGGAATGGTCCCTTCTTACAACATGACCAAAGTAGGTGAGACGAAGTCTGGCCATACTCGCTTCCAAGGAGCATTCCTGCTGCACTACTTCCAGGACAGATCTGTTAGTTCTTTTAGCAGTCCACGGTACTTTCAGCATTCTTCACCAGCACCACAGCTCAAAACCATCAATTCTTCTTTGTTCTTTCTTCTTCATTGTCCAGCTCTTACATGCATATGAGGTGAATGAGAATATCACGGCTTGTGTCAAGCACACCTTAGTCTTCAAGAAAACATCTTTGTTCTTCAGCACTTGAAAGAGGTCCTTTTCAGCAGATTTGCCCAAAGCTATATGACGTCTGATATCTTGACTGCTGCTTCCATTGGTGTTGATTGTAGAACCACGTAATATGAAGTCTTTGATAACTTCAATCTTTTCTCCATTTATCGTAATGTTGCTTATTGGTCCCATTGGGGGAATTTAGTGGCTAAGACACTTGCCTGCTAACCAGACCGCTGGCGGTTCAAACCCACCAGCCACTCCTCGGAAGGAAGGTTGGGCAATCCTACTTCCGTAGTGATACTGCCTCAGAAACCCAAGGAGGGGTCGCTATGAGTCGGGGCCGACTCGACGGCAACTAACAACAACAACAACAACATTGAGATATAATCCATACAGCAGACTGTAGTCTTCATCTTCATCAGTAAGTGTTTCAAGTCATCCTCACTTTCAGTGCGCAATGTTGTATTATCTGCATAACATAGGTTGTTCATGAGTCTTCCACCAATCCTGATGCCGTGTTCTTCTCCATATAGTCCAGCTTCTCAGATTATTTGTTCAGCATACAGATCGAATAAGTATGGGGAAAGAAAACAACCCTGATGCACTCCCTTCTTGATTTTAAGCCAGGCAGTGTTCCTTTGTTCTGCTTGAACGACAACCTCCAGGTTTATGTACAAGTTCCTCATGAGTACAATTAAGTGTTCTGGAATTCCCATTCTTCTCAAAGTTATCCATAATTTGTTATGATGCACACAATCAAATGCTTTTGCCTAGTCAATAAAACACAAGTAAGCATCTTTCTGGTATTCTTTGCCTTGAGCCAAGATCTACCTGAAATCAGCAATGATATCCTTCATTCCATGTCCTTTTCTGAGTCCAGCTTGCATTTCTAGAAGTTTTCTGTCAATATATTGCTGCAACTGTTTTTGAATTATCTTCAGTAAGATTTTACTTGTATGCGATATTAACGATATTGTTCGATAATTTCCACATTCTGTGAGATCGCCTCTCTTTGGAATGGGTACAAATATGAATCTTTTCCAGTCAGTTGGCCAGGTAGTTGTCTTCCAAATCTCCTGGCATAGCTGAATGAGTGCCTGTATTGCAGCATCCATTTGTTGAAATATCTCAGTGGGTATACCATCAATTCCTAAAGCCTTGTTTTTTGCCACTTCCTTCAAAGCAGCTTTGATTTCTTCCCTCAGTGCCATTGGTTCTTGATCATATGCCACCTCCTGAAATGGAAGAATATTGATCAATTCTGTTTGGTACAGTGACTCTGTGTATTCCTTCCATCTTCTTTTGGTGTTTCCTCATGTAATTCAATATTTTGCCCATAGAATCTTTCAATATTACAACTCAAGACTTAAATTTCCTCTTCAGTTCTTTCAGCTTGAGAATGTCAAGTTTGTTCTTCCCTTTTGGTTTTCCAACTCCATGTCTTTGCACATTTCATTCTAGTAACTGGCTTTGTCTTCTTGAGCTGCTTTTTGAAATCTGTTCAGCTTTTTTATCTTGTCATTTCTTCCCTTTGCTTTAGCTACTCTTCGCTCAAGGGCCAGTATCAGAGTCTTTTCTGACATCCATTTTAGGCTTTTCTTCCTTTCCTGTCTTTTAAATGACCTTTTGATTTCTTCATGGATGATGTTCTTGATGTCATTCCACAATTCCTCTGGTTTTTGGTCATTGGTGTTTAATGCATCAAATCTATAATTTAGATGGTCTCTAAATTCAGGAGGGATATTAATCAGGGTCATATTTTGGCTCTCTGTGGACTTGCTTTAATTGTCTTCAACTTCAACTTGAACTTGTAGATGAGATGTTGATGATAGACTGTTCCACAATCCGCTCCTGGCCTTGTATTAGCTAACGATATCGAGCTTCTCCATTGCCTCTTGCCACAGATGTAGTCAATGGACTACCTAATGGTGTCATGGACTCTGGTGAAATCCATGTTTATTGCCACCATTTGTATTATTGACAGAAGGTATTTACAATGATTAAGTCGTTGGTCTTGCAAAATTCTATCATGTGATCTCCAGCATTATTTCTATCTCCAAGACCAAATTTTCCAACTACTGATGATTCCTCTTTGTTTCCAATTTTTGCATTCCAGTCACCAGTGATAATTAACACATCTTGATTGAATATTCAGTCAATTTCAGACTGTAGGAGTTGGTAAAAATCTTCGATCTCCTCATCTTTGTCTTTGGCATTAATCTGAATAATAGTAGTATTAACTGGCTTTCCTTGTAGGCGTATGGACATTATTCTTTCACTGACAGCACTGTACTTCAGGATAAATCTTGAAACATTCTTTGTGACAATGAATGCTACACCATTCCTCTTCAATTTGTCATTCCCAGCATAGTAGATCATACGGTTATCTGATTCAAAGTGGCTAAAACCACTCCACTTCAGCTCACTAATGCCTAGGGTATCAATCTGTATGTGTTCCATTTCATTTTTGACAACTTCCAATTTTCCTAGATTCATACTTTGTACATTCCATGTTCTGATTATCAATGGATATTTGCAGGCATGTCTTCTCATATTGAGTCATGCCACTTTAATACTTTATCCATATCATCAAGGTAGGCTCTACTCTGATGAGGAAGCTCTTTCCCAGTCATATTTTGAGTGCCTTCCAACCTGAGGGGCTCATCTTCTGGCACTCTAGCAGGTAATGTTTCAGAGTTATTCATAAAATTTTCCAGTAATATATCAGACAGTGTTTCTCTGCTATTCATAAGTTTTTCCCTAGCCAATTCTTTGAGAAGTGGATGGCCTCTTCCTTCTTCCAAGTCTGTCTTAGTCTGGAAGCTCCACCAAACCAGACCACTATGGGCATCCCCGCTGGCACAGCCTCCAGCTTCACAGCAACATGCAAGCCACCACAGTACAACAAACCAACAGACAAGTTTGTCTCCCTTAGCTGTTCCAACCACTCTGCTCACTTCCTGGACTTCCCCCTACTTATTCCTGCTGGCCCTGTCTGTGGCTGCTTCCTGCCACCTGGGGGCTGTCCCCCACCCTCCTTACCTGTTCTGGTAGCTAGCCCTGTCTGCCACTGCTCCTTGCCGCCTGGGGATGTTAATGATGCTACCAAAATAATTATCTTTAGTACAGTTGTCTTTCCTGAGTTCCAAAACTGTATATCTAGTTGTCTTCATAACACATCCAATTGGATGTCTCTTTGAAAATTTAAACTCAACACAATCAATTCTGACCTAATTATCTCCTCACTTAGATCTTCTCTCCTCCTTTACACCTTATTACCATGTATGACACTACGCAATCACTCAAGAACTGTGTCTTTCTCAACCCTTTCCTTACCCTCATCCCATGCCTTTCACTTTAGTCTCTCTTCAAACCCATTGTCACCAAACTCTTTGTCAACCAGTTGATTCCAACTCATAGTGATCCTATAAAGCTGCCCATAGGATTTCCAAGGCTGTAAATCTTTACATAAGCCGACTGCCATATCTTTCTCCCATGAAGCAGCTGGTTCAATGAGTTGGTTTGAACTACTGACCTTTTGGTTAGCAGCTGAGTGCATTAAGCACCTCACTACCAAGGCTCCTCTGCGATCCATTAATTCAGGCTCTTGGCTTCTCTCTCCTGAATTTACACATCAGTCTTTTAAGTACTATATTTTTATGCAAATAACAGCACCTTCAACATTTGTTTGTGAACCATTTCCTCCCCCTTGGAAGTATTTTTGTACACTTTGCTATGTCAACTTTTTATTTACATTTTGCTCTAATTTCCTTTTAATGTGTTGCCTCTAATTTCCTATCACTCCATTCTCTCTAAATATGCTATACTACTGCATAAAATATTTTTTTCCAAGAGCAATAACATTCCTTACTTCCCAACATGACTTATAAGATTTCCGTGACATAAACTCTGCCCACCTTTACTGCATATATCCCTATCTCTCCCTGATCTGTGCCAAGTGCCTGAAGTTTCCTATTGGTTTTGTGTGCTGTCAAGTCGATTCCAACTCAAAGCAACCATATGTGACATGGTAGAACTTCCCTTTATGGTTTCTTAGGCTGTAATCTTTATGGAAGCAGATTGCCAGGTCTTTTCTCCTGTGGAGATACTGGTGGGTTTGAACCATCGACCCTTCAGTTAGAAGCCAAGGGCTTAATCATTGTACCACCAGAGCTCCTAATATTTCCTAAATGCACTATTTCAAGGTAGCAGAGCCTTCCCCTGGGTCTACTTGGTAGCACTTATTCACATTGCAAGAATTCAACTTAGGTGTTCTAGTTATCTAGTGCCACTCTGACAGGAAATATACCATAAGTGGGATGGCCTTAACAAACAGAATTTTATTCCCTTACAGTTTGGGGGCTTTAAGTCCAAGTTCAAAGTTCTAGGCTCTACAGGGTGAATGAAAGCCCCTTGACCTTGGGCTCCAGCTTTGCCTCTTTCTTTCTTTGGCCCACTGAAGCTAGAGACATTTCTTCACTCAGGCAGCTACTGCCTGCTGAGGCTAACAAGCCCAAGATCAACAAATAAAATCTCACAGTCCA
>NW_006921588.1:16214790-16227464 GCF_000298275.1 Orycteropus afer afer | reverse complement strand
TTTTTTTTTGTTTCCACATGAAATATTGTACTTATAAAAGAATTTAATATTTTATCAATTTCCTGTGACTCTTATGTGTATATACACTAATTCCCTAGAGTATGGAATGCTGTCTTATTAATGTTTGTGTCTGTGGTACCAGCACAGTGCCTGGCATAGGGTTGTTGCTGTTGTTGTTATGTGCCACGCAGTCATCTCTGACTCATAGCGACCCCTTGTTGGGTTTCCAAGGGCATATCACTATGGAAGTAGATTTCCCCAATCTTCCTTCCAAGGAGTGGTTGGTGGCTTTGAACCACCAACCTTCTGGTTAGCAGTCAAGTGCCTTAAGCACTATGCCACCAGAGCTCCCTGACATAGAGTAAGTGCTCAACAAATATTGACTGACATAAAGAACCAATATATGGGCATGACATGAATCCAAGAAAAACAAGGAACTTGTCTGTAGTTACTTGCTTATGTCCACATTTTTTTTTTTTTTTTAATCAGGACTAAGTCGGGTTTAAAATGAAATGCCTCTGGTAGACTGGATAGCATTTACAGTACTGGCTAAAGGAATGAAATCAGAGTTGTTCTTGTTGTGATAGAGACATCTGAAAGGAAGCAGATCACAGAGTCCTAAGGATATGAGCACTGACAAGGGTAAGGGACGTTACACACAAAGAAGGGGCAGATTTTATCTGTTAACAGACATGTGAGTTGCAAATGCAGAGGATCATAAAAGAACAAGAAGGCTTACATGCAGACAAATGTTCCCCTCTGCAGTTCAATTCCCATACAGGAGACCTTTTGATGTTGTTTACAGTCAGACTATCATCTCACTTCAAACAGTATTCTTAGCCCTATGTATACCTCCTGTCTCTTATAGCTGAATTCTCTCTTGTGAAAAATAAGGAATTCCCTTACAATAGAGTCAAAAAAAAAAAAAAAAAAAAAAAAAAACTACTGGAACTAATAGAGGGGTTCAGCAGTCAGATGAGGTTATGGCATCTTGGAGAATCTTTTAGACAATTCCAGATTAAGAGATAATCTTGTGGTACTGAGATTCTGGTTGAGAATGAGAGTTGGTTATGAGGTCAGTGAACCAAAACCAAACAAACCCACTGTGCTGGAGTCAGATCCAACTCATAGTGACCCGTCCTTGGATTTCCGAGGCAGCATCACTATGGAAGTAGATTGCCCAACCTGCCTTCCAAGGAGTGGCTGGTGGGTTTGAACTGCCAGTCATATGCCTTAGGGGCTATGCCACCAGAGCTCAGTAGGAAAGGTTTAATCCTATCTCCCTCCAGCCCCTCAACCCCAGGTTAGGCTCTATGATTTTTATTTCCTAAAATGTCTGAAGGATTCAGTATTGCCAGTAACTACTATTAATACAGACATTGATTAAAAAAAAACAAACCAAACTCCTTGCCCTCAAGTTGGATCCAACTTATAGAGACCCTTCCAAGGGTTTCTGAGGCAGTATCACTACGGAAGTAGATTGCTCAAACTTCCTTCAGAGGAGTGGCTGGTGGGTTTGAACCCCCAGCCTTTTTGTTAGCAGTCAAATGCCTTAGGCACTATGCCACCAGAGCTCCCTTGATTCCATAAAATGGATTCAATTTACTCAAGTCCCTAAACTTTCATTGGATTCAACAAAAATTTTTTGACATCTTTTCAATGAAATTATGAAAACTTCTTTGCCCATTGCCCATTCTCTATAAACAATTACTAGTTGAAAAGTGAATTGGATTTCATAAAGACTTCTGAACATTTCCAAAATTACTTAACAGACAAAAGTCATGTAGTAGCTTTTTCCATGTCAGAGTAAAATGTGAGGTGTGTAGCAGTGATAGCTCCAAAAGATCAGTGAGATTAGAATTGGATTGTTCCCACCCAGACTGTGCTCTCTGTCTCTTGGAGCCCACGGCACTGCAGCTGGCCCATGTCAGCTGTCCCTAAAGAAATAACATTGCTGAAGCCCTAAACCTGCCACCTTTACATTATTAACTTACTGGAATTCAATTAAATTTTAGTATAATTCACTAAAATTATTGACAGAAATGTAGAAGGAATAATTATGCCTCAAGAGTGAATAATCTAGTGGATAGGAAGATTGAACATTGTGAAAATGTCAGGACTACCCAAAGGAATCTATATATTCCATTCAATCCCACTCCAGATCCCATTTACATTCTTTAAGGATACGGACAAACAAATCACTAACTCTATATGGAAAGGAAAGAGACCTCAGATAAGCAAGGCATCATTGAATAAAGAAGAAGAAAGCAAGAGGTCTCCCACTCTCAGATTTTAAAACCTACTACACAGCCACAGTAGTCAAAACCACCTGGTAGTGGTACAATGACAGACAAATAGACCATTGGTATAGAATTGAGAACCCAGAAATAGATCCATCGACTATGGTCAACTGATCTTTGGCAAAGGGCTGAAATTCATTAAATGGGGAGAAGGTTGCCTGTTTTAACAAATGGTGCTGGCAAAATTGGATATCCATTTGCAGAAAAATGAAACAAGATCTGTACCTCACACCAAACACAAAAACTAACTCCAGATGTATCAAAGACTTAAATGTGAAACCTAAAACTATAAAGATCCTCAAGGAAAAACTAGGGACAAATTTAGGGCCCTAATATATGGTATCCCACTAGCCACTCCTTGGAAGAAAGATTGGGCAATCTGCTTCCATAGTGATCCATCTTAGAAACCCAAGGAGGGTTCACTGTGAGTCAGATCCAACTCGATGGCAGTGAGTTTGTGGGGGTTTTTTTTGGTCTAATATATGGCATAAATAGACTGTCAAGTATAACCCAAAATGCACAAACAGCAGAAGACAAACTAGATTAATGGGACCTTCTAAAAATTAAATTTTTATGTAATTCCAAAAACTTCTCCAAAAGAGTCAACAGAGAATCTACAGAGTAAGAAAAAATATTTGGCAATGACATATCTGAAAAGGGACTTATCTCTAGAATTTATAGAAAACTCCAACACCTCAACAACAAAAAGACACATAATTCAATTTAAAAATGGGCAGAAGACATTAATAGACACTTCACTAAAGGAGATATTCAGGAGGCTAACAAACATATGAAGAAATGTTCACAATCATTAGCCATTAGAGAGATGCAAATCAAAACAACCATGAGATACAGTCTTGCCCCAGCACTAGTAGCAAAGCTCAACAAAAGAGAAAATAACAAATGCTGGTGAGGATACAAAGAGATTGGGACTCTCATACACTGCTGGTGGGACTGTAAAATGATACAACCATTGTGGAAAGCAGTATGGCGATTCCTTAAAAAGTTGGAATTAGAAATATCATTTGACCCAGCCATTCCACTGCTAGGTATATATCCTAAGGAAGTGAGAGCCAAGACAACAACAGATTTATGAACACCCATGCTCATCATAGCACTGTTTACAATAGCCAAAAGATGGAAACTACAATAGAATATTTTGCAACCCTAAAAAATAACAAAGAATCTGCAAAATACTACATAATGTGGATGAACTTGGAGGACATTATGCTGAGTGAAATAAGTCAATCACAGATGGACAAATATTCTATTAGTCTGTTATTGTAAAAAGTCAAGGGAAGGTTTCTATATGGAAAGAAATTTTCTTGGTTGGTTACCAGAGGTGAGAGGGGATGGAAGGGAACACTGTTAGGTATAGACAAGTATTGATTTGGGTGAAGAGAAGGGCAATGTACCAAATGTGAGTGATCAACATGATGGCACTGAGGAAGAGAAAGACATAGAGAGGTACGTGGGAGGTACAGACAACAAAGATGATCCTTTTTGCACATACGGTACTGCATTGTCAGTGAAGGCAAACATTGATATATGAGTGGATAGATGGGTGTACAGGCTGAGGTATTAGGTGTATCTGTGCAGGGGATTTTGCCCAAGACCATATATAGTTTTGGCAGATAATGTCTCTACAAGTGTATTTGTATGTTCTGTAAGAATTCCCAGAGGTATAGTAGAGCTGACAAGGGCAAGGTTGTAGTCACTTCTTGGCCACAGCCAGCTACCCAGAGGGAGCAAACAGTTGGACCTGTGGACTCGGGACCATAGTCTCAGATGACAGTAACTTCAATTAGCATAACATACTACACAAAACATTGTTCCACATCATACTGTGGTGAGTAGCAACTGGAATCTTAAAAGTTTGCAAGTGGCCATCTAGATGCAACGATGGGTTTCTCCTCATCCAGAGCAAAGAAGAATGAAGAAAACCAAAGACGCATGGAAACAATTAGTCCAATCCACTGGTACACCATGCAGTCTTCAGCCTATAAGACTGTAAGACCAGAAGAACTGGATGGTGCCCAGCTACCACTGTCAACCACTCTCTTAGCACAAGAGATCGTAGATAGAGTGGGAGAATAATGTGGAACAAAACTCAAAATCATTTAAAAAAAAAAAAAAAAAAAAGGACCGGGTTTGCTGGTCTAATGGAATTTGGTGGAACCACTGACACTATGACCCCTAGTTGCCCTTTAGGTCTGAAATTGAACCCACTCCTGTGGCTTCCAGCCAAACAAAAGACAGGCATATGAGCTGAATATTTGCATTAGGTAGATACACTCCTTGGAGAGATCAGTCATGGGAAAATAGAAGGTCTGTGTATGCACAGGGGAACACCTGAGGGGGGGGGCAGGAGTGCATGGGAGGGAAGGACACAAGGAAGAGGTAACTATGGGGAGGAAGTGGGAGAGGAGCTGTTGCATTGTGGAAATTGTAGTCAATGTCATGGAACAAAGTGTATGTGAGCTGCTGTATGGAAAGTGAAGTTTTTCTGTAGACTTTCACCCAAATCACAATAAAAATTTAAAAAAAAAAGAGTGAAGGTAATCTAAAAATTATTCTGAATAAAACTTAAGAAAGGGTTTATTTTTATACATATACTGGCATATGGGTGGGTCAGCTAGATCAGGAATCAGTTTTCATAAATATTCTATTATTAAGAGCTGACTTAGGTTGGATCTAGAAAGTTACTCTATTTAATTTAATTCCTTCTGCCTCATTTCAAATACTTAAATTTTAGGCCCATGGAAAAGGAATCAGTTAGGTAGAGTGTCTTCTCCAAATGCCCTTCTTCTTAAGACTTTGAATTCCCAAGTCTGCCTTAATTTACAAGTAAAATAATAAGAAAAAAATAGCTCTGAAATCAACTAAACAAGAAATCAAACAAGTAGGTCATGTCAACTACCAGCAACACACTTGAAGGCAAAATTTATTGACATAATCATTGGTGATTTTTCTGGAAAAGTCTCATTCCCTTGTAAGGAAATGTGAAAGAGGTAGAAATTAGTCAGTGGCTTTGGGCAAACCACTTGACATTTTGGAAGCCACTGCATCATCTCTTAAAAAATAAAAGAAGTTATCCTACATCACTCCATATTTTTTTCTAAGATCAGTGAAGTCAGTGTATATAAATCTGTAGGTAAAAATTGCCATCAGTAGTCTGCTACCTAGAACACTTACCAGGTAAGTAGTAGGCAATGCTGTTGTATTCCTTGCTTATTCCTAAACTTTAGACTTTTGTTGTTGTTGTTGTTGTTTGGGCCGACTCGATGGCAAACAACAACAAAGTCTAAAGTTTAGGAATAAGCAAGGAATACAACAGCATTGCCTACTACTAACCTGGTAAGTGTTCTAGGTAGCAGACTACTGATGGAAATTTTTACCGGAAATGCTCCTAGATAAGAACTCTACATATAATTAAAACTAGTACTTTATTTTAGTAATAAAAGCATAAAGGAGGATTGACTAAACACATAAAGGCATGTGAACTACATGTAATTCCCAGTAACAACTTAAAAAAATTAGCTTGGCTGAGGACTTCTGATATTAATTTCAAACCTCTCCTCCCTGAAGAATCAGTGACAATCTCTACTCAGTTGTGGCCAAGAAAACAGTGGCTAGCACGGTCAATGCTGTATTTTACCTGTTCTCTTGATCTTGTTCCTGTACATCCTCTACTTCCATGCCCCATTTTGTATTTGTATTATATTAATGGGACCTGGGGTGGCACTTCCCTTTATTAGAACAGTTAATAGTAAATACAGAAACCTCTCAATCTCATCATTAACTATCACTCAAACGTCACTTCGTTAACAGAGGTTTCAGTGTTCTTCAATTGCACAAAATAATCACATTCAGGCCCATGCTGCTCCAGAATGTTCCCTGTTTATGGAGCTCTTCCTCCCTGAGATCTACTGGGACCTGTCGGGGGGTCTCTGACGTTTCTGTCTCTGAGCATCATAGCAGTTATCTTACTTGCTCATGTATTGATCTAAAGAATAACTTCCAAATTAAGCATAAACTGAATATCATGTCTTTGTGGTTAAAATAAAGATGTAGTCTTGCGTTCCATGGTGTATTTTTTTGTCATTTCCTTTTTGCACCATAAAAGGTCCCTTAGATCTCAGAGCTTAACTGTTAATTTTATCATGTGCACTTTGGTGCAGGTTGGAAAATGTACTTTGTAAATTGTAAAGTTCTGCACAAAAGCAATTTACTATTCGATCGTGTTACAGAAAGCCATATATATAAAGGTACCAAGGGAAATGTGGCCTGGCAATGTAATTGTAACACTAGAACAGAGTGCTTTCCTGCAGTTATGGAAATAAAAGTTAAACTTTTCTATTCTGCATATATTTAACAAAGCTGTGTATGATAGATATGGATAGATAGATAGATAAAGTATCAGCCTCATTTTCAAATCCTTAACTCTTTGTTTTTGTTGCTAGGTGCCGTTGAGTCAATTCTGACTCAAAGTGACCCTGTGTACAACTTAACTCTTAGGCGCATTAAAAGGATATGCAGGTAATGTAAGTAGGTAGATAGGTAGGTAGATGGGTGGATGGATAGGTATAGATTGATAGACATTTGTTCAAGAATCAAATTTTTTTTCCTTGCAGTCACATCATCTCATCTTCTTGAATGCCCTCCATCTGTCTGGGTCTGTATGAAGTTTTGTGATTCCTACTGAAGGCTCTATAAAAAGGGGATTCTCCTCGTGCATGGTAACTTAAAACAGTAATATTTGGCAAATGAAAATAACCTTAGTGACTGCTTAATTGAGCCATTTTATTGACAAGGAAGCCATATAAATATAAGGGCAGTTTCATGATCTGATTTCACATCTCCCATATCCCTGTTCAGTTTCTAAAACCGGTTTTAAACAAATTTGCATATTTTGTGTCAAGTATGAAAAGAATAAGAAATATGTACAATCTACAAAGAAATTTTTATATGATAATTTTGTTGAATTAGTATTACTATCCTTTTGGACAGTAGTAAAAAGTTAGGTGTGAAATTGGGTTTTATTTCATTATTCTCCACAATTCTAATGAGCTTCTTGTGAACAATGCCCAGTTGCAAAATCAAAATAGCTTTTCTTACTTCTATAAACAGAGGAAATTTATTTTACTGGGTCAGTATCACATGTAACTACTATAAACAAAGTCGATTTTCAGCATGCACCCAAAATAGCACATTGAAGCTGTCTGCTGGTCTTCCAATGCATAGGTGTGAAATAGAGCTGATACTATTTTCATATTTGCAGTAATATCTATTTTGTTTTCCTAATCCTAATTATTTCCCAAAAGTTTCTGCTGAATTCTAAACATGCAGGAAACTTGAATGCCTTAAATTATTCCTCTCATTTCTCAATGTTATCCTTACAAAGTGGTACAGCCTCATTCCACTGTTTACATTCTTCCTTCCTGATATTTCAGTCTCTGATGTTCTCTTATCTCTTTTATCTGGCCTTTATGGACAACTCTCTAATGTTTTACCAGTTTGGTGTGTGTTTTTTGAAAACTTATATAGATATAAGATTAAATTTATTTTTCAGTCCTCCCCTAAGCCTTTTGTTACTCTGAAACCACCATTATTACATTACATAATTTGTCCTTATATCTTATAAGTTGCTTTGAATTGTTTCCTGGTTTCAAGTTTACATATGTTGTCTTTCTAATTATATTGCCAGCTATTCAAGAGTAAGAATGTTGTCCTTAATTTCTTTTGTGTCTTCAAAGTGCTTGGGACATCTGTACATAAATTCTTGTTGTGTGATATCACTTTATCCACAATTGATCAAATTTAATACTGTTTTTCACCATGTGCCTTTCCAAAATGGCTAGGAACTCTGTTTTTTCAAGATGAGGTCATGCCTATGAAGGCTGAAATAAGACACTCTTTCTTAGCACTTTTACATAGGCTGTCACTGCTGGTAATGGAAGAAAATGATGCTGTAAACTATCTGTGTATCTTGTGAACCTTTAAGATTATGCACAGACCAGTTGTTAAATCATTCTATTTCACAAATCAAATTTTCTAGATCAGATTACTTATAAGATAAAATGTTGTCTCATAATAACTATGTGCTCTGAGGGGTGAATGGTTTTATACCAGGTCTTTTATACACTATAACAGAAGTTATTGTTTCTTCTTCTGAACTGAAGCATGAAATAGACTTTATCTAAGAAGTTATGAAGTATCAGTAGGTTCAGGAGTTTTTAAAAGTCTGGTAAGAGGGAAATCTATAAAAATTTTCCTTCTACTCTGAAAAAAATTGCCCAGAACACCTCAGCCAGAAGAAACCTTTCCATCTTTTGCACTACTTTTATGCACTTTCCCATCAGGCATGTGTGCCTACTAGCTTAGATAGATGGTCCCTCAGCCATGCAAACAGCTTCCTCTCAGCTGCAACCTAAAGGTTGGCAGTTTGAATCCAACCAGCAGTGCCATGGAAGAAAGGCCTCATGATCTGTTTCCATAAAAGTTATAGTCACTAAAACCCTATGGAGCAGTTCTACTCTGTCGCACATGGTGTTGCCAGGAGTCAAATGAACAAGTTTAGTTTAAAACTCACATCCCACTGCTGTCAAGTCAATCCTGACTCATAGTGACCTTATGGGACAGAGTATAACTGCCGCATAGGATTTTCAAGGCTGTAAATCTTTATGGAAGCAGACTGCCACAACTTTTCCTGCAGAGTGGCCAGGTGTGTTTGAACCACTTACGTGTCTGTTAGCAGCTTAATGCTTAACCACTGTGCCACCAGGACTCCTCAGGTTTGGTTTAGATAGGAGTTATTTCTTGATTCATTAATTTCCCAAACAAAAGGGAATATTCTCCAAGAGAAGAAAGAATTGACTATGTCTGGAGTGAAGAGAAAGAAATTTAATTTGAGGCCAACCAGGGAGGGCATTAAAGCCAGGTAAGAAATTCTGATTTAATTGAATTTAGGGGGTGGGTGAGGAGCCATTAGGAGTTTCTGAGGTAGGAAATGACATATTCAGAGGTGTGGTATAGAAAAAATCACATATGTATATAAATGGCGATGTTCTGAAAAGTGGCAAGAATAAAAATGGGAGATATTTATTGACCTACTCTTGTGTGGCTGCCTATTGCCATGCACATCTATTGAGGATATATTTCTTTTTTCTTTTTTTTTAAATCATGATATTCACAGCATCTCTTAGTAACACAAAAATGTTCAATAAATATTTGTTGAATAAGTGAGTGAATAAAGAAGTATTAGTAAATAGAGGAAAAAAATTCTTCTTCTTAACTAAGACAATCTTCTACATATATCTCATTGATCATGAGCTCAGATTTCTGTACAGAGTTTATATCTATAGGTAGTTTATTTCTATACAAAATATAGCATAAATGATGATAATAATGAAAGAGAAAAAGAAAATGAAAGAGGAATACAGGAGAAAAGGCTACTATTTATTCAGTATTTATTATGTTCTAATCACTGTGTTAGGTTCCTAGGTGGTACAAATGGTTTGCACTTGTATAATATCTAAGGCACTTGACTGCTAACCAGAAGGCTAGTGGTTCAAACTCACCAGCCACACCTTGGAAGGAAGGTTGGGCAATCTACTTCTGTAGTGATACCACCTCGGAAACCCAAGGAGGGGTCTCTATGAGTTGGATCTGACTTGATGGCACATAACAACAACAACAACAACAATATAATCATAAAAAAATGGTCTATAGTTTTTGTTTATTTTGCTATATGGGTCATGCTACTTTTATGAAACTGTCATATGAAACAAGTTGGGAATCTTTCCGACTTTTTCTATGATCTGGAATATTTTCTATAATATGACAACTCCTATTCTTGGAAGAGTAGACAAAACTCACCTGCAAAACCATTTAGGTCAAGTTCCTTCATACCAGTATAAATTTTCAATTTTTTTTTCTATTTCATCTCATTGTTTGTACAGGCTCTCTGTCTCCTCTTGTGTAAATTTTGGCTTTTACATTTTGTTAAAATTTGTTCACTTCTTCTATATTTGCAAATGTTTTGTGTTAGAATAGCATAAGTTAGTTTCAGTGTAACTGTTTTCATGTCTTTAACTTTGATTAATGCTATATGTGTATATTCATATTTCTACTTACCCCTCCCATCTGTCCACCAACCACTCAATCCATTTACTCACTATCCATCCACTCACCAACCCATCCAAATATCCAAAACCTACTCACCTAAACTTCCGTTGACGTACCTTTCAACCTGTCTTTCTGCCTACTTATTTATTCATCCATATGCCCATTCAGTTACCATTGTGAACTGAATTGTGTCCCCTCAAGATCTGTGTTGCAATCCTAACTCTTATACCTGTGGATGTAATCTAGTCTAATGTAATGTAGTCACCTTTTTATAATGCAGCCTAGTCTAATGCAGTGTAATTAATCAATCAGTTGACGTCATACCAGATCAGTGTAGGGTGAATTCCAAGTTGTATGAAGAGCATTGTGAACACTGAAATGTGCATGCAGATGCAAAGGGAATATAAATACTATCTGACAACTAAGATGGAGGAAAATAAATCTGCAAGCCTAAGAACTCTAAGGATTGCCAACTATAAGAAGCTGAAATAAACAAAGGAAAACCTCCCTGCTAGAGCCACACCCTAAATTCTGACTTCTATCCTCTTGAATGGTGAGAAAATAAATTTATGTTCTTTAAAGCCAACCACTTACAGCTTTTTTTTTTTTTTTTTTACAGCAGCACCAGGAACTAAGACACTTGCTGTTCTCACTCGTCTTCCTTCTATAGATAAAGGTTATAATTGTATATCCAGTCTTTCCTCCATCTAATATCTACCTATTCATCCTTTACACACACATTCTCTCATACCCATCAACACCCATTCATCATTTCTACACCCATCTCCTTCCATCCACCTATCAATCTATTCATTCACCTTTCATTCAAGCTGCCCCCATCTATAGTCCCATCCATTCCAGCTCTGGCCTATCCATCTTTATATTCAAGCCACTCCACTTTTTCACCTGGCAATTCATCCACCCATCCAAAATCCATGTGTTCATGCACCCACATATCCATGCTACCATCACCCATGTTACTTCCTACTCATCCAACCATTCTCCCATTCATCACTCTATCAGCCATCCATCTGACCACATATTTACCTACCCATCCACACATCTACCAATGTCCCTACCTATCCAACTCATTCATCCATCAGAATGTAGTGTTAATTCTAGACCTACTAAGGTTCAAAAAGGTCCCTGGGTGGTACAAATGGTTTGTTCTTGGCTCCTAATGGAAAAGTTGTTGGTTTGAATCCACCAGTGGTGCCACAGAAGGAAAAACTAGTGAATTATTTGCATAAGACTATAAACCCATTGATATCGAGTCAATTCCTACTCATAGCAGCCCTGTAGGACAGATTAGACTGCCCCATAGGGTTTCTGCTTTGGGCTGGGTTCTCTAGAGAAGTAAAACCAGTGAAGCTTTGTATATATGAAGAGAGAGAGAGAGAGAAAGAGAAACATATCTCAAGGAAATGGCCCATGTAGTTGTGTTGTTATTGTTCTTAGGTGCTGTTGAGTGGGTTACAACTCATAGCAACCCTATGTACAACAGAGCAAACACTGCCTAGTCCCGTGTCATCCTCACAATCATTGCTAGGTTTGAGCCCATCATTGCGGCCACTGCATCAACAGATCTCATGGAAGGCCTTTCCCTTTTTCACTGACCTTCTACTTCACCAAGCTTGACATCCTTCTCTAGGGATTGGTCCCTTCTGACCACATGACCAAAGTGGAAGTGACAAAGTCTGGCCATTTTCACTTCTAAGGAGCATTCCAGCTGTACTTCCTCCAAGACAGATTTGTTCAATCTTCTGGCAAATGGTACATTCAATATTCCTTGCTTACACCACAATTCAAATGCATCAATTACTCTGTGGCCTTCCTTATTCATTTCCAGCTTCCACATGCATATAAAGCTACTGAAAATACCATGGGTTGGGTCAGGCACAGCTTAGTCTTCAAAGTGACATCTTTTCTTTTAAATACTTTAAAGAGGTCTTTTGTAGCAGATTTGCCCAATGCAATACATCATTTGATTTATTGATTGCTGCCCCCCTGGTCATTGATTCTGGATCCAAGTAAAATGGAATCCTTAACGACATTGATATTTCTCCATTTATCATGATGTTGCTTATTGGTCCAGTGGTAAAGACTTTTGTTTTCTTCATGTTGAGATATAATCTATACTGAAAGTTGTTGTTGTTGTTAAGTGCCGTTGAGTTGTTTCCAACTTATAGAGACCCCATGCACAGCAGAACGAAACACTGCCCGATCCTGCGCCAGCCCCACAATCCC
>NW_006921588.1:16197262-16214690 GCF_000298275.1 Orycteropus afer afer | reverse complement strand
TGGAAAACAGTATGGTGCTTCCTTAAGAAGTTGGACATAGAAATGCTATAAGATGTAGCAATGCCACTAGATGTATATCATAGAGACATAAGAGTCATAGCATGAACAGATACATACACACCCATGTTCATCTCAGCATTATTCACAACAGCAAAAAGATGGAAACAACCTAAATGCCCATCAATGGATGAATGGATAAACAAAGAATGGTACATACACACAATGGAACACTACACAGTGTTAATGAATAACAAGGAATCTGCAAAACACCTCATGACACGGATGAACCTGGAGGACATTACGCTGAGTGAATTTAGTCAATCAGAAAAGGAAAATTATTGTATAAAACTACTGCTATAAAAAGTCAAGAAAAGGTTTACATTTAGAAAGATTCATTCTTTGAAGATTACTAGGTATTCAAGTTCAAAGTGCCAGCTCTAGGGCCTTCAGCTCTGCCTCTTACTCCTGGCCCCCAAACGCTGGAATCTTCTTTTAACTCAGGCGTCTGCTAGCTGCTGAGGCTAACAAACCCAAGGTCAACAAGAAAAATGGCACAGTCCCAAGATTATTAAGCAACTCAGCAGGCCATTAATTCAAGTCCAGAAACAGTCCCAAGATCAACAGGGAACACTGAAGACTGCTGAATGAGTAGACTTGGCTATGTCCAGGGCTCAAGTGTGCCAAAAAGCACTGAGACCTTTCCCAAAGCTTCTTATATACTGGAAACAGATCACATTCCTAAGGCAGCTACTCAGCTGCTCACAGTTGGTTCCACCATGGAGTTGATTACCAGTATCATCATGGGGAATAACTACATCCAGCTGTCCAGCCACTCAAAAGTCAGGCCCAGCCAAGTTGACACATAACCTTAACTATCACAAGAGAAAACCTTCAAGCTGAGATTAAAGGAAGGGAAATAGGAGTCATGGGAAAAGTCAGAGGTTATGCAGAAAAAGTCCAGTCAGTAGAAACAGTGAAGGTGAAAAATCTTTGATGATTTTAAGGAAATTTGAAAGGCAAATGTGGCTAAAACAAAGTGATTTTGTGGAGAAGTAGTCAACGGTGAGACTGGTGAAGTGGTCAGAGGCCATATCATGTAAGGTCTTGTAAGTCATATTAAGTGTGGTTTGTACCATAAGAGCAACAGAAAACCATGTAAAGGATTTAGGCAGTGGAGTGGCATGCATGATATGATTTAGAATTTAAAACTTCGCTTTAGTTTCTATGCAGAAAATTGATCGAGGTTGGGAGGGAAAGTAAGTAGACTATGTAACAGTTACTGAATAGCCAGAAGAGATCACTGTGGCTTGGAAAAGTTAGTACTGATGCATAAGAACACAGATGAGTTTGAGATATCTTGTAAAGATGAATTGATAGGACTCAGTGATGGTTTAGATGCAGGGGATAACTTTCCAAATTTCTGCTTGGCACAACTGACCAGATTTAATTTTATTTTCCAAAAAGGAAGAAATTGGGTGGAGAAATAATGTAGATGAGGAGTAAAGGGATCAGAGCTTAATTTCACACTTGTTATGTGCACAGCACAAACATTCTATATCGACAACATTAACACAGCTATACATGTGGACTTCACCAGATGGAGCACACAGGAATCAGATCAACTACGTCTGTGGAAAGAAGCAATGGAAAAGCTCAATAATTTCATTCAAAACAAAGCCAGGAGCTACTATGGAACAGACCATCAACTGCTCATATGCAAGTTCAAGTTGCAGCTGCAGACAATTAAAACAAGTCCACAAGAGCCAAAATATGACCTTGATTATATCCCTCCTGGATTTAGAGACCATTTGAAAAATAGAATTGATGCATTTAACACAAGTAACTGAAAACCAGAGGAATTATGGGATGACATCAAGAATATCATCCATGACAAAAGCAAAAGATCATTGAAAAGACAGAAAAGGAAGAAAAGACCAAAATGGATGTCAGAATAGACTCTGAAACTTGCTCTTGAGTGGAGAGTAGCTAAAGCAAATGATAAGAAATGACAAGATAAAAGACTAAACGGAAGATTTCAAAGAGCAGCTCAAGAAGACAAAGTCAATTATTATAATGAAATGTGCAAAGACATGGAGTTAGAAAACAAAAGGGAAGAATACACTTGGCATTTCTCAAGCTGAAAGAACTGAAGAAAAATTCAAGCCTCGAGTTGCAATATTGAAAGAATTTATGGGCAAAATATTGAATGATTCAGGAAACACCAAAAGAAGATGGAACAAATACCCAGAGTCACTGTACCAAAAAGAATTAATTGGCCAATATTTATCCATTTCTGGAGATGGCATATGATCAAGAACCAATGGTATTGAAGGAAGAAGCTGAAGCTGTGCTGAAGGAATTGGCAAAGAACAAGGCTCCAGGAATTGATGGACTACCCATTGAGATGTTCAACAAACAGATGCTATGCTGGAAGCAATCACTTGTCTATGCCAAGAGATTTGGAAGACAGCTACCTGGCCAACTGACTGGAAGAGATCCATATTTGTACCCATTCCAAAGAAAGATGATCCCATAGGATGTGGAAATTATTGAACAGTATCATTAATATCACACACAAGTAAAATCTTCCTGATGATAATTCAAAAATGGTTGCAGAAATATATTGACAGAGAACTTCCAGAAATGCAAGCTGGATTCAGAAAAGGAAGTAAAACGAAAGATATCATTGCTGATGTCAAATGGATCTTGGCTGAAAGCAAAGATACTTGTGTTTTATTGACTATGCAAAAACATTTGATTGTGTGGATCATAACAAATTATGGATAAGATTGAGAAGAATAGGAATTCCAGAATACTTAATTGTATTCTTGAGGAATCTGTACATCGAGCAGGAGGCTGTTGTTCAAACAGAACATTTTAAACTGCATGGTTCTAAATCAGGAAGGGAGTGAATCAGCGTTGTATCTTTTCACCATAGTTATTCAATCTGTATCACGAAAAACAATCTGAGAAGCTGGACAATATGAAGAACATGGCATCAGGATGGGAGGAAGACTCATTAACAACCCATGATATGCAGAGACACAACTTTGCTTGCTGAAAGTGAGGATGACTTGAAGTGCTTACAGTCTGCCGTATGGATTACATCTCAACATAAGGAAAATGAAAATCCTCACAACTGGACCAATAAGCAGCATCACAATAAATAGAGAAAAGACTGAAGTTGTTAAATATTTCATCTTATTTGGTTCCACAATCAACACCAAAGGAAGCAGCAGTAAAGAAATCAGATGACATATTGCACTGGGAAAATCTGCTGCAAAAGACCTCTTTAAAGTGCTAAAGAGCAAAGATGTCTCCTTGAAAACTAAGGTGCACCTAATCCAAGCCATGGTATTTTCAATTGCCTCATGTGCATGTGAAAGCTGGACAATGAATAAGGAAGATCCGAAGAAGAGTGCTTTTGAGTTGTGGTGCTGGTGAAGAATACTCAAAGTACCATGGACTGCCAGAAGAATAAACAAATCTGTCCTGGAAGAAGTGCAGCTAGAATGATCCTTGAAAGCAAGAATAGCCAAACTTCCTCTCACCTACTTTGGTCATGTTGTCAGAATAGACCATTCCCTGGAGAAGGATATCATGCTTGGTAAAGTGGAGAGTCAATGAAAAATGGGAAGGCCCTTAACGAGATGGACTGACACAGTGGCTGCAAAGATAGGCTCAGGCATAGAAGGATTGTGAGGCTGGCACAAGACCAGGCAGTATTTCATTCTGTGTATATAGGGCTGCTATGAGTTGGAGACAACTCGATGGCATCTAACAATAACAACAACAACATACGCACAATGCCTACTAGACTTCCAAGTACAGACATCAAGTAGGCAGTAGACGTATGAGCCTGGAACTCAGAAGAGAAGCCCAGACTTGGGGACTCACAGTTTATAGGATAGATGGTATTTAAAGCCATAGGAAATGGATGAGATGTCTGAAAGACGGAAGATGGAAACAGAAGAAAAGAGGACCTGCAATGGAGTCCTGGGGTTTTCCAACATTTATGGTGGAGGAAAAGCCAGCAAAGGAGACTAAGAATGCCCAAATAGTCAGTGAAGGGGGAAAAAAAAGTTTGAGAGAGGTGGTGTCACAAAAAGAGAATATTTCAAAAAGAAGAAATGGTCATTCTTGATGGCAACTGAGAAGTTGAATGAGATGACACTGGAAAGTTATATCTGAATCCTCTTGGAGGACTAGTTCCACAAGGTGACAGACCACTTACATTTTGTCCACTACTTTGATTTGAGTCTTTAATGCAATACTTGTCACAAACTAAGTACCTCATATGTAATAACTGAATATTTAAGGTCGATTGATGATAAGAGATAAGCACAAGTTGTTTTAAAACATCCTCCTCAAGACTTTGTCAAGCGTTGCTTTATCAAAGCAACATTAAACCCCCTTTCTTTCTGCTGACATTAGGAAAAGCCAGCAGTTCTCACAGCCCTTGTGAAGGGAGACTAAGAGCTAACATAGCATGTGTGGTTGAACATGGTGGCTGCTCATGGAAAGAGTGCAATTACCATCATCATAATAGAAATAAAGTCCTGCGCTATTAAACTTTCTCTACCGGCCACTACTCATCTTAACTATGCTGTGAGAAGAATTGTACGGAATGGATTTTGTTGTACAAAATTTTGGTGGAAGAAGAGGCTCTGACATGGCAGAGTTTAGAGGGTGTGACAGTAGCTTGGATATACCCGCCACCCAAGCCTCAAATGGAGATTTACAGGCTGCAAATTAGACCCCACCCACTGCCTTTGAGTAGATTCTGACTCATAGCAAGCCTATATGTCAGAGTTGAACTCCCCTATAGAGTTCCGAAGACCATAAACCTTTATGGAAGCTGACTGCCTCATCTTTCTCCCACAGAGCGGCTGATAGGTTTGAACTGCTGACCTTTTGGTTAGCAGCCAGATGCTTTACCCACACTGCCACCAGAGCTCCTTGGCAAATCAGAAGAGTTGCTTATTTCAGCACAATGACCATGTGAGCTAGGTGTAGATCTAGATTGAAATCAGCATGTAGTTCTACTCAGGAAGAAATACACTCTGAGAAAGGAAACACAGCAGGAACATTCATCATGGGCTATAATATAATAGTTCCTGGAGGCCATTTCATTTCTATTTTACAATAGATTTATCACACATAATTGCTAGCTTTTAATTTTGTTGCAAATAATATGAAAGGATTAGCATTCTTTTTGTCTGTTGACAAGCAAGTGAAAATAACTGTGTTGTATTTTGCTGGGATATCTTAACATTCCATAAATGTCTCAAACATCACATGTCAGAAACTTACCACTGCCTTCCAAGTACACACATGAGGACACATACCAAACCGAAACCAAGAAACAAACAAACCAGTCGCTGTCAAGTATACTCTGCCCCATGTATCACATAGTAAAAAAGGCTCCATAGAGTTTTCTTAGCTGTAGTGTTTAGGGAAGCCGATCACCAGGCCTGTCTTCCATGATCCTGCTGGGTAAGTCTGAATTACCAACTTTCATGCTTGTAGCCAAAAGCAAACCCTTTGTGCCATCCTGGTGTGTCACTTGTTCCCAGTGTGTTTCTTCTCCATTAATCCACCTCTTTCCCAATTCAGACTTGGGTGTCATCCCAAACTCCTTTATCTCAGCCCCCCATTAGTATCTATGACTAAGTTCTACTGGGTTTTATCTCCCAGGTATATCTTGAATCTATATATTTTTTTCTCTATCTGTCCTCCTGCTTAGTTCAGGCCTCTGCCATCTCCCTGATTATTATTGCAGGAGCCTTCCAAACAGGTTTTCTATATTGTTTCTTTATTTCTTATCTCCAGACTGAAGAAAAAGTGTGCCTTCTAATAGTCACAGTTGACTGAGACAAATCCTTCAACAGCTTCCTATCAGCCCACCCCAGACTTAAAACATCCTAACCTGGCTTGTAAGACTCTTCATGATGAGTCCTTCCTTTCCTGTTCAGACTCACATCATAGCCACTTGTGGGCAGCTGAATGCCCCAGCCCAAAGGAAATCCATCCAGTTCTACTACCTGACTCTGCTGAAGCCTTGCCTCTTTCTTCCTCTCAGATTGCTCAGGCTTCCTTAACCCTATTTGTACTTTAAACTGTAGCTCGTACCTCTTCTCTTCAAGTCTTCCTAAAAGATCTGGAGGAGCTCCTGGGTAACACAAACGCTTAAGCACTGGGCTCCTAACTGAAAACTTGGCTGTTGGAACCCATCCATGAACGTGCCCAGGAAGAAAGGCCTGGTGACCTGCTTCTTCAATGTCACAATCATGAAAATGCAATCAACAGTTGTGTTGTGAAACACGTGGGAGCACCACAGAGTTGGAATCCAACCAGAACTTCCTCTAGCTGATCAAAGTTTTTCCACCTACCACTTGGCCAAAAATTTGCTTGAGAGCCTGTATCCGATCTTCCTTGTTCACAGAGGTATCCTGTGGGCCTAGGAAACCACCTGCTCAGTGAATATGCTGAATTAATGAACACGTATTTTAATTGTGTGTCTGCCATCACCACTTAAGATGTGGCATTTTAGTGTGGATTTAATGCATACAGATTTACCCTTTGATGAAAACTTTTCCTTTGTTCATATATCATCAGTGCGTACCTGGAGCTGCATATTGTGGCAAGTATCTGCTTCATCATGTACTGTAGCTGCTCAAGATATAAACGCGAGACACATGTGGATTCCTTTAGGACCAGAGTCATCACCCAGATCACAGGTGATTTGCTGTGAGTCTCCATCACAGGTTCAATTAAGGTGTCTCTGACCTAAAACTGGGTCTATATTCATGAGGGTAAGTGTGTCCTGTGGCAATCCGATGGAAACGTCCGTTGAAGTGAGGCAAGTCACAGCCCAGGAAACCCACTCTAACTGTTGGGGTCAGCAGCAGCCCATATCTCATGCCATTTAGCCTGAGCCACTAATGCTCCTCTGCCACTTTACACATAGCAAGCGGCCTGGTCTAAAGAGGAAGTGTGGGGAGGAAGGAAGTGGGCATAAAAGGGTGCAGGGCTCTGAGTCTTGAGGATAGTCATAACGTCTTTGTCACCACGATGTTCCCCAGGCGCCTTTAAGGAGTTCGTTTATGCTCCCTCCCCCGCCCCATATTTGTAGAAAAATGAGATATAACGTTTAACTCGTAGGTCCCCGCCGGTTCCCCTCCGCAGTCCCCACCCCTAGGTTTGTGGCCGGGCTGTGGGCCACGCCTGGCAAGCCACGGAGGCTTCGTGCGCACAGTGGGGCAGGCTGGGGCCACGCCACTCAGCATCCAGTCCTGAGCCACGGTAAAAAGGGAAGTCCTCTTCCCTTTCCAGGTCCAGTCTGGTGAAGCCCAGGGACCCTCAACTGGTCCCGCTCTCTGCCGGCTGTGAGGCCCCGGCCAGGACAAGCTCCCGGCGAAGCGGAGGTCCCTCAGCGCCCTCTACAGCCGCAGTTTGGGGGAGACGGCGCCCGTTCTGCGACTCTGCACTACGCCCGGGACCCCACTCAGCTGTGGCGCCCCAGGACAGCGCAAGCACCCGCACCCCCGGCCCTCAGAAACTGGGCGTGAGGCTTCCTAGGCCATCCCCTATCGCTCCGCCCGCTGCGGGCCGACTTCCCCTCCCTCCGGGCGTCCCTCCCTCCTTTCCTCCCGCCCGCCGGCGCCGGACGAGCTGAGCCTCTTCTCTTGGGGCGCTCTTCCCCTTGGCCGAGCGTCGGATCCCGCGCAACCTCGGGGCTGTGGCCGTTTGGTGTTGAATGTTCCCCCCCGAGAGCACATGGCTAAGGAAGCGAGGCACGGGGTCAGCCAGCGAGCGGCCGCCGTCCCGGAGGTGGTGATGCTACTCCTGTGCCTGGGGGTCCCGATGGGGCGCCCCTACAACGTGGACACTGAGAGCGCGCTGCTCTACAGGGGCCCCTCCGGCACCCTGTTCGGCTACTCCGTGGTGCTGCACAGCCACGGGGCCGACCGATGGTGAGTGGGATCGGACCCCGGCGCAGCGGGCATCTCGGCTCGGCGTGTGAACCGCGCCTCTAGGGGATCCGCGCCCTGCTTAAAACTTTGTTCACTCCTGCGGAGGCTGGGGCCGCGCCGAGCGCCGTCGGCGGCAAGGGCGACAGGGAGCTTGCTGGAGAGTTGCCGGGAAGACTAACTTATCTGGGGGTGGCAGCTCTCGGGGTGCTTTCTGGCGCAAGGTCTCGGCTTTGTGAGTTGGGGGTGGCCCGTTGGGCGGTGAATGGAGGGGGGTGGGCGCTGCGCCTCGGTTGAGCCCGGGAGATACGCCAGCAGCACAGCTCACGTCTGTGCGCACGTGCACGTTTCTTGCCTTAGGCTCCTGGTGGGGGCGCCCACTGACAACTGGCTGGCCAACGCCTCCGTGGTCAATCCCGGGGCGATTTACAGATGCAGAATCGGAAAGAACCCACGCCGGACGTGTGAGCAGCTCCAGCTGGGTGAGTTGGGTCCAGGACCAGGAATGAATGACACCCTTCCCCCCCCTTGTGGACCGCAACGTAGCGCAAGTTCTGAAAAAACTGTGCCGCCTTTTACTTCTAGTTTAAAGCACATGATTTCCACTCCACAGCATCTTCCTTTTTAATATGAAAGTGATCTCATTTCTATCCATATTTTTCTCACTTTTGCTTATGGCAATGATTTCAGTACTTTGACAAAACGGTGTAGAGGAAATTTTCTTATGATAAGTTCTCTTCACCTGTGCCTCCCTTCCTCCCTTCCGTGTGTAATTGCAGCACATTGTAAAGTTTCTTAGAATATTAAGGATAGGATCCAGCTAAGCCCAGACTTCAGAATTTTATTTTCGTCGTTGACCTATCAACCTTGTTAAAGACTGGGCTAAGGGGCAGATCCGAAATAGCAGTTGGAATTGATCCCATAGCTTGTCATTTAGCCTAGGGGCTTTTTAAACAGAAAATTATACAGTTTTACTAGAATAGGAAGGGTAAAAGAAGATCACAAGGAAAACATGGCATCTCCATTGTTAGTATCATTAAAATGGGGCTTAAGGTACAGTTATTTTCTTCTCCCCAAACTGTCATTTTAAATGCATCCCTCATTGAATCATTTCATTCATTTCTTTTCTTAGATTTAGGACAACTGGAAAAAATGGGTTCTGATGGGGGAGGGGAGAAAGTTCATGTTTCAAAGCGATAATAAATAAATTTGTTCCACACAGGCACATGGAGGAAAAAAAGGAAAATAACGTTAATTAAGTCATACCTATGCCTAAGGCATTTGACTGATAACCAGAAGGCTGGCGGTTCAATCCCACCAGCCACTCCTTGCAAGGAAGGTTGGGCGATCTACTTCCGTAGGATGGTACCTCGGAAACCCAAGCAGGGGTCGCTATGAGTCCGATCTGACTCCAGGGCACTTAACAACAACAACAATTTTGCTCCAAATACTGCTATGTATGTTTCTGAATTATTTTCCCTCAAAGCAAGCCTGGGTTGTGGTGGGCATTGTTGCTACTTTTCACATGAGGATTCTGGCTCACAGAGTTCCAGGTAACTTTTTAAAAATTGCTCAACTAATGATAGTGGATAGTAGGTAGTACGTGGGACCTACTTCAGTGTCAGGTCTACTTGGATGCATAGTACAAATATTTTCTTTCAGATATGTGCCTTCATGCAAATGAAATTAAATGAAGTGTCCACTATGTTATCTACTGAGCTAAATGGATCGTCTGTAAATGGAGAATAAAAGGTCACAATTGGGATTTTTTCATATTTATCTTTACTACAACCTTTTGCGGTTAACTAGTTCTTGAATCTTTCATGCTTTTTCCTTTGTGTTTTCTCAAACTAGAAAACTGATTTCTTTCACTAGATGAATTCAAATATACTTGCTGTGTATAGTGGATTTTGACTCATAATGACTCTGTAGGACAGGGTAGAACTGCCCCATGGTATTTCCAAAGCTCTAGTCTTAACAGAGGCTGACTGCCACATCTTTCTCCCTCAGAGTAGCTAGTAGATTTGAACCACCAACCTTTATGATTAGCAGAGAAGTACTATATATTCTGTACATAATGGTATTTTTATTTTTAACTCAAAGAGCATTCTTAAAATCTAGAGTTGCTTGCAGCATGTAGATTAAGCACCAATCTCTTGTTAAGCATTCTCTATCCCAGTCTCTAAGTGAGACTAGGAATACTTATCATATTTACAGGCCTATGCGTTTGCAGTAACTTTTTAAAATATAATTTAAAGCATTGTGGGATAAAGAATTAGGGGGTAGAATAGGCAACCTTGATCTGCCAGAAGATCTTGACAAGGTCTCAGGAGGGAAATTTTTTCATTTCTATTGTCCTTTCATTGTTTTCTGACCCATGACATTATAATCACTGGTATCTAGCATCTGCTTCCTTTCTGGAAGGGCAATAAATCTATTTCTAGATGCCTGTGTTTAACTGGAGAAGATCATGTCAAAATATTATACAAATTCTAAGATAATAATTACTGATAATTGTATGAAAACCTAACTTCCTCTAGCAAGTGGAGCACAGAAATTGACTTCAGAATTATCTTCAGAGAAATGTGTACATGGCAGATGTGCAGTAGCATGAATTAAGTGAAGATTTATTGGAAGGATGAGTGAATAAAAGTAAAATGAAAGTTTGATTGTTGTCAACCTTATTGGAATAATTACTATGTTTTAAATAAGAAAACTAATTAGAAGTTATAAGCCAAAGTGATATTAACTTTCAGATTTTTACTTATTAAAAAACATAATTACTGAAATAAAAGACAAGATACACAAATTTTATAGTCAATCAACTGGTCAAAAAGGAAAAGCCCTTACTCTAGAGCCATCTCTCTGAATTTGGAAGTCTAGCCTCCCAAACTGTGAGGGAATAAATTTCTGTTTGTTTAATAATAAATATAAATAAATAAATAGTAAAAGCTTTGGATATTTGCAAAGGAGTTGGCTGGGGTTACTTCTTATGCAACACTTTAACCAGTGTATCTTCTCTTTCTTGTATGAAAACTGTTTTTATTCAGAGCAAATTCAGAAGTAGTAATTTAAGACTATAAAATAAGAGATTGGGGCTAATATCTAGAAAGAGACTGAAAACAATAAAATATGTAACCAAAGACATTTAGGGATTCTCCTCAGGTTTGCTGACTAGGTATTATTCTGTAGGAAAGTAGTTCCAAGAGGAAGCACACACACAGTCTTCTAGATAAGATGGCTTTAGTTATCTTGTCTCAAATGTGAGTTACTATGATGTAAGGAAAATGCTTAGCCTGGTGCCTGACACATAATAGACACTTAAAAAAATGTTAGTTTCTTTCTTCTTGTCTCTATAATCTGCATATATCTATATGTATGCACTGTTTGTAATATGCAGTTTAAGATTAATAAATAGGTACAGTGAATGAACTAAACCAAAAATGAACTGTATAAACTAAATGGTAATAACTGAAATGAAACACAATTTTCTTATTGACCCAGCAGAAAATGTTATAATAACTAAAGACTGAGCTGTGATTTTGCCACATCAGTAAGGGTTTCCTTATGTTTGGAATAGCTTAACTTGCCATCAAAAGACTAAAGATGCAGGGCCTCTCAAAACGTTGCCCCCATCTCCTATGCAATTCAAAATACTATGTACTTGGGTTAGCCTGTAAGTCTCAGTGTGGCATTTCAGATCAGTAGTCGATTCAGACAGATTCCTCCCCTCTAAAGAGGAGGTCAATGTTTCCCTCCCTCTGTGGATAACGGTTGCTGCATTCCATGGTATATTTACACTGGTAAATATGCAAACAGGCTTCCTCCACCTCCGTGCTTGCCTGGGAGGTATCCCTTCTCTCACTTCCTTGCCTATCTTTACCTTCTCTAGATATAGATATTTCTCTCTTTGAACCAAAGGACGATAAGTCATCCCAACAAGAGGGTCTGGATATAGACTTGCTTGTGAGGACTCTGTGTCTGAGGAGGCCATGGTGATTTCCACATGTCCAATTACTTTTCCCCTCAGGATCTGCATCCTGACAGGCTTATCCAAAGGAAACTTTGTTCACAGATGATTCCTATGTCCAGGTATCACAAATATGGTCTCTATTAATACAGCTACTCACAGCCCATCCATGGATTACCAGTATTTAAGGAATTAGAATATAATAGAATGCATAAATGACTGCACTACTATACTAAAAAGATTATCTTTATTCAGAAGACACTCTAGATCTTTCAGTAACTTGGAGTTATCACTAATAACATCATATACACACACTTATATAACCCAGTTTATAGAATCTGGCATTAAACTGTCCAATGCAGTCACTACTAGCCATAGGTGGCTATTAAGCATTGAATTGTGGTTAATTTGAAATGAGTTGTAATGTAAATACATTCTCAAGTTCAAAGACTGCACAAAAGTGTCAAATATCACATTAATTTTAAAAATATTGATTACATGTTGAAATTATAGTATTTGGGAAGTGTTTGTATTAAGTACATTTTATATTAAAGTTAATTTCACTTATTTCTTTTTGCTTTTTTAATATGGTGCCTAGAAATTTTTTTAAAAAAACACTTTGTGGATTTCATTACATTTCTGTTGGACAGCACAGCCCTACAGAAACAGAAGTTCCTTGTGTAAAATAACACAAACATTTTAACAGGTGCCTTCCCATTATCTACGCATAAATGAGTAGGACTTTTCGTTTTTCTTTTCCAGACCAACTATTCTGTAGTTCCTGGATCTTTCTAGCCCCTGCCTGTGGCTCTGTTTTTCTTAATGGAAAGAACAATTGTCTGTCACAAGTTAGTCATCATTCTCCCCCTTTGAATTTCTTTCTAGAAATTTTATTACCTTAACCAGCCTGCTTGTTTATATTACATAACCTGTTTGGGAGAGGTTAAGTTCATTAGCACTGCATCATTAAACTAATGACTCAATTACCCTCACTTCTGTCTGATTGGCAGGAGTTGTTAGTTTAATATTAAAAGTCAAACATCTCACTGTTGAAACTTCAAATATGTTCTTCTTGTTTGCTTTCCTTTTATTTTTCATTTGTAATAAGGCTCTAACTTGTAGTTTATAAGGCTGAGATTGAGGCAGATGGTTTATTTTGGGGAAAAAACAATCATCCCTGAGCATGGGCTGCTATGCTAGTTAAGTAGAAAATGAAGACAGAGAGTTTCATTAACAATCATGTATACAGAATAAAGTTTCCTAATTCCAGCAATTTCCCAAATTCTATCTCTGAAAGAATGAAATTTCTGCCTAATTTGAGAGATAAGGCTTTTTAAATTAGTTTTATTTTTTTCCTTAAGTTTACTCAATCACTGAGTGATGTTCCTAATGACTAAGAAATACCTCCCTTTGGCAGCACTTCTGGGGTCAGATACAGTAATCCATTGTACATGCAATCATTTATTCATTCAATGTTTGGAGGGATGCCTAACACCTGGTACCTGGAGACAGAATCTTTGGCTCCAGGACACTTGCAGTCTATGGGTTACATTGTTATGGAAAAGTATGGTGAGAACTTACTTGGTCAGGAGAATAAGGTGACATCTTCTAAAGGATGTTCAAATGGGAAACTCAAAATTGTGTACGTGAAAATCCTGAGGTCTTTGAGAGTGTGGCATCTTTAAACAATTGAAAGAAAAATCCATAGAGTTAGGTTGTGAAGTGTGAACAGAACAGTGATGGGAGGTAGATGGAGAGGTAGGCAAGGGATCATTTTTGGCACAGGTGTGTAAATTTTCTTTAGGAGTGTGAATTTATCCTGAGGTTTTTAAAGCTGATGCACAATATGATCAGATTTGTGTTTTAGACACAGATTCTTTTGGCTGCAGGATAGTGAATGCATTGGAGTGGATGGAACAAGACAGAAGATGGTGAGACAGTTGTAGGAAGACTTTGCTATAATTTAGGCTACAGATGGTAGATGCCTGAGCTAGAGTAGAGTAGTAGGTGTTGTTCAGTGCTGTTGAGTAGGCTCTGACTCATAGCAACCCTGTGCACAACGAAACAAAACACTGTCAGTCATGCGTCATCCTCACCATGCTTGCTATACATGAGCCCACTGTTGCATCCACAGTGTCAATCCATCTCATTGAGGGTCTTCCCGTTTTTGCTGACCCTCTACTTTACCCAACATGATATCCTTCTCCAGGCAATGGTCCCTTCTGACAGCATGACCAAAGCATAAGATTTTACAGATGTAGAAGACAGATTTATCAGGACTTGGTGATTACTGAAGAAAAGAGAGGAGGGAGAAGATGGTTCCAATTATGTTACCCAAGGTTCTGACATGGCCTCCTGGGTGACATGCATGAAAAAAGAGAAGAGCAGCAGGTTTTCAGGGAAAATGATGAGTTTCATTTGCTTGAGGTTCCTGTGAGACAAAGGAGTAAAAATCTAGTTATCAGTTGAATGTATGGGATCTAGTGAGCAGTAGAGATGTATGTACTGGCAATTCAAAGTTGAGAGTAATATAGATATGGTAATAGAAGCCATAGGAGCCCAGATAGTGTGACAGTTAAGTACTCAGCTGCTAACTGAAGGGTTGGCAGTTCACACTCACCCTGCAGCTTTGCAGGAGAAAGACCTGATGATTTGCTTCCATAAAGATTACAGCCAAGAAAACCCATGGGCAGTTCTACTGTGTCACACAAGGTTGCTAGGAGTTGAAATTGACTTGATGGCACCCAGCAACGAAGCCATGGAAGTGAATGAGTTTATCTGGGCATTCTCTTAAGTGCCAGATTAAAGGATGAAGGATCAATCCTTGTACAATTTGAGAAATGGCTAGAACTGTACTGCTAACCTCTGGCCTTAAGCTAGATTCCCCTGCAGAGCTTTAAGAATACCAGTGCTAGTGGCCCCATCACAAACTAATAAAATCTCTAGAGATGGGTCTAGATAGGGCTGCAAGATTTTCCAAAGGTCCCTAGTGATTACAGTATTCATAATGGTTGAGAACCACCAGAGGTGATAAAACCTTGAAAAAAATACAAGAAGGAGAAGGCATATAGAAGTCAAAGGATAACAGTGTTTTGAGCAAAAGGGCAAGTTTAGTAGAATCAAAAATTGTGTCAAGCAAGGTAAGAAGGAAGGGTTTATTAGATTTCGAGAGAAGTAGTTCATGCAAATAAACCTTAGTAAAACCAATTTTAACAATGAAGAGAGATTGAAGAGGGTTTAGAAGAATGAGGATTGAAGAAATGTTGATAAGTGTTAACAACTCTCTTAGCTGGTTTTTTCCTTTGTTTACTCAATAAATTTTACCAATCACTTATACTAGGTACAGGGGGAAAAATATTGAAACTCACAAAGAATGCAATCTAGAAGACAGGAGAGACAGTTAATTAACTCATTAGGAGACAGTGAGACAGTGCAGCAAGTGTGACAATAAGAACAGACATGATGGAGAGAAGAAATTCTCTCTAGATAAAGAGAGGTTTCCTGGAGGGCCTGGCTGCCTGAATAGTTGAACCAGTGTTGACTGGTTTTCGTGAGCATATCATAAGAGCTCAATATATATGGATGAATTGGTACATTTCTTAGATTTGGGTGGGGGTCCTTTGGGATTTGCTGAACATTTTGCATCTCTCCAAAGGGGTCTAGACTAACCTTGGGTGCCAAAGACTCCCACCTATTCATACCAGGCAATCTACACAATACCCAGATGAGTGTTGTATTGAGATGGGGAGCTTGAAACTAACCATCTCTAAACACAGGAATTTTTTTATTATGATGATTGTAACAGTACCTGAAACAGTGTGATGGTTCCTAAAAAAACTAAAACTAGAGCTACCATATGATCCAGAAATTCCACTTCTAGGTATATACCCCAAAGACTTAAAAACAGAGACTCAAAAAGAGACTTGTACCACCCTGTTCGCAATAGCCACAAGGTGGGGATAACCTAAATGCTGATCAGTAGATGAATGGATAAGCAAAATGGAATACTACTCAGCTAGTAGGAGAAATGAAGTCTTGATGCATACTACAGTATGGATAGAGCGAAGCAGGCCAATCACAAAAGAACAAATACTGCATGACTTCACTTACATAAAAAGATAAGAAAAAGCAAATATATAGAGACCAAGTTTATTAGTGGTTACCAGGGGTGTAAGAGAGGGGGAAAAGTGATGGAAAAATTGCACAGATTAAGGGCAGGGTTGCACAGCTAATTATCATTAATTGATGTTAAGAAGTTGTATACCTGTAAAAAAAAAAAAGTTGAAGTAGCAAAATTTGTATGATTTATTTATAACAGTGACAAAAATAAAAAAAGGAAAAGAGTAACTACTGAGGCTGCCTATGTATAACCAAGCACCTCATGAGACTTGGTTCCTTGGTTTGGAGTTTTAAGGTCGTGTTTTCATGAAACATTCCAACTAATTGGCTTAATAATGTGTTTAGTGCTTCTGTTCTACATCTAGTGGAATAGTCCAGTACACAAAGTGTAGTGGCTGGAGTCTTAAAAGCTTGCAAGTGGAGATCGAAGACACAACAATTGGTACCTATTCACTTGGGACAACCAAAGAAGAAGAATCAGGAATGGGAGGAATATATGGAGTGTATGGTTAATTGCCTCTATGGAAAAGTGTCTTCTTTTCCATGAGATTAGAACTAGATGGAAGAGCTCTGGTGATGTAGTGCCTAAGACACTTGACTGCTAACCAGAAGGCTGGAGTTCCAACCCACCAGCCACTCCTCAGAAGGAAGATTGGGCAGTCAGATCTGACTCGATGGCGTGAGTTTGTTTTTTTTTTTTTTGGTTTTCTAGAACTGGATGGTTCTCAGCTATCATTACTGAACATTTTGATCAAAGATTCTGTAGAGGAATCCTGATCTCAAAAGAGGGAAAATGCAGAACAGAATTTCAAATACTCATGGACTCTACCCTTTCTGAAGGGTGGATGAACCCCTGAAATTGTCTTTAAAACTTAAAACAAAAATATTCCCTGAAGTCTTCTTAGAACTCCACTATAATTAAGCTTACCTAGTAATAAAAGTGTGCCTTGGGCACTGTGCTCTGTTAAGAACTATCTATATGGGACAACAACTGGAGTGATTAGATAGGCCCCTTAGAGAGCAGTACATTTATATTAATGATAGAGGAACAACTCAGAAAAGGGGAGTGAGAATAATTGTGCAACTTGAACTCGAAGAATGTGATCAATGTCACCACATTGTACATGTAGAAACTTGAGTTGGTGTATGTTTTGCTATTTATACTCTTAACAAGAAAATTTTTTTAAAAAATTAAAGAAAAAAGAGTAGTTGAACCTAGGTGTCCATCAACTGGAATGGATATCCAAACTATGGTACATACACACAATGGAATACTATGCAACCCTAAAGAATAATGTAGAATCTGCAAAACACTGCATAACATGGATGAACTTGGAGGACATTATGCTGAGTGAAATAAGTCAAT
>NW_006921588.1:16138993-16195445 GCF_000298275.1 Orycteropus afer afer | reverse complement strand
CCCATGGCTTCTCCTCTCATCTGACTCTCTGTTGCTGCAGGACAATGCAATGGACTCCCTGGCTGATGTTGAGGATTGATTTTTTATTTCTTTCATATATTTTTAAACCCTGCTATCTTTCTGACCACATCCTTTTCTTTTTTATTTTTTTTACCCCCCACATCTTTTCTAATCTGTGAACTCCAAAATTAAGCACAGAACTTCAATATTGACCACATAGCATTAAGTGTGAACAGGTTTCCATGAATTTCTTTTGTTTACATTTTTGCATTGTTCTTGTTTCAGAGATACTTGAAATGGTATCATGTATTAGGGATGGTTTTTCAAATGAATCTTTAAACCTAAGAGATTAATTGAAATGACGGTTGTTCCTCTGTGCCGTGGAGTCGATTCTAACTCACAGTGACCCTAAAAGACAGAGTAGAACCGCTGCCACAGGACTTTCAGGGCTGTAAATCTTTATGGAGGCTGATTGCTACATTTTTCTCTATGTCAGCGAGAGCGGCTGACGGGTTTGAACTGCCAGCCTTCCAATTAGCAGCCAAGTGTTTTTAATTGCTGCACCACCAGGGCTCCTTACAATATTGTAGTAGTCAGGCTGTAAATGAAGTGGAGTTAATATAGTATAGGATTATTAATATATTAAGATTTCAATTCTTTCTCTTTTAACAGGGAAAAGTATCAACAGCAAATCATCATAAGGAAGCATGGGGTAGTGGTTAACTGTGTGAGTTTTAGTCTTTTCTTACGCCACTTATTAGCTGTGTGACCTTGAACAAGACACTTAATCTCCCTTTGTTTCAATTTCCCCATCTGTAAAAATAGGGATAATGATGGTACTAATAGTGTCTATCTCATCTTTTTGTTGTTGTTATGTGCTGTTGAGTCGGACCTGACTCATAGTGACCCCTCCTTGGGTTTCTGAGGCAGTGTCACTATGGAAGTAGATTGCCCCATCTTCCTTCCGAGGAGTGGCTGGTGGGTTTGAACCGCCAGCCTTCTGGTTAGGAGTCAAGTGCCTTAGGCACTACACTACCAGAGATGCTATAAATATTAAATGAGTAAATATATATGTATTTGGATGCATTAAAACAGTGCTTGTATATAGTAAACATATAGTAAATATTAGTTATTTTTATAAGACATAAGTCTCTGAGTGGCACAAATCATTTGCAGTAACCAAAAGGTTTGTGATTGGAACCCACTCAGTGGCACCAGGGAAGAAAAGGCCTGGCAAACTGATTCTGTGAAGATTACAACCAAGAAAACCCTATGGAGCAGTTCTCTTCTCTAACAAATGAAGTTGCCATGAGTCAGTATCCACTCAATGGCACAAAACAATAACAACAGCATTATAAGACAACTCTCCTTCTTAAATTATGTACACTAGGAGCATTTTTCTGCTCGCCATTATTGAAAAGACGTGTAGCTTTGAAGAAGTTTGGACCTAAGTTTTCTGGAGGAGTTCCTGAACCTAGAATCAAATGATTGGTGCAAGTAAGGGCTTTCACTGTTTTTCTCGAATTTGAAATCATGTATGGAGTTTTGAAGGATCAGATAAATCTGTCTGCTGACTTCAAGGCCAGGCTGAGCCCTGATGCAATGTCTTTAATGATGAGGAAGCCACAGCAAAGTGACGCAGGCAGAGGAACCAAATGTTCAGTAATAGCCAAAATCCTAGTCTCCCCCACCCACAAAGAGTTTCATTTGGGCTGTCAACAGACTATAGAAAGAAGAACTTTGAGCTTGAACTTTTCCCTTGGTCCTTGCTTGTTCAATAAAAATGCCAAAATACTGAGAAATGATCTAAATGGCAGAGAAGGGCAACAGAAGATTGGGATCCAGTTACTGCCATTTTTTTTTCCTTGAAAGATAGAAAGTTGACTTGAGTCTTGGGGAAGATTTGTGATACATTTGCAGTAGAAAAAAATTTTTTAGAAAGTTAAATTCATTTCAGTTAATTTATACACCTGAGATATGTATGGTTCTATTCTGTATGCTTTAGTGTAGTGGGAAGTAACTTAGAGATTTTAGCCATTATTTTTCATTCTCATCTCTTGGATTTACCAGCCCCATGAACTTGCAGATGTTATATGACTTCTTTAAAACTCATTTTTTTTTTCATCTGTAAAATGGAATTGATGGTATAATTCTCTGCTACCACTGTGAGAATTCACTGAGTTAATGAATAAGATAAAGCTTCACTGACAGTGATGTGCCAATATATATTTTGGGGAGGAGGATGTCAGCCATAAAACATGTGTTGTTTAATATGTTTAGTTTAGTCATAGTAATAATAATGATGTCAACATTAACTAAGTGTTGCAAGCATTTTCTGCTAGCCTCTATTCCAAGCACTTCATGCATGTCTCATTTGCTCCCAAAATCTTTGCAAAAACTATCTGAGATAAATAGGTACATCCTCTGAGCCCAAACTGATTCTCAGCCTTTACTCTGTTCAGCTACTAACTGAAAAGTTGGCAGCTTGAATCCACCCAGAGGAACCTGAAAAGAAAGGCCTGTTGACCCACTTCTGAAAGGTCACAGCTATGAAAACCCTATGGAGCTCTTTGACTCTGCTTACATAGGGTCGTCATGAGTTGGGAGTGAGTCTATGGCAACAAGGTTATTATTATTATTATTATTATTATTATTACTATGGGTGTTGTTACCATACATCACACTTTGCAATAATCTTCAAACCTGCAAATGTTGTTTCCCTTCATCTAGTAGAGGATTTTGTGGTGATAACAGTGCATTTCAAAATTCCATCCTTCAGCAAATATACTCAAGTCATTGCCTACTGTATGTAAGGCACTGACCTGTGCTGAAGGAATGAATGATACTGTCAATGACACTTGTCTCTTTGCTCTCATGAAGGCCATATTCAAGATCAAATATCTACTTTTCCTAGTCTCTGTCACATTTTTGGCAGTTGGAACAATGACACTAAAACTGGTGAGGTGAATAACAAAACAAAAAGAGGTAAAAATGTACCTATCTAAATTGGTTTTCCAATAGCATGCTGTATATTCATCTATCAAAATCACCATTTTTTCACATTTTACATGTACATTTATATATACTAATACAAAGTAGTAGTTGTTGTTATATGCTGTCGAGTTGGACCCGACTCATAGTGACTCCTCAAAGTAGTATGTGGAAATAAGAACTAATGTGTTGTTGTTGTTGTTATGTGCCATCGAGTCGGACCCGACTCAGAGCCCCCTCCTTGGGTTTCTGAGGCAGTATCACTACGGAAGTAGATTGCCCAACCTTCCTTCCCAGGAGTGGCTGGTGGGTTTGAAACCCCAGCCTTCTGGTTAGCAGTTAAGTGCCTTAGGCACTACACTACCAGAGCTCTAAAAACTAATGTAGTAAGGATATATTGTAATATTTCCTTTCCCAATTTTTTTTTTGTAAAAAAAGGAGAAAGAGAAAAGAGGCTTAATTTTTATAAAGGGATAGTTTTGATATGTCTGTATTTTTAATGTCTACTGGGAGAATGCATTCAACTGCTAAAAATTAGTCATTCTAGTTGTATAAAAGCATGAAAAATTATCACATGTTAAGTTCTTCTGACCTCTTTTATGTTAAGCCATGTAAAGTACTTTTTCAATTATGAAGCTTGATTTAATTTACTAAGAGTTTAGATTAGGAATGTATGAGCTGAATTGAAAATGAGATTATAGATCATTTCAGCATGACATTTGGATAAAATATGAAGATAATCTGAGTTTATTTATGATGTTCTCTCAGGGAAATCCATGAGAATCAGCTTTGTCATGGCAATTCTAATAACCATCATTTCTGACCAAATTTGAAGTACTGTATGGTGACATTTTGCTTAATATTTGATTTTCCATTTCAGTATCCAATTGAAACTAAGGGACAGAAATATACAGCTATTACTTTAAAAATGGAATAGATTCTTTCCAATTTTGACATAATCCAGGGAAAGGCATTGCTTTTCCGGGGAAAGGCACAATTGTCACTGCATTGTGGAGCAATTCCTCACATGCCCAACTGTACAGTACAATTTACAAGGAGCACTTTAAAAAAAAATAATAATAATAAACTTCTTTTATCTGGGTCCAAATCCAACAAATCAGATCTGAACCTCTGAGAGTGAGGCCTAGGCAGGGATCTTTTTTAAAGTTCTCCCCATGATTCTAATGTCCAGTCAAAGTTAAGAACCACATGGTAAAGGAACAGGGAAGGTTAAGAGAAAGCTCAAAGAAGTCCTCTGAACTTAGCAGATGATTAGAAGATACAGCCTTTTCTGCCAAAACTCTTCAAGCAATACAAATGAAAGGGTAAAAAAATCCCAGAAATTAAGAAAAGACCCAGAACAGTGGTGGTGGCTTAGAAGGTATTCTTTGCAGTGGTTCTGACTGGTAACCAGTGCTGAAAGTGCCTTTATATTATCAGTGCTTCTGTGTGCCACTTTGAAGTTAGGAAGAGGAAAGGAGAAACCTATCTAAATGCATGTGTGTGTGTGTGTTTGTTCACTTATTTAATTAGTTTTTATTTCTTATGTGAAGAATAATTGTTTCCTGGCTTTGTTGTTTCAGTGAATTTTCTTTTTGTCTCTGCACTCAACCTTCTGTAAACACATTTCAAATTAAGATCCACAACACAAATAGGAAATGCTTAGTTGGATTACAGTTGAAGCTTTGAATTGTCTTTCATTTGTCGACCTTTCCATTTTCAGCACTCATTTCTGGACTGTGTGTTGGAATTTTTATAATGTTTTTAAAAAAATGCAGCTCTGGCCAAGATTTTTTTGAGGGGCTTTTTCTCTAGTCTCCCTTATTCCACAGAGGAGCCCTAGTGGCATGCGGTTGAGCACTCAGCACCTAACAGAAAGGGCAGCAATTGGAACCCTGCTCTGTGGGAGAAAGATGGTCAATGATTATTGCCTTGGAAACCCTATGCGGCAGTTCTCTGTGAAGGTCATTTTTCACTGTACAGCTGGTTGTTGTTGTTAGGTATCATTGAATCAGTTCTGACTCATAGCAGCCCTGTGTACAACAAAACAAAACACTGCTCAGTCCTGCACCATCTTCACAATCATTTTTATACTTGAGCCCATTGTGCAGCCACTGTGTTAATCCATCTATTTGAGGATCTTCATTGAGGGTCTTCCTCTTTTTTGCCGACCCTCTACTTTACCAAGCATGATGTCCTTCTCCAGGGACTGATCCTTCCTGAAGACAAGTCCAAAGTATATGAGACAGTCTTGCTATCCTTACTTCTAGGATGCACTCTGATGCTTCTTCTTCTCAGACAGATTTGTTTGTTCTTCTGCCCCTTCATGGTACACTCTTCACATTCTTCACCAACATCAAAATTCAAAGACATCAATTCTTCAATCTTTCTTATTCATTGTGTAGCTTTCATATGCATATGAGGTGATTGAAAATGGCACGGCTTTGGTCAGGTGTGCACCTTAGCCCTCAAAGTGACATCTTTGCTTAACACTTGAAAGCGGTCTTTTGCAGCAGATCTGCTCAATGCAGTCGTTTGATTTCTTGTCTACTGCTTCCATAGGCATTGATTGTGGATCCATGTGAAATGTAATCTTTGACACCTTAAATATTTTCTCGTTTATCATGATGTTGCTTATTGGTCCAGTTGTGAGGATTGTACAGCTTAGAAGTACTATATTGTGCATGGGTAGTTCACTTAATGATGGGCTTTCTGGATATTTATGTACTTGCCAAAATGCCATTTTAGTTTTTAATTATTATTATTATTTACTACTGAAATAAACGAGCTGCAAGTCTTTTTTCCCTTTGTTGCAAACATAAGTTACAATCTAGTAAATATAGGGCTGTTTGTTAAAAACATTAAACATTACTACCATGCTTATTACACTTTCTGCATGTTCACTTTCTGCAAGTACACTTTCTGCAAGTACACTTTCTGCATGTTCAACTGTCACCTTCCTGCTCCAGTAAACTGTCTTAATTGTTGAAGGCCATATAGTAGTTTTTCTATTCTTAATGTTTCAATACAAGAAACTTTTGAAAAGGTACTCTGGTAATATTGCTTACATTGCTAAATAAAGGGTCAAACAAAGGTACACATTCTTTTCCAAGCATTAGACACTGAAGTCATATTTGGACCACTTATGTTGATTTTAACTTGTTCCCAACCCACCTCAAGTCGTATTGGTTCTCTCTCCCTTATGTTACTGAGGTCATGTGTTCATGTAGTTACCAGTCAGAGGTCATTTCTACAGGCAAAAATCACATTGTGAGAGAGAACAATTATGTTGGCACAATGTTACTCAGTCCCCCCCCCCCATTGTGCACTCAATATAAGATAATGGGGCAGCAGGGAGAGAGGCCATTACACACATGTCTAAAGGAAAGATCTTGGGGATTAACACCCTCTGCTCTTGTAGAATAACATTGTTTTCAAGATAACTGATGGTAAAATTATTTTCAAATGCTGTAGGCAGCCCTAATGGAGAGCCTTGTGGAAAGACTTGCTTGGAAGAAAGAGACAATCAGTGGTTGGGGGTCACGCTTTCCAGACAGCCTGGAGAAAATGGATCAATTGTGGTAGGTATTGGCATTGGTGCCTTGTTAGCACTGTGAAATCAGACATTCTGGGTGTGACCTTCATATCGTTTAATCTACTTTTGTATTTTTTTCAGACTTGTGGTCATAGATGGAAAAATATATTTTACATAAAAAATGAAAATAAACTCCCCACTGGTGTTTGCTATGGAATGCCCTCTGATTTACGAACAGAACTGAGTAAAAGAATAGCTCCATGTTATCAAGGTAAGACATGATTTTGATATTAACTGAGTCAAGAGAAACAAGTTAATGCCTTGAAATTTTTCTTTTCTTTTTTTAAATTTTAGAAGTCCAGACAGGGAAAGGGAGATCTTTGAAGAAGCAGTGTTTTTTAAACCACTCAAAGTATTCCTTCCTTTCCTCTTTTTTTTTTTTTTTACCTAATTGCAATAGCATTCATTTTTATAAATGCAATGCATGCCATTAAGAGTAGTAATTTTACAGTTTAATCTAAATAATTCTAGAATCTAGAGTTGGTAATTATCCACTTTTGTATTAAATTTACTTTCAACTTAGAGTCCAGGAAATACAAAATATTTAAAATCATGAAATTATATTCAAAAGTTTGACTAGAAAGAAGAAAACTGTTTAGATTTCTTGTTTTACCTTAACCTTCCAGGAATATTCAGAAATTTTAAGGGATAAGTATCAGCAAATCTTTCCTACTTACTTTTTTTTTTCTGAATTCATGTTTTCCTTGAAATAGGAATTGATGTCTTAACTTTAAAAGGTCTTTTCTGCAAAAATTCTAGACTATAGATAGCAACAGAGAGAACAGAGCTGGGACATAAAAGAAAAAAATGAATCAGGCTTAAAAAAAAAAAAAAACTTACTGTCATTGAGTCAGATCTGACTCATAGCGACTCCTCCTTGGTTTTCCAAGGAGATATCACTATGGAGTAGATTGCCCAGTCTTCCTTCCAAGGAGTGGCTGGTGGGTTTGAACCACCACCCTTCTGGTTATCAGTCAAAGGCCTTACCAATGTCAACAGAATATTAAAAATGTTATCTGTAACAGAACTTAAATTCTAAAACTGTGTCCTTGGAAAACTAAGAATTAAATATATATAAACTCCAATTTTAAAATTTTCTAACCAAAATGATTACCCTACTGGCCAAAGAAAATTTCTATTAGCTGGCAGAATTTGCTTAAATATGGCAATTCCGTTATTGATATTATTAATATTGAGGTCTTTAATCCCTGAAATTTGGTATGACAAAATAGTTTATATCAAATATAGATTCCTGTTTTGCACCTTTGGATGCCAAGAAGTTAAAATATGAATTTCTAATCTTCATTTGCAATAAAACTCAATAACTCAGTCTATATTTCTATACATATACTCTAAGAAATGCTCCTTAGAAGTGAGAATGATCAGAGTTTGTCTCTTGTACATTGATTATATTGTCCAAAGGGACCAATCCCTGGAGAAAGATAGCACACCAGAGCTCCTTGGTTAAGTAGAGGATCAGTGAAAAAGGAGACCTTCAAGGAGATAGATTGACACAGTAGGTACAATGATGGGCTGAAGCCTAGTAGCCATGGTGAGGATGGCACAGGACCTGGCAATGTTTCGTTCTATTGGACGTAGGGTAGCTATGAGTTGGAACCGACTTGATGGCACCTCATGACAACATAGGAGATCTGGTGGCATAGTGCCTAAAGTATTTGACTGCTAACCAGAAGGCTGGTGGTTCAAACCCACCAGCTACTCCTCAGAAGGAAGGTTGGGTGTATTTATTATCCTCTTTTTCCTAATGATTACAGTTTAATAGTTTAAAACACTTTCATAATAGAGTTTTGTTTTGTTTTGTTTTTGCTCAAATATACCTAGCCACACACATTCTATATAAGAGAAAAAAATCAAGAAGACATAAACCAATGATACCCACAATATGTGTAAAATTTATAAAAATGAAAAAATTAGCATCAAGGAAGAGATAAAAAAGGGGTGAAAAAACATAACAAGGAATAGTTAACTGTAAATGACTTAGCAATTAAAAAAATTTTTTTTTTATTTAAATCTTTTGATTTGTATAGTTAAAAGAAAGATGTGGTCCACAATATTTTTGAAGAGATTTATATAGGCAATTCATCAGGGAAATCTAAGTTTTGTACTCACATTAAGTTCTGAAAACATTCATTCATTGGAGTTTTGTAATTAGAAAGCCTATATCTCCAGACAGATCTTAATTCAGTCTGAGAAAAATCTAGAAAACCTATTTCTAACTCCCAGTTAGAAGTCCTATTTGTATCTTGAGGACTCATTTGACAATTTTTTTAAGTGTATACTGCATGTTCTTCCTTTGAAAAATAGGCAAGGGTAGGTATTTTTATTGCTATATTTTCATAGGGATATTTTGAAGATTAATAGGGAAGAAATTTGTAAGCTTAAAAATTTTTGTTTACATTACTAATGAAAGAATGAGGTAGTGCAAAACACAGATCTTAAAAGGTACATTTGCAAGATTTTGCAAGAAACAAAATTATGGAGATTAACTGTTTCTAAATGAAATCTTGAACTGTTTTATATTTCATTTTAGATTATGTGAAAAAATTTGGGGAAAATTTTGCATCGTGTCAAGCTGGGATATCTAGTTTTTATACAGAGGTAATAGTCTATAACTAGCTGCTATGAATATTTACTTATAGAAACTTGTATCTTTAACAGTTTAGAAGACTGATACTATGCTTTGAGATAAACATTAGTTAATGTCGAACATAATATGCCTCTTAAATTTGAGAGTATCACAACTTGATTTTCACCACTCAATATGCTGCATGTATTTTGAAAACATATAGGTATTTTTTCAAGACCATCTGAAAGTCTATTACTAAAGAATACTTATTTTCACTAAGAATTTAATGGAAATAAAAAGTAGCTATGGTTTTGTTGTGTAATTGTTGTTAAATTAGGCATTGAAAATTTCTATCTAAATATATTATTTCTAATTACTAATTGAAGAAGAAAGGAAGCATGTGTCCATTTTTTCATTAAAACTCTGAGAATTGAAGAATCCTGAGAGTTAAGAGCGTAATAGCTCTACCTTCGATCATCTATAGTCCCAGATACTATTATTCTCTATTTAACACTATAGGATGTACTATGTGAAAGGTCATAGTTGTACTCAAACCCCAAGTGTCACAGTTTCTCTTAAGAACCCTTTATGAATTCATTCAGCTATTCTGAATCCATGAAATCAGGCTGTATCAACCCTTGGGTTAACAATTTCCATATATATTATCTACTATGTAAAAAGATGCTTAAAATAATGCATTTTTTAGTTCATATTTAAATTGACTTTTTCAAAGGAATCTCAGTATTGCTTAGGAAATTTAGAAATAAGTTAAATAGGACTGATTGCTAAAAGGTGTCATACTTCATCAGACTAATGCCTGCAACCCTGGCTCTGTTTTCTTTTCCTAAATTCCTGTGTATATTCAAATATGCCCCCAAATTCCACTGGGTTTTTTGGGGGGTGTTTTTAAACTAACATTGTTAAGTAAAGTAGTTAGTGGCTTTTTGCCAATTTAAATAAATTGAGTCTACTTTTTACTCTTTGGCAGCACAAGATTATCTCCTAATGAGCACTAATGAATTATCTAGATTTGATTTGGTTTAATTGAACATTGGTTTTCTCCAAAAAACACTCTAGTGTTCAATAATTCTACCCTCTATTTTAAAGTTCCTGAATAAGTCTCAAGTGACCATTTCAGAGATTCTTCTCTGAAATTCTGCTTTCAGGTAGAACTCCATCAGCCATTTTGTCTGATAATTTTCAAATTCATAATCTGTGCATATTTCAGAAATTTCATATAAAAAACTTATTCCCTTCACTATTAAAATTTACTTTACACCAGAGGAGGTTTTGGGTGGTGAGAGTGAAGTTTTAAATGATGATGATTTTTCTTTTCTTACAGGATTTAATTGTGATGGGCGCTCCGGGATCATCTTATTGGACTGGCTCTCTCTTTGTCTACAATATAACTACAAATAAGTACAAGGCTTTTTTAGACAAACAGAATCAAGTAAAATATGGAAGTTATTTAGGTACTATAAAAATTGACAAACTCAATTTATCTCTGCCATATTGGGAGCTCTAGTGGCGCAGTACCTAAGGCATTTTACTGCTGACAAGAAGGCTGGCAGTTCAAATCCATCAGCAACTCCTCAGAAAGAAGGTTGGGCAATCTATTTCTGTAGTGAAAACCGAGAAGGGGTCGCTATGAACCAGATCCAACTCAATGGCAGTGAGTTTATTGATATTAGTAATTATAAATAAGGGAATTTTTATTTGCAAAAGATCAAAATGGCCAGAAGTAATTTTTAGATTTCAGAAACTACCTCTTTAAGAATAGAAGCTATGAAACTTTAGTTAATTTAATATTTTTCATGTGCATTTGTTAATACAGTCATCAACATATAATCCTTAGACTAGAACCTTTAGTTTAGTTCATTCTTTGCAATGCACTTTATGAAACATGTATAAGCTTTATGCAGTCAACTTACTATTATATAGGTAGTATCCATTGGATAAGTATCATTTATCAGGCACTTTTGTAAGCACTTTATACAAATTAACTCATTTAATCATGGAAGTATAGTTTCTTAAGGGATCTGTTGAAAGCCAATGGGACTGATAACACTAAATTTAAGGCAAAAACCAAACCAAACCCATTGCCATTGAATCAATTTTGAGTTATAGTGACTCTATAAGACAGAGTAGAACCGCCCCATCTGGTTTCCAAGGATTTAGACTTTAGGGAGGCAGACTACCACATCTCCCATGGAGCAGGTGGTTATTCTAACTGCTGACCTTCTGATTAGCAGCCAAGCGTTTAACCAATTGCGACATCAGGGCTCCTTATTTTAGGCAAGCAGTAATATTATAAAGTTAGAAATAGCTCATTGGTCTTCTTCTAATCAATTCTGAGAATATTTCCCATAGCTTAACTATTTGTTTATTTTCGCCTCCTCTCTCTTTTATTTCCACTTGTTTTATTACTGTTGCTAACCAGAAGGCTACCAGTTCAAACCCACCAGCCACTCCTCAGAAGGAAGATTGGGCAATATACTTCTGTAGAGATACCACCTCAGAAACCCAAGGAGGGGTTGCTATGAGTCGAATTGACTCAACGGCAGTGAGTTTGGTTTGGTTTTTTGGTATAATTTCATAATTCAGCAACAGAACGCTTTATAGACTATATTTCTATAGTAACACAAAATTTTTCTGGCTTTAATTTTCTGTTATAATGAAAGAATTATTTTCCTGTAGTATCTTAGAAAATTTGTTGTTGTTAGGTGCCGTCGAGTCGTCTCCAACTCATAGCAACCTTATGTACACAGAACAAAACACTGCCTGCCCAGTCCTGTGCCAGCCTCACGATCCCTGCTATACCTATGTATTTGAAAATACAGATTTGTTTAAGTCATATGTGTTTCAAATGTGAGCATCCTACGCTCTGAAATAAATATAATAAGAAAAGGCAGTATTATTTTTTTCCATGCAGATAGAAGGTATTCATTTTCGAAGAGAAAGAATTCAGTTACATTTCAACATTTTCTTGTTTATGATTGAATGATATTTTGAAGTATGGTTGCTGTGGGTGCTGTCAAGTCCATTATGACTCATAGCAAGTCACTGTGACTCCATGTGACAGAATAGAATAGCCACACAGGAAAAATAGCTGCACTCATTTCACAGAAGCAGATTGCCAGGTCCCTGGTGGAGCTACTGGGTAGGTCTGAACTGCTCACCTTTTGGTTAGAAGCCAAGTGCTTAACTGACTATACCACCAGGACTCCTTCTGGAATATTTTAAGAAATATAATTTGGTTTTGTGCCTCTGGAAAGATCATAGACAGCACAAGCATTTTGCAATTAGCTGCATGAAAGTTGGCAGTTCAAATCCACCACCCAGAAACTCCATGGAATAAAGGCCTGGCAAACTGCTTCCATAAAAGTGATAGCCAAGAAAAGGCTATGGAGTTCTGCTCCCTAACATGGAGTCTCCTAGAGTTGAAATTAACCTCACAGAAATGGGTTACTGTGCCTTTTATCACATAATACGTGAGATACACCTCTCTGGTGGTGACTGCTAATCAGAAGGCTGGCCATTCAAACCCACCAGCCACTCCTCAGAAGGAAGGTTGGACAATCTACTTTCAGAGTGATACTGCTTCGGAAACCCAAGGAGGGGTCGCTCTGAGTCCGGTCAGACTCCATGGCAGTGCGTTGGTTTCTCATGTATCAACTGACTTGTTACGGGACATTTATGACAATTTTGAAAAGATTCTCTGGTTTAGTCCCCATACTGGGGCTTGGCTGGGACTGGGGTGTCCTCTACAGGCTGTTCCAAACAATATCCCAGAAGCCTCGTGGAGGGCTGGGTCACAGGAATGATGGCGGCCCACCAGCTGCAGGACACCTTCTCCCATGCATTTGTAATGTCTCCGTCTAGCCTTGGAGAATACAGGGCAAGGGCAGGACAATGCGAGATTGTGAACTTGAAGGTGCCAGGATGTAAGTGGAAGGAAGTGAGGGGGAGGCAAGAGCCACGTGGAGCTGAAGAGCCAGAGTGGAGGATGAGTGGGGTCACCACCCAAGGTAAACAGCAGGCAGTGGTAGGCGGAGGATCGGTTACATCTCCACCCAGGGGGTGCACTGGGAAGCAGCAGGTGGGTGGTGGGCAAGACTTGACCATCACCATCACACCCCTTAACCCCAGCGGGCTCCATGGTTGTGGGGAAAGGAATCCCGCCACGCCACAGGCATCAAGCGTGGGAGGTGCCCTCTGGATGGGTGGTAAGCGATGTGGGAGGGGAACACCAGCACCCAAGACTGAGCAAACCCTGACTCTTGCATAATGCCAGTTTTGCATGATTACCTAGTCTCTGGAATCTAACCTTGTCGATAAGTGAGGATCAGGTATAATGTTACCATTTGTGTCACCATAAGGTTATTATAATAGATTTTCATGCCAAAAATTTTTAAGTTTAGCAAGATTGTTATTTAAAGTTTAAAATGTTTAATTTTATGTATTCTAAAATATTTCTGTTATAACCCTAGAAGCTAGGGTTGTTGCTGTTCTTATGTTCCGTCGACTCGAACCGACTTATAGCGATCAGTCCTTGGGTTTCTGAAGCAGTATCTCTACGGAAGTAGATTGCCCAACCTTCCTTCCAAGGAGTGGCTAGTGGTCAAACCCACCAGCCTTCTGGTTAATACTCAAGTGCCTTAGGCATTGTGCTACCTAGGAAATACCAAACCAAATGTAAAGGGGTTATATTCAATTTCTAGGCTTTGGAAATATAAATACTTGGCCACAATTTTATAACAATAATTGTCTAAAATAGATAATAAATTTCCAGTTTTGAGTATTGCTATGCTAAATATTCTTAGAACTCTTTAGAGTTTTGAATTTAGGCTCATTTAATTTTAGATTTGGATTTATGGTCATATTTTGATAATATAAATTTACAATATTTATAATTTATAAGTTATGATATTATAAGTAATGATTCTCATAGTTTTCTCTCTTTTCCTGAAGGCTATTCAGTTGGAGCCGGTCATTTTCAGAGTCCACACACTACAGAAGTAGTTGGAGGAGCTCCTCAACATGAACAGATTGGTAAAGTAAGAGATTTTCATGTTTGTTTCTTCACATTTGTTCACATAAATGGCCTGAGAGAATAAGAAGATTACATGAGGAACTGCAGAAGTTCTAGGAATAAAATATTAGAAATGATGAACAATATACAATATAATATAACAATATTATAACTGGTGAAAGATGTATGATTATTAGGAAAAATATAGCTGAAAAGCTTTAAGGAAAATTATCTAGGTCAAATGAGGCTTTTCTTTCTCGCTAGTAGAATGTTTTTCAGTTAGAATTATCAAAAGACATCCCAGGATATGTTTATTGTTTAACAACCTTACATCTGAGAGGAAACTGAGAAAACTATGTGTTTTGTGATAAGGCTAGACGAGTGAATGTTCTTTCTAGTTCTGGTTTTGGCTAACATGCTGTGTGAATGTTAGTTACTCAATCTTACTGAGGTTTACTTTGAAAAATGGGGGAAACAATGTTTTCCCGGACTTTTCTGTGAAATCAGTAAGACATTATCTGAGAATGTAATTTTTTAAGTAAAGCGTTTTAATGAAATGAGCCCTAAACCTTTTATGTTATAGATGTGAGCAATTGATGAATTATGAAAATTGATGTTTGATCAAATGAAAATAATAAAAAAAAAAAAAAAGTGAAAGCAATCTAACCTTTTCTCGTTATTTTCCCAATTGCAGGCATACATATTCAGCATTGATGCAAAGGAGCTAAGTATTTTGTATGAAATGAAAGGTAAAAAGGTAATAGATCTCTACACCTTTGGTACCACTGTGGGCTTTCGCCAGTAGCCCTGCTTGTTTCTCAATGATTGGCTCTGGTTTGCTTTGGAACAGCTTGGATCGTATTTTGGAGCTTCCATCTGTGCAGTGGACCTCAACGCAGATGGCCTCTCGGACCTACTCGTGGGAGCTCCCATGCAAAGCACTGTCAGGGAGGAAGGAAGAGTTTTCGTGTACATCAACTCTGGCATGGTAAGACCGATCTGCCCACAAACTTGAAGCCATTGATGGATTGATGGTCAAAATTGAAATGATCCTTCTTCCATCATATGATAGACTGTAGATTCTTCTGTTTATTTTACTGCTAAAACAACAAATTCTTATATTGCCCTGATGCTCTGAAAATGGAATGAGCATGATCATGAATGAGCACCTGTCCCTTTTTGATATTCCAAAGTATGAGATGAATTGCTCTGGACTTTCTTTCCTCACAGCTTGTACATGTTCATGCTAGTAGTTGAAGCTTCTTCCAGTTTTATTATGACACCAATCTTTTTTTTTTTAAAAAAAAAAAGATTACATAGATTCTTCAAAATGTGGATTTCTTATTGGTTTTATAGTTAATGCTTTACATAATTTATAAATTATAGTATTTTAATAGATGTAGAAGATAAAAATTAAATGTTTTGATTTCTGGACTTGAAACTCTACCTACATACAGTGGAGCGAAATGCTGTGCTGTCTTCACAATCATTGCTAAGCTGGAGCCCATTATTGCATCCACTGTGTCAGTCTGTCGCGTTGAGAGTCATCCTCTTTTTTGATGACCCTTTACTTTACTAAGCAGGAAGGAGCTCTGGTGGTGTAGTCCCTAAGGCATTTGTCTGCTAACCAGAAGGCTGGTAGTTCAAACCCACCACCCACTCCTCAGAAAGAGGTTTGGGCAATCTACTTCTGTAGTGACACTGCCTCTGAAACCCAAGGAAGGGTCGCTGTGAGTTGGATCCAACTCGACGGCAGTGAGTTTGGTTTTTGGAAATAAGATGTGTTTTGATAAAATTTTAATTTGCGTAATTCATAGAGATTATATTCTTGATTAGAATATGAAATTGTCATAGTTTATTCCAAAGTGGGTATATCTATTGTAGAAACAGGTAATCACTGCTTAGAGTGGGATTTTAAATTATGAGAGTATTTTGGAATCAAAACTGACCACTTGACCATTTAATTAGGAATGCTGCTGGCCTTATCTTGACTGGATCTTTGACATTAAATCAAAACATAGAATTGATATGGCCTTAATAGGCACTTCTTGGACTATTTCTTCATTGAAGAACAAGAGCTGAATTATGAGAAAATTGGTTTATTTTTTGTAGTATATCATTTTTTAGTCAATCAGAAGTCAACAAACTAAAACACTAAACATCAGCCCAAGATCTTTACAATTGGAGAAAGTGCTGAAGCTTGAGAACTCTGTGAGATTCTCAAAGTTGTAACCATACAGCAGAAGATTGTTTCTGCACTGGCATTTCCTGAGCTGTGTTTAACCCTCGATGTAATAGGAAAGGCTTCTCATCTACAAAGTTATCAGTAGGACCTTATTAATTGTGCTATCAGACAATAATTTTTTTCCTTAGATATGTCACATCTTCTCTGTCTATAAACAATCTTCCTCATACTTACTACCTCCTCATTCTGCAGATTATCTTTTTTTTCCTTTCCTTTAAAACTTAACTTTGTGAGAACAGTTTAAACAGTAGCTTATATATACAAAAGGAATATAAAACTTTTTTTCCATTGAAATTGTGAGTAGTCCCAATATGTAAAACAGATATAAGTGGTACTTCTTTGATTGAAGGGCAAAGGAGGAACCCCACGAATAGGCTACCTTCTTGTCCTTCCCTCACTCCTACCGTGAGCCATCACTGTTGAATACTAAGGTTAATTTCATAATTCATTTCTGCTGTTAAAACTTATGGCATATCATATTTTACACAAATAACAGGTACTCTATATGGTTTTTGCAAACCACACAACCCCTAACACATTAGTTTCCCATGGGTGCCATGCACATTATTGGGTGCGGGTCAGGGTGTGGGCACATGCATTATATGTGAAAAATATGGTAGATTATATTTCCATTATTCATTTTCAATCTTACTTCTTAACTCCCTGAAATGGCCTGACTACTACCTGGGATTATATGATACATCTGTTTGGTTTGCTATTGTTTATTCTCCTACTAGAGGGTAAACTCTGTACAGAGGGGAATTGGTTTGTCTTGTTTTTTTGCTGCTTCCTGAGGGCTTAGAGGCATCCTGGGCAAGTAGGAGGTCAGTAATTGTTTTTTAATGAATTCAGGAGAGAATGACACTTGAATAAATCTGGCTTTCACACACTTCTACTGAAATAGCTCTTAGGGGTACCAAGCACACTCTTGGTCATCTTTCTCCCTGACTTGAAGAGTACTGATTTGAAACTCTTTCCTCTTAGAACTGCAGTGTCATTGCGTTATATTAGATATGCACCTGGTCTGTCCTCCCTGGACCTGGTCTTTTCTCCCTGTGCTCTTTAAATTAGGCGTTTTCCCAGGAAATTCAAGATCTTTTATTCTCTAGTCTTTTGGTAAAATCATCCACTTTTTTGGTGTCCATGATGACATCTATAGTGATGATTCCCAAACTAAGAAAACACCTGTTGAGTATCTGAAATGGAGCAAGAACTGTGAAAAGAACTGAACATAAACTGGGTCCTCCTCTCCAGGAATCCAGAATCTAGTAAGGGACCATATATGTAAGTAAACAATTGAGTTGTTGTTGTTAGGTGCCGTTGAGTTGGTTCTGACTCATAGCAACTCTACCTATTTATAGTGGAGTGAAATGCTGTGCCATCTTCACAATCATTGCTAAGCTTGAGCCCATTGTTGCAGCCACTGTGTCAGTCTGTCTCGCTGAGAGTCATCCTCTCTTTTGATGACCCTTTACTTTACTAAGCGGGGAGGAGCTCTGGTAGCATGGTCTCTAAGGCATTTGACTGCTAACCAGAAGGCTGGTGGGACACTGCCTCTGAAACCCAAGGAGGGGTTGCTGTGAGTTGGACACAACTCGATGGCAGTGGGTTTGGTTTTTGGTTTTACTTTACTAAGCATGCTGTCCTTCTCTAGGCACTGGGCGTCTTGATAAGGTGCCCAAAGTACATAAGATGAATTCTAGCCATCATCACTCTAAGGAACATTCTGGTGGTACTTCTTCCAAGACATATTTGTTCATTCTTCTAGCCAAACCAAAACCAAACACACTGCCATGGAGTTGGATCTGATTCATCGTGACCCTTCCTTGGGTTTCTGAGGCGATACCACTACAAATTGCCCAACATTCCTTCTGAGGAGTGGCTGGTGGGTTTGAACTGCCAGCCTTCTGGTTAGCAGTCAAGTGCCTTAGGCACTGCGCCACCAGAGCTCCTATTCTTCTGGCAGTCAATGGTATATTCTATATTTTTTGCCAACACCATAATTCAAAGGCATTGATTCTTTGGTCTTCCTTATTCACTGTCCAACTTTTCACATGCATATGAAAATACTATAGCTTAAGGCACTTGACTGCTAATCAGAAGGCTGACGGTTCAAACCCACCAGCCACTCCTCGGAAGGAAGGTTGGGCAATCTACTTCTGTAGAGATACCGCCTCGGAAACCCAAGGAGGGGTCGCTCTGAGTCGGGGCCGACTCGGCAGCACATAACAACATAACAGGGTCAAGCACACCTCAGTCCTCAAAGTGACGGCTTTGCTTTTTAACACTTTAGAGGTTTTTTTTTTTTTTTTTTTTTTTTTAGCAGATTTGCCTAATGCAGTATGTCATTTGATTTCTTCACTGCTTCTTCCATGGACATTGATTATGGATACAAGTAAAAGGAAATTCTTGACAACTTCAGTCTTTTCTCTGGAATCATGAAGTTGCTTATTGGTCCAATTGTGAGGAGTTTTGTTTTCTTTTTGTTGAGGTATAATCCATACTGAAGGCTGTATTCTTTAATCTTCATCAGTAAGTGTTTCAAGTCTTCCTGTATTTCATCATGCAAGGTTGTGGCATCTGTATATTGCAGGTTGTAAATGAGTCTTCCTCCACTCCTGATGCCATGTTCTTCATATAGTCCAGCTTCTGCGATTATTTACTCAACATCCAGATTGAATATGTATGGTGAAAGGACACAATCTTGATGCACACCTTTCCTGATTTTAAACCACACTATGTCCACTTTTCTGTTTGAACAACTGGCTTTTGTTGTATGCACAGGAAGCCCATGAGCACAATTCAGTCTTCTATAATTCCCATTCCTCACAATGTTATGCACAATTTGTTATCATCTACATGTTGTTGTTGTTATGTGCTGTCAAGTCTGACCCGACTCATAGAGACCCCTCCTTGGGTTCCCGAGGTGGTATCACTATGGAAGTAGATTGCCCAACCTTCCTTCTGATGAATGGCTGCTGGATTTGAACCACCAGCCTTCTGGTTAGCAGTCAAGTGCCTTAGGCACTATGCTACCAATGTTGAATGATTTTGCACAGTCAGTAAAACACAGATAAACATCTTTCTAGTATTCTCTACTTTCAGCCAAACTCCAGTAGACATAAGCAATGATATCCCTCATTTCACACCCACTTCTGAATCTGGCTTGAATTTCTGGCAGTTCGCTGTTGAAGTACTGCTGCAGTTATTTTTGAACTATCTCCAAAATTTTACTTGTGTGTTATCTTAATTATATTGTTCAATAATTTCCATATTTTGTTGGAGCATCTTTCTTTGCAAGAGGCCCAATATGGATCTCTTCCAATTGGTTGACCAGGTAGCTGTCTCCATATTTCTTGGCATAGACAAGTGAGTGCTTCTAGAGTTGCATCCATTTGTTGAAACATCTTCATTCCTATTCTGTCACTGTCTGGAGCCTTGTTTTTTGACAATGCCTTCTGTGCTGCTTAGACATCTTCCTTCAGTACCATTGGTTGTTTATCATATGCTGCCTCCTGCAATGGTTGAAAGTCAGCCTATTCTTTTATATACAATGACTTCATGTAGTCCTTTCATCTTCTTTTGCTGCTTCCTGTGTCCGTCAATATTTTGCCCACAGAATCTTTCATATTGCAACTCAAGTTAGAATTTTCTTCTTCCCTTTTGACTTTCTAATTCCAAGTCTTTGCACATTTCATTATGATTCTTTACCTTTTTTTCTTGATGAGCTCTTTTAAATCTGTTCAGCTCTTTTACTTCACCATTTGCTTTATCTACTTTCTATTCAAGAGCAAGTTTCAGAGTTTCTTCTGACATTCATTTTTTTTCTTATGTTTTAAAAACCTTTTGCTTTATTCATGTATGATGTCCTTGATTTTACCCCACAACTCATCTGAGATTGAATATAACATGATAAATGGCACATTATAAATGTATATGAAGTGGGAGAAACAGTTCACTGTGGGTCAGGAAGATTTAACAGAGGAGGATACATTTGAGCAAGACATGACTAGAAAATTTTCAGTTGGAAAATAAAAGGGGAAGGATTGTCACAAGGACAAAAGCAGATGTGTGGTTAGAAAATGATGAATAGATTTGTGTGCAAAAGACAGGAAAAGGAGGAGTGGTGTGTGGAAATTATTTTCAATATGTAAAGCAGATGTAAGTGTAGCTCCTTTGGTTATAGGGCAAAGGAGGAACCCCACAAGTAGGCTGCCTTCTTGTCCTTCCCTAACTCCTACTGTGAAGCACTACTGTTGAGTACTAGGGTTAATTTCATAATTCATTTCAGCTTTTAAAACTTAAGGTATAAATTATTCTTCTGTTATTACTTTTCAACCTCCTACTTCTTAACTCCCTGAAATGACAGTAACTACTACCTAGCATTATATGATGTATTTTTCTGTTTGGTTTGCTATTGTCTGTTCACCTACTAGAGTGTTAATTCCATATGGAGGGCAATCAGTCTGTGTTGTTTACTTCTATCTTCTCAAGCTGGGAAGAGTTTTGGGTAAGTAGGTGCTCAGTAATTGTTTTTGAATGAATTCAAGGCAGAATGATACAAGAGAGTGACATGACCAGAGTTTGGAAAGAGATCTCCTAGCTATTATTGAAACATTATTATAGTTCTTATTGCAAGAAATCATTTTCAGCTTCTGCAGTGTCAGCTGACCAATCTATTGCTGCTGAATTAAGGTGGCAAAGGCCTGCCTCATTTCTTTTCACTCAGCTCAGAAAGTTCAATGGCTCCCTATGGTCCCCTATATTATGAGTGAATTTCCCCTGGTCTTCAAAGGCCCATGCCACAAGACCATTCTGACTTTTCCATCTCATCCGTTATACACATCCTTCATTACAGCCAGATTCTTTGGGATTTGTTTGCTTATATAGTTTTTGCTGCATATGAAAATCATACCCAATCTTCAACAGCCACTTTGAATGCCATCTCATATGAAATCTCTTCTGGTTCTCACAGTTAGATTCACTCTCCTTGATTCTTGACATTCCAAATAAATTTCTACTTCTGTGTCATTTGCACGTTTGGCCTAAGCCTTTCCCTATAATTCTGGACTTCTTGAGGAAAAGAAACGTGTTTTCTACACACATGATCATGTCCCATTTCATCCTTTTGTACAGTGCACTGTCTTTCATAGGAGCTCAATAAATATTTGCTAAATTAAATTATCAAAATGATTTATTGAATTTTCAAAGCTAGGGATCAGGAGTTTGACAATTTTGTACATCCTCTGAGCTCTAATCATACTATTACATGTGTTGACATATTCAATAAATATTTATTGAATTGAACTAAGATGTGTGTACTAAAGCTCAGTCTGTAGTTTGTCCAATTTGTTTGAAGCATTAGGGAAAAATCCATATCCAATTACAACAGTAAATCAAGTGTAAAGTTGTCAGGGAGTGTTATAATGACACCTTTTCTCCCCTTTTCTATCTAGGGAGCAGTAATGAATGAAATGCAAACAGAGCTCATTGGAAGTGACAAATATGCTGCAAGATTTGGGGAATGTATAGTTAATCTTGGTGACATTGACAATGATGGCTTTGAAGGTAATTGAAAGTATCTAATTTGATACTATGTTTAAAATAGTATGTGGAAGAGAATATGATTGGAATTTTGTATTTCTAGTTTGTTTGTAGAAAATGGAGCTAGAATGGTGTGCTAAGTTTTTTTTTTCTTTATAGTGTTACATCTGACTTATTCTAGGTTGTTAACAGTAGATTATTAATTTTGTTAATGAAGGATGATATTCAAAATACCCATTTCATCGATCTTAAGACACCCTTGATCATATAAAAAAAAAACCCAAAACACTACATCCCTTGTTCTTAAGTCCATTGCAACTCATAGCAACCCGTAGGACAGAGTAGAATGGAGGTTTTCTAAGGCTGTGATTTTTAAGGAAGCAGTTGCCACATCTTTCTCTCACAGAGCAGCTGATGGGTTCAAACTATCAAACTTTTGGTTAGCAGCTGAGTGCTTAACCACTGCACCACAAAGTTCCTTCCATTGATTATAAGTTACATTATTTCATGTTCTCCAAAAAAGAAAAAGAAAAAAAATTGCTTAGTAAATTATGATACATCACCTATTTTTAGAAGGATTCTGATTTCAGAGTAGATGTTTAAAAATGCATAGTTTAGACTCATTGGAATACGGTATTTAACTAGCAGCACAATAAAGATGCAGACCAAATGCCAAAGTCTCTGTCTGCTGACCTAGAGCAGGGTTCTGAATGTTCCCTCCTGTGCCAGGCATTCCCTGTTCAGCTGCTGCATTCTGGGGGGTACTTGGGAATCCCAGGAAATAGGGCATCTGGGGAACTTGTGGACAATGGTGACTTACCAGGTGATATGGAGATATTTTAAGAATTTAATAGAAGGTGCTGTTGTAATTGGGTATATTGTCAGGATATCAGTTTTGCTGTTAATCACCTGTCTCTACCAGCATTCTTTCTTAAAATATGCTTTATTAAATCTAGTTCTGAGTGGTAACCAAGTCTGTAAAACCTGTGCATAAAATAATGGATGCTTTTGGAGGAGAGTGTATGATTTTTTACAGTTAATAGGTAAATATTTTATATTTATTTTCATGGCTCAGAATGTATCTTTCTTCTTGATAAGGCCATTAACAATTAGTATATAGTAACTGATAGTTACATAAAACACGTATTAGGTTAAAACTTACTTGGATACAGGAAGTAAGTGAAGGGTGCTATAAAGTCTTATCTTCTTGAATTCTGCTTATGCCTAAATGCCTCAATCTACTTTAAATGTATAAAATGCGTTATTCCACAAGACAATTACTGAATAATTGTTTGAATACCTGTTTCCAATTAATCCTATTAAATGTCAAATAGTGTAATTTGATATATAAATATTATCTCTGAATTTGTTCTACTGTTTTAAAAATGAAAGGAAAAAACATGTATATGTAGAAATGTTTATGGTTATTCTGATTACACATAACATTTTACATTTTAAAACACTTTAAAACACCTATAAAATTTTATTATGATGACTATTTCATAAATAACCAGCAATTCTGTGATATTTATTGGGCGTTTATAGTGTGTCATTTGTCTCCTACCAGGTATAGATCATGTGCTATTAAACATTCAAATGAAGAAATAGTTTTACAATCAAATGGAATTGTAAGATTAAAGCATGAAAAAATAAACTTTATTTAAGGATGAGTTTAAGCACATAGAGACACAGTTAATATGTATAGTATAAAACCATGTTAATACACCTTGATATTTCATGTATGTTATATAACATAATTATTTCTTTTAAAAACACAAAATTATCATTTCGTAAAATACTACTTTGCTTACTGAAGTTTCCATCTACATCTTGTTTTATTTTACATGTTCAGGAAAGCCCATTCATTATTTTGAATTGCTAACATACATAGGGGTGTGTGTGAACATGAGAAATGATTTTTACACCATCAAAATGTCATTGACAAACCTGAATTATTTCTGTAACCAGAGTTGTAAAAATGTCATGAACAATAGGCAAGTTCCCTCACCAAAGTCACTCAAGTACTTGGGGAAGTCCCAGGCAATTTTCCAGGGGTGTGAAGGACAGAGAGAAAGTATTCTGTCCATGACACTTAGAAAAAGGGACTTTGGGGAACTTTCAGGGTACAATGCAGTGTTTTAGAGTCCATTTGAGAAACTTCCTTGTCTGAAAGCCCTCTAGCATCCAACTCGTAAAAGTAGTATATCTGGAAGGTTATTATTCAAATTTTTTAACATGTATTTCTATATTTTTTAAAATAATTTATTGTATTTTTGGTGAAAGTATACACAGCAAAATATGTTTCCATTGAACAATTTCTGCACATAATGTTCAATGACATTGGTTACATTCTTCGATTTATGTCAACAGTCTCATTATTTCCATTCTAGTTGTTTCACTTCCATTAATTTAGTCTCATTTTCACCTCCCGACACTTCTCTATCCTTTAAAGTGACAATTGTCCATTTTGTCTCACAGTTGGATAATGTTTAAAAAAGCATAGTTCTCAGAGGTGAAATTCATTACATTTTGAGCTTACCTGCTATTTAGTTAAAAGATGCTTTCTGGGCATATTTCTGTCCAAGGTTGAAAGGATATCTCAGGGAAATAATCCCTGGGATTCCTCCTGTCTCAATAAGCCCCATTTGTCTGTATTCGTGGAGAATTTGAGGTTCTGTTCCACATTTTCCTTCCCTTTCTAGCAGGATCCGTCTATTGTGACCCTGATCAGAACGTTGGGTAGTGGTTGCCAAGCACCATCTACTTCTGGTGTCAAGGTAGAGGAAGCCAGATTTCAACATATTTTTGTGCTACTTCTAATTCCATTTACAACTCACAACATATTTACATTTAGTAGCAACCACAGCAAATGTTTTGCATATCTCCTTCTACTTGGTCAATTTTTTATTTTATGTTTTGCATTTTGTATGTTAGCAACTGATTTGAAAGTATTCTAGCTCTTCACTGAGATCTTTAATTCCATTCCACTGTGTCTGCTGCTGTGAGAAACAGGGCATCTATGTTTTATATTTTTTTATGTTGTTTTCTATTCTTTTTTCCCCCTATTCTCCCTTATTTTATTTTTTGGGGGTAAATGGGTATAGAAACTTTGTGTTCCTGGCAGGGTCAGTGGGATTGTATAGAAAAAGAGTGAAAACCATACCTATTCTTCTTCCTTCCACCTCTAGCCTAAGAGGCAAATCAGGCTTAATGTCCTTTTACTGCACACAATTTTGAAGTGTTTTGCTTAGCAGACCTAAGATATTTTGGCATCTTTCATGTCATATTTAAAAATATAAAGTTATTTATTTTTCTTCAAAAGGAAATAATCAGAACTATATTTCCTGTGCCCTTAGAAAAGCAAAGTAAACCATTTTCTAAGGAAGTAATCAAACAATTTGGGAAGAGTTCAGTGTAAAAAATCTCATCAAAAATATGATAAAAACGGGATGGATGGATGGGTGGGTAAGTAGGTAGGTAAGGAGAGGGAGAGAAAGAGCTAGTATTTTGGATTTCAGGTAAAATAGAATTGGCAAAACAACTGGCTTAGATTTTTTTTTTTCACCTTGAACAATTTTATCTGTCTTTCAGCATTTTTGGAGAAGAATCATAATGCAATTCTATAGTTGTATATTATAAGCTGTATTATTTCTATGTGCTCCTGAAATGGGTACTGATATATTATCAATACATTACTTGAGCACTTCTTTGGAAGCTCTGATGGCACAGTGCCCAAGGCATTTGACTGCTAACCAGAAGGTTGATGGTTCAAATCCACCAGTGACTCTGTGGAAGGAAGACAGGGCAATCTACTTCTGTAAAGATTTACCACCTCGGAAACCCAATGGGGGTCACTATGAGTCAGAATCAACTCAACGGCAGTGGGTTTGTTTTGGTTTTGGTTTGGCACAGAAGACAGTAAGTGGTAGGAAGGGAAAAAGTTGGGTATAACCCCTGTTGTTGATGATTTTATAGAGCACGAGTTCTAAAGCCTGACTGCCAGGTTTAAATCCCAGCTGCACCATGTTCTGATGCTGTGACCTTGAGCAAGTTACACTGTGTGTTTCAATTTCTGTATTTTTAAAGTGAGGGTCAAAAAGTATGTATTTCATATGGTTGTTGCGAGGGTATGAGTTAGTTTATGTAAAGCATTAGCATGGTGCCTGCATCTTAAGTATTATGGAAGTGTGAGCTGATGTCAAGATTATTATGATTATACTAATGAGAGTAATAATTATTTTCATTAACTGAAATAGATATCCAGATGAATAGTGAAAACATTGTCACATATTCTGGTCTTTGTTTCTGTAGATTGTTTCACAAATTCACATATTTGAGATGTGTAAGCACAGAAAAACATTTTATTATTCATTATATATATATATATATATACTTCAGAAGTGTTTTTCCTAGTTTCTATAATGATAGGCAGAACTTTTTAGTATAAATGCAAGTGTTATCCTAGGAATTAAGACTTTGGATCTATACATAAGAAACGCAAACATTGAACATACCCAAATGTTTCCTGCTCATAGCCTTTAATCACTCAGATACACTGCCTCTCAGATCACATCCATTCTTCTTTTTCACTGTAGCCATTCATAGTCTGCCATGTGCTGACATTTCAGCATAGCCCTGTGCATTGTTGTCATGATGTTAGTATTCTGAAAAAAATTTTTTCTGTCTGTTGAGAAAAATGCTAGGTTTTTTTCGTTTGTTTGTTTTAGTATGAGGGAGCTTTATATTATGCAATATGAATTAAGGGTCATAAATGTTAGATTTCACAGAATGTTAGATTTCATATTTACATTCACCCTGACTAGAGAATTTCTATTGAAAACTTGTGACTTTTCCACCATTTAAATCCTTGAATAGATGTTGCTATTGGAGCACCACAAGAAGATGATTTACGAGGTGCTATTTATATTTACAATGGCCGAGTGGATGGAATCTCGCCAACCTTCTCACAGGTATGATGATATTCTATTTTTGAAAAAAAACATTGATTTAAAAGCTTCCTTAAAATATCAAGGGATAATGTGGACTTATTTTTCTTAATTTATTCTTTCAAATATTTAATATTTTATTTCATCATTTTTAATAGTAATGGTAAATGAGCTCATTTTTAAGGTCATTGATCACTCTTTGAAACCGTTTTTTTTCCATAAACAAGACTTCAGGTTCATCGCCACTCTAGTTTATCTTTAGCTTGTTAAGGATGTCTTTCTATATTTCATCAAATTTATGTTCCAAAGCAACATCCATTCTATTCCCAAAGAAGACCATTTGGATTTGATTAACTGTTTTTGTCTTGTGGCTAAAGCCCCATATTTATTGGAGATTGCCTGGGGAGAACAAACACTCATATGAAACTCTGTGCTTCATTTAGTGCCGAGTAGTAAGATGATAGCACTTTAATAAAGTTATAAACTCTAACTCTGAGCTCACTTTTATATTTTGAAAAATTTGGGCATTTTAAGTGCATATAAAAACTACATCATTCATAAGCAAAGAAGAAAAGTTGATCCAAAGATACTTTCATGTAAACCTTAGCTAATACTATTATTTTTGATTAGGTAAAAAGGGGCAAGTGGATCTCTAAATTTAACATGAAAGATATATAAAAACCAAACTCACTGCTGTTGAGTTGGATCCAAGTCATAGCGACCCCTCCTTGGATTTCCAAGGCAGTATCACTACAGAAGTAGATTGTGCAATCTTCCTTCCAAGGAGTGGTGGGTTTGCACCACCAGCCTTCTGGTTAGCAGTCAAATTATGCCACCAGAGCGCCTTGAAAGACACATAGTTGTCCAATAATAATAATAATAATAATAAACCTGATTCCCTGATTCTCATAATGAGGCTAGAAGCCTGACATTATGCCACCAGAGCGCCTTGAAAGATACATAGTTGTCCAATAATAATAATAATAATAATAAACCTGATTCCCTGATTCTCAAAATGAGGCTAGAAGCCTGACATTTATAAATCAGTATCTGCACATGAAATTCAACATACTGAATAAGAAGCACATATCTGGCTTGAAATGTTCTTGTTAACTGCTGGGAAGCAGTCTGGCTAAGTAGAGTGGCTTTCATCTTTAGCCTGAGTAGTTGGCTGCACTGAATTATTATAGATGCCTTCTTTTCCAGTTTCCTTATTTAGTTACTCATCTTGATCAGGCAAATGAAAATAGAGCATGAAGGAAGACTGAGAGGGGAGAGAAAGGAAGTCAGGACTGTTTTGAAAGATCTATATATCATTTTACCTTAGCTCATAAAATAAAGAAGGTAATTTTTATTTGTTTATTTATTTATAGTCATGAAATAGATGTCAACTGCTTAGTGCAAGCTGGAAACTTTAGTTTCTCTTAGACAGAAGTATTTGCACTTAGCTAAAATGCAGTTTGTTAATAAAAGTGCCAAGGCCTGAGAAGGCTCATTAGAAACAAAATCATTGCTTCTCTATGATCGCAGGTATTTAAAAACTGCTTCCCATTCAACTTACCTATTTTTTTCAGAGAATTGAAGGACTTCAAATTAGTGAATCATTAAGTATGTTTGGACAATCTATATCTGGACAAATTGATGCAGACAATAATGGCTATGTAGGTGAGTATAAAATTACTGTATTTTATTAGTTTGGATAAGCTCTATTGTAGATGATGCTTTATTGTGAAGTACATAAAGCTGGTATGGAAGACTTCTAATTTACTGATGATATCTTTTTCCTTCATTCCTAAAACTCTGTTGAAGGAGTTCTGGTGGCTTAGTGGTTAAAGCATTCTACTGCTAACCAAAAGGTTGGTGGTTTGAATCCACCAGTTACTCTGTAGGAGAAAGATCAGACAGTCTGCTTCCTTAAAGATTTCCAGCCTTGGAAACCCTGTGGGAGCCATTCTGCTATGTCCAGTAGGGTCCTGTGAGTCAGAATCGACTTGATGGCAGTGGATTTGATTTTGGGTTTATTGAATTCAAGGATTTTTAAATAATCAAGTAATTTCTAAGCTTTACACTGCTAGTTACTTAATGCTATAGTTCTTGTTCTTGAAAAATAAGAGATCCGTGAAAACAAATCAATCAAATGATAATGAAAAGAAAGAAGAAATATTTGTTTGTTTTTTTAAATTGGAAAGTAGATTTCTGAGTAAATGTTTCTAGTCTGAAAATTAATACACATTTTGTTTTAGTAACTCAACTCACTGCCATAGAGTTGATTTTGACTCACAGTGACCCCTGCTTGGGTATCCGGGGCGTTATCTCCATGGAAGTAGATTGCCCAACGTTTTAGTAAGGCTATCTTTAAATCATAAAGTTTACATTTATAGTATATTATAAAGGAATGAAGGTCACTGAAAATGAATGGATTCTGACAAATGCAAAATGAATCTTGAGATGTTAGCATATCTTTCCTAATTAATTTTCTGTAAATAGTGTTTTGATATAGTCAGAAGGTGAGATGTAGTTAAGTATTTATGGCTGAAAAGTAATTCTCTTTGACTAATGATGATCATTAATCTATGTTGTTGTTTTTTATCCTCCAGATGTAGCAGTTGGTGCTTTTCAGTCTGATTCTGCTGTGTTGCTAAGGTAAGGTTGATACATTTCACTGCTTAATGACAATTGGGCTTAATTGTAAATGATGGGAGGCAATTTTTTATATCAGCAGTGATAGTGACCTCGTAATGCTCTTTTTGGTATTCTGAAGTTTAATTACTGAACTTTAGGATACTTTTTCTACCTTACATAAATATAATCAGAAAAATCTTCAGAAAAAATTAATACTTAAATGAAAATGCCTCTTTACCGGTGCATGGAAATCCAATATATAGGCACATAGATTCAGGAAATTACTTGGACAATATAAACTGACAAAATAAACACAAGTTCTTTCTAAGGAAAAATAATTCTGCAATTAATATTGCTACTTTTATTTCTTTCTTAGGACAAGACCTGTAGTGATTGTCGAAGCTTCGTTAGACCTTCCGGAGTCGGTGAACAGAACAAAATTTGACTGTTTTGAAAACGGATTGCCATCTGTCTGCATAGATCTAAAACTCTGCTTTTCATATAAAGGCAAAGAGGTTCCAGGTTATATTGGTAAGTGTGCTTTTATATGATTAATGCCTGGCAGAGCATGCATGTCATGCATTAATCTCATGATCATCTTTTGAGTCCTCATTATTTTTTGTGAAGATCTTTTTATAGAGCAGCTTCCTGATATGTACTTTGCTTCCTCATCTTCCAGATTCTCATATTGTTCTGATCAGTGAGTGGGGTTGAGAGGAGGTTGTAGTCATTCAGAGGTTGTGACAAGAAGCAAAGCAAAGTAGGAGTATCATTTGCTATATTAGTGTAAGGTCAACCAACTGATGTTAATCTGTCAAATCCCTTTAAAGTAGAAAGAACATCACAGCTCCTCTGCCTTACTGGGCCTGTGAAGTCTGAGGCTGGCTTCAGTTGGATGATCTGGGATTCTTTTCTTCATATTCTATCCCGTTTGAATAACTGGAGAAGCTTATATGGAATTGAGGACATAATTCTAATTTCTATAAATAATACACATCTCTTAATGAAAGTCACCCCTATTTCCCTATAAATCCGTCACTCTCAGTTATCATCTCTGGAGAAAGTAGCATTGACATGGATCTTCCAAAATTGTGGTTAGTCCCAAATCACATATATGTGACTCTGTAATTACTAGATTTTTTGCTTTTCAGGGATCAGAATAGCTAATGTAACTGGCCTGTGACAGGAGAGATATATATACCTGGGTTTATCAGTAAGACATTAATAATTCACAAAGTTTTGACCTATCATGCATCAGGTCCCCTAAACACCTATCAAGAGTTGATAGTGCTGATGGCCACTCAGGCTGCTGTCATCTAAATATCATGAAAGGCATCAACTACTTACTGAAACAAGATCTCAATGTGAATTAATTTGTAAGGAGGTGGAAAGAATGAGCCTGGTATCTTTACCGTAGATCAGACTCATTTTTAATTGTGAAAGCGCTACAGTGTGGTAGCAGGCTTGGCCATCCCTCACCCAACCAAACTGATTGGTTAGAGAAGAGGCAATTTGAGAGTGTGATCCCAAAGTGAATTACACAGCAATACGGATGAGCTGAAGGACTATCTGAAAGAGACAGGTTGAATAAATATGACTGTTTCACTTTGTGTGACATCAGTACTTCCTATATTCCCAAGACCACTTTGACCAGACATTTATGAAAAATGGTTGAAAACAAATATATCAAGCTCATAAATAATCACAGCATTGTAACAAAAACATGCTTCATAATTGTCATAAAATGACTCCTTGGGAGAAATAATTCACATACCAAGCATGTTTAATAAGACTAGGACATTTTGTCTCTTACTTTGAGTGGATGTGTATTCACCCCTTTTTCATTTACTTTTGTCTGAGCTTGGTTAGGGTGATGAATTTGGAGATGGATATTTCAATTGCAGCTCACTCTCTGAGGTATTGAATCACAGTTATTGTAATTTTGAAGTCAATTGATTTGGACTTTATTTATTTTCTAAATAAAGAGAAGGCTGAGAGATTTATTTGAAGTTTGTAGCAATAATAGGCATGTAGTTTGTGGCATATAGTTTTTGCACATATATTTTCCTTGAAATAAGTGGGTGAAATCCTTCTAAAAGTGTAAGCTACTACTGAAATATAAATTAACCCTTCAGGAATTATATTCTTTAAAGTATCACTTATGAATTATTGCTCTTGTGAAATAAGTGACATGTCAGAAGCCTGGCAGATTTAGCTTACCATGCAAAGAGCCCATTTAAATTCAGGAACTGATTCTTATCTCCGTGTTAAGATCTGACTTGGAATTTTTGGGTTACTTTTTTTTATTTTTTGCATGCAAAAGATCTTTAGCAAGTGAGTATTTACTATGTCATATTGGAAAAAGGCTCTCATCAAACTGCCAGAATATTTATTGAAAGAATAAAACACTGAAGGTGAAGCTAGACACCAATCAAAACAGAGGGAGCCAGAGTAATCGGGAAAAAGGGTTGGAAAGGAGACAGTTTTGAGTAAATTTTTTAGATAGGTTTGACTTCTTATTTACTTTGTGTATTCATTTTACATAAAATGAAATTAAGCCAAAAAGAAAAATACCAAATCCTTAAACTGGAAACAAACTGAAATAAATGTGCCTAATAATATACTGCCTCAGAAATCCAAGGAGGGGTCGCTATGAGTCGGATCTGACTCAATGGCAGTGAGTTTGGTTTGTTTGGTTTTAACCATATATAAAATGGTCACGTAACCACACAAAATAGAATGACTACAGGTGTCTTTGAGCACAGAGTTCTGCCTAAATTTCCTTAGTGACATGTTCTAAGGACATAAAGGCCACCGCAACCCTTCCTTGGGTTTCTGAGGTGGTATCACTACAGAAGTAGGTTGCCCAACCTTCCTTCCGAGGAGTGGCTGGTGGGTTTGAACCGCCAGCCTTCTGGTTAACAGTCAAGTGCCTTAGACACTAAACCACCAGAGCTCCTTCTTAAATGTCACTCAGCACTTTTATTATTAGTAACAGTTTAGTTATTATTGTTTTAAAACTTCGGTGTGTAGGAGGATTATGCAAATAACTAAATATATTAGGATAGTTAATAAAATAAATAAAAGTAAATAAAAGTTAATAAACCTTTTTTTAAAATGTATAAAAATAAGTTGACATTTGTATTTTTAAGTTGGTCCCTCTTTCATATTTCACGTTTTTTTATTATTATTTAAATTTTATTTATTTTGTTGTTGACAATATGCACAGCAAAATATACACGAATTCAACAGATTTTACATGTACAACTGAGGGACATTGATTACTTTCTTCTGGTTGTACAACCATTCTTACTCTCATTTTTCGGTTGTTCTTCACCTATTAACATAAACTCCTCATAAGGTTCCTATCTGGGAGCTCTGGTGGTGTAGTGCCTAAGCCATTTGACTGCTAACCAGAAGGTTGGCGGTGCAAACTCACCAGCCACTCCTCGGAAAGAAGGTTGGGCAAGCTACTTCAGTAGTGATACCGCCTTGGAAACCCAAGGAAGGGTCGCTATGAGTCAGATCCGACTCCATGGCAGTGGGTTAAGGTTCCTATCTATGTTGTCAAGTTGCTGTTCTCAATTGGATGCTATAGAGATAGCTCTTAAGAGAGCATAATGTTCAAGTCAGACATTTTCTTTTAATTTTTATTGTGATTAGGGTGAAAGTTTACAGAGCAAATTCATTTTCCATACAGCAGTTCAGACACATTTTGTCTCAGGACATTTACTGCAGTTCCCCACAATGTAACAGCTCTCTTCCCATTACCTCACCATACTCACCTCTTCCCTGTGTCCTTCCCTCCTGTGCACTCCCATCTCCCCCACCCGCAACTGTCTCCCTGTGCAAACACTGCCCTTCTGTTTTCCCATGATTGATCACTCCAAGGAGTGTATCTACTTGATGTAAATCTCACCCTATATGTCTGTCTGTTGTTTGGCTGGAAGCCGCAAGAGTGAGTTCAATTCCAGACCTGAAGGGTGGCTAGGGGTAGTTCTCAGGGGTCTCACCAGGCTCTATCAGATGAGCAAACTTGATCTTTTTTTTTTTTTTTTAATGATTTTGAGTTTTGTTCCACATTGTTCTCCTACTCTATCCAGGATCTCCTACATAGATGCCCCTCTGAGTGATTGACAATGGTAGCCGGGCATCATCTAGTTCTCCTGCTCTCATGGTCACATAGGCTTAGGATTGCATGGTCTACCAGTCCCTTGGATTAATTGTTTCCATCCATCTTTGTTTTTCTTCATTCTTCTTTGCTCTGGATGAGGAAATACCCATCATTGTATCTACATGGCTGCTTGCAAGCTTTTAAGATCCCGGTTGCTACTCACCAAAGTAGGATGTAGAACAATATTTCTGTGTAGTATGTTATGCCAGTTGAGCTTGATGTCCCCTGCGACCATGGTCCCAATCCCAAAGGTCCAACTACTCACTCCCTCTGGGTAGCTAGCTGTGGCTAAGAAGCCACCTCAGCCTTGCCCCTTGTCAGCTCTACTATATACCTGGACATTCTTTTGTTGTTGCTGTTGTTATGTGCCGTCGAGTCAGAACCAACTCATAGTGACTGCTCCTTGGGTTTCTGAGGTAGTGTCACTAAGGAAGTAGATTGCCCAACCTTCCTTCCGAGGAGTGGCTGGTGGATTTGAACCGCCAGCCTTCTGATTAGCAGTCAAGTTCCTTAGGCACTATGCTACCAGACCTCCTGGACATTCTTATAGCACATACAAATACACACATAGAAACATAACCCTGTACATGGTCATGGGCACACTACCCCCTGCCTAGACGTACCTGATCATTCAGCTTAAGACATACGTTTTCTTTTTCTTTTATTTTCAGTTGTGATTTGGATGGAAGTTTACAAGAAAATTCATCTTCCATTCAATGATCCATACACATTGTTTTGTGAAATTTATTACAGTCCGCACACTGTAACAGCATTCTTCTCACTTCCTCTCTGTGCACACCCCTTACGTTTGTTCTTCTTTCCCATCATCTCCTGCCTTCCTAGCTCTAACCCTGGGCAAATACTCTTCTCTTGATCTCTTGTGTTTGATTGTTCCCCTGATGTTATTGTTCACCTTATAGGTGTGTCTATCTTTTGGCTGTCAGTTGAGTCACTGGCAGTTGAGTCACAGGGATTAAGTTCAGTTCCTCGCTGGAAGAATGTCTAAGGGCCATAGGCTTAGGGGTTCTACCAGTCTTCAGACCATTAAGACTTGCTGTTTTTATGATTTTGGGTTTTGTTCCACATTTTCCCCACTCTACCTGGGATGACTTAATATGTTCCCTTTCAGAGCAATCAGCACGGGTAGCTGGGCACCATGTGGTGTGTCGGGTCTCATGGTGCCGGAGGCCAAGATTCACATGCTCCATTAGTCCTTGGACTGATTGTTTTCTGTGTCTTTGATTTTCTTCATTCTACTTTGCTCTGGATGGGGAGAGACCAATAGTTGCACTTCAGATGGCTGCTCACAAGATTTGAAGACGCCAGGTGCTAATCACGAAGTAGAATGTAGAACATAGCTTCCTGGACTTTGTTGTTGTTGTTGTTAGGTGCCATTGAGTTGATTCTGACTCACAGCGACCCTGTGTTCAACAGAACAAAAGACTGCCCTGTCCTGTGCCATCCTCACAATCCTTGCTATCCTTCAGCATATCATTGCAACCACTATGTCAATCCATCTCGTTGAGAGACTTCCCCCTTTTCTCTGACCTTTCACTTTACCAAGCATGATATTCTTCTCCAGGAATTGGTCCCATCTGACAGCATGACCAAAGTAGGTGAGACAAGATCTGGCCATTCTCATTGTGGCTGTACTTCTTTCAGGATAGAGTTGTTCCTTCTGGCGATCCATGGTGTTTTCAGTACTCTTTCCGACACCACAGTGCAAAGGCATCAATTCTTCTCCAGTCTTCCGTATTCATTGTCCAATTTTCACGTGCATATAAGGTGATTGAAAATACCATGGCTTGGGTTAGGCACACCTTAGTCTTCAAAGTGGCATCTTTGTTTTCAAACACTTTAAAGAGGTGTTTTGCATATATGGGATATATGAAAAAAGTCTGTGACCACCATGATAACATTAGGAAAAGGGAGGACACTGAATTGTGCACATAGGAGATAGATGACAGATGCTAATACCAACCAGTGTGCCCACAATACTGAATTACCATTAACACCAAACACCAGGCCACAGATAAACACATAAACACCTGAGAGAATCAGATGGGGGTCAGTGAACAGGAGTATAGTCTAGACCAAGGACAGATTCAGCAGCGGCTAATCTTGCACAGCTACCAGTGATACAAAATACTTGCAATCCTTACAGAAACAATAGAAGACAGACAGAGAGCAATCCCTCACAGACACCCAGACACTGTGGGAGAGAGATCTAATAGATCCACCATCTCAGGCCCATAGTACTGGGGGACACCAGACTCAATTGGAACAACAAAATACATAAAAATCTTGTTCTTCATCCTACATTGGTGAGTAGTGACTGAGGTCTTAAAAGCTTTCAAGCGGCCATCTAAGATGAACCTAAAGGCTTTGGAAGCAAAGAAGAGTGCAAGAAAACAAGGGCATTTGGAAGCAATCAGCCCTAGGACATAATGGTCCTCAAGACCAGAAGAACTAGATGGTGCCCAGCTACCAATGCCAACCACTCAGGAAAGATCAAATCTGGAGATCCTGAATAGAGTGGGAGGAAAAATGTGGAACAAAATCCAAAAACTCAATAATGACCAGAATTACTGGCCAGATGGAGTCTGGTGAGACCTCCAATACTATGGCCCTAGAATACCTTCTGTGCCTGGAATAAAATGCACCCGCAAGGGCTGGCTCTCAGCCCAATAGTTAACAAGATGGACATGCAGACCACTCAACCCAGGGTGATGCACCCACATGCTCTATGATAATACATCCCTTAGAACAATAGACCACGGGGCACCAGAGGGGCAACATTCACACTGAGGAAATGCAGGACAAACAGGAGTGCATAACTTTGAGGGACACAGGGGGAGGGTTACTGGGCAGGGAGGGGAGGAGACTGGGTTAGGGTTAGGCAAGGTAAATGGGGAGTGAAACTAAATGTACAGTACAGGTAACATCGAATATAAAACAAACTCTTAAAATAAAATAAAAAATAAATAAAGAGGTCTTTTGCAGCAGATTTACCTAGTGTAATAACGATGCTGATTTCTTGACTACTGCTTCTGTGATTGTTGGTTGTGGATCCACATAAAATGAAATCTTTGACAACTTCAATCTTTTCTCCATTTATCATGATGTTGCTTACTGGCCCAGTTGTGACAATTTTTGTTTTCTTCATATTGAGATGTAATCCATATTTAACACTCTTGTCTTTGACCTTCATCAGTAAATGCTTCAAATCCTCCTCACTTTCAGCAAGCAAGGTTGTGTCATCTACATATCACAGGTTGTTTAAGAGTCTTCCTCCAAACTTGATGCTGCATTCCTCTTCATATAATCCACATTCTCAGATTATTTGCTCAGCCTCCAGATTGAATAAGTATAGTGAAAGAATATAACCCTAACACTCACCCTTCCTGATTCTAAACTATTTAGCATTCCTTATTCTGTTAGAAAGACATTCACAGTGTTACCCATAATTTGTTATGATCCACATAGTCAAATGCCTTTTTATATCAATAAAACATAAGTAAACATCTTTTGGTATTCTTTGCTTACAGCTAAGATCCATCTGACATCAGCAATGATATCCCTCATTCCATGACCTCTTCTGAGTCCAGCTTGAATTTCTGGAAGTTCCCTGTTGATATACTGCTGCAACCATTTTGAATTATCTTCATCAAAATGTTGCTTGTGTGTGATATTAATGATAGTGTTTCATACTTTCCACATACTATTGGATCACTTTTCTTTGATTGGGCATAAATATGAATCTCTTCCAGTTGGTTGAACTGGTAGCTGTTTCCCAAATTTCCTGGCATAGATGAGTAAGTGCCTCCAGATTTGCATCTATCTGTTGAAACAGCTCAGTGGGTATTCCATCAGTGCTTGGAGACTTGCTTTTTGCCAGTACTTTCAGTGCAGCTTACGAAACTCTGGTGGTGTAGTGCCTAAGGCATTTGACTGTTAACCAGAAGGTTGGCAGTTCAAACCCACCAGCCACTCTATGGAAGGAAGACTGAGAAATCTACTTCCATAAATATTTACCACCTCAGAAACCCGATGGGGGTTGCTATGAGTTGGAATCAACTCAATGGTCGATTTGGGTGGGTTTGTTTTGGTTTCCATGCCGCTTGGACTTCTTCCTTCAATATTGGTGGTCATATGCTACCTCCAGGAATGACTGAACACTGATGCATTCTTTTTTAGCACAGTAACTTTGTGTATTCCTTCCATCTTTTTTTTTTTTTTAATGCTTCTTTCATTTTTCAATATTTTGCCCACAGAATCCTCAGTATTGCAACTCAAAGCTGGGATTTTTTTTCCTCAGTTCTTTTAGTTTGAGAAATGCCAAACACGTTCTTCTCTGGTTTTTTAATTCCAGGTCTTTGCACATTTCATTGTGATACTTTACTTTGTCTTCTCAAACTGCCCTTGAAAATCTGTTCAGCTCTTTTATCTTGTCATTTCTTCCTTTTGTTTTCGGTACTCTCTGTTCAAGAGCAAGGTTCAGTCTCTTCTGATATCCATTTTGCTCTTTTCTTTTTTTCCTGTCTTTTTAATTACCTTTTGCTTTCTTCATGTATGATGTTCTTGATGTCATCCCATAACTTGTCTGGTCTTTGGTCACTGGTCTTCAATGCATCAAATCTATTTTTCAGATGGTCTCTAAATTCAGATGGGATATACTCAAGGTTATATTTTGGCTCTCATGGACTTGTTTTAATTTTCTTAAACTTAAACTTACATTTGAGCAATTGATGGTCTGGTCCATAGTCAACTACTAGTCTAGTTTTCACTGATGATATTGAGCTGCTCTATCACCTCTTCCACATATGTAGTTGATTTGATTTCTGTGTATTCCATCTGGCAAAGTCCATTTAGGTAGTTGTCACTTATATTGTTGAAAAAAGGTATTTTCAATGAGTAAGTCATTGGTGTTGCAAAATTCCATTCATGCTATCTACAGCATCATTTCTATCACCAAGGCCATACATTCCAACTACTGATGCATCTTTGTTTCCAACTTTCACATTCCAGTCACCAGCAATAATCAATACATCTTGATGTTTGGTCAATTTCAGATTGTGAAAGTTGGTAAAAATCTTCAATTTCTTCATCTTTGGTTTAGTGGTTGTGTGTAAATTTGAATAGTAGTAGTAGTACTACATGGTCTTCCTTGTATGCATATAGGTATTATTCTATCACTGACAGCATCGTTATTTCAGGATAGATCTTCAAATAATTCTTTTTGACAATGAATGTGATTGATGCCTTTCTTCTTCAATATATTGTTCCCTGTATAGTAGATCATATGATTGATTCAGAATGACCAATACATTCCATTTCAACTCACTAATGCCTAGGATATCTATCTTTATGCATTCCATTTCACTTTTGAAAACTTCCAGTTTTCCTAAATTCATACTTCATACATTCTACATTCTAATGATTAACAAATGTTTGAAGCTGTTTCTTCCCATTTTGAGTCATGCCCCTACCAGCAAATGATGGTCCTGAATGCTGTACTCCATCCATGTCTTTAGGGTTTACTCTAGTTTGAGGAAACAGCTCTTCCCCATTCATACAGTGAGTGCCTTCTGACCTGATGGCCTCATCTTCTGGCACCGAATCAGTGTTTCATGGCTCTTCATATAGTTTTGCAGTAGTATATAAGATGTGTTTCACTGCTATTCATAAGGTTTTGAACGGCTAATTCTTTCAGAAGCAGATAATCCTATCCTTCTCTCCAATCTGTCTTAGTCTGGAAGCTCTGCTGAAACCTGTCCACCATGGATGACCCTGCTGGTATTTGAAATACCAGTGGCATAGCCTCCAGCCTCACAGCAACATACAAGCCACCACAGTATGACAAACTGACAGACAATTGCTGGCTTTGTGGACTGTGTTATTCCGATTGATCTCCATGTCCCCTGATACTATGTTCTTGAGCCTCCATACCTAGTGACTCATTCCTTCAAGATGTTTGGTTATGACTAAGATGTTTTCATAACCTTGCCAACTGTATGGTCTACTATGTTCTTGGATATATTTACAGCACATATAAATACATGAGTAAAGATAGCCTCTGTCAAATTTATGTATATTCATGGGTGTAGTCTCATTCACCTTCCCACCCCCATTCAGATGTTCAGATTTAGTATTTGTCTCTGCATCCACTTGTAAATTATTGTTATTAGTATTATTGTAGGATTATGTATATAATAGTATTCATGCTTGTTGCATTTAACTCTTGTGCTCCTCCCTGTGTCTTGTACTATCTTTATCAACTTGTGCTTAATACATGCCTACACTCTAGTTGGTGACTTTCCCTCCCCTTCTCTACCATCCCTGGTAGAGATTATCTATTATCTGTTATCCTTCAAAGAACAATTCTTTCTATGTGTAAAGCTTTCTTTAACTTTTTACAGTAGTGTTCTCACACAATAATTGTCTTTCCGATTGACTAATTTCACTCAGCATAATGTCCTCTAAGTTTATTCATGTTATTGAAATAGGACCAAACACGGGTCCCTGCCCAGTGCACGGTCAGGCCAAAAGAGTTTACACATCGAGTGATTAAGAGGAGAGAAAATTATTTATTGTAAAGCAGCAATGCAAGGAGGCAGGGGTCTGTGCCCAGATCTGACTCCCTAGAACTCCATCAAATTACAGTTTTTAGGTTTTAGAAGAGAGGGTTATGCATGGTCATAAAAATTTCAGGAATTTGGACATGAGATAGTTGATGATTGGCTGAAATTTCCTTCACCTCAGTTTAAAGGGACAGTAGCATTTTGATCGGGTACCAGATGAATCACACTGGCTTCCTGTCATCAGCTGATCAGGGTTTAGGCAGAAGGGAGAGTGTTAGTTCCCAGTAACTTTATTCCTCTCTACCCTACTGGGCATGTCTGCAGGCCAGAGTTAATTTTCAAGTTGTTTTCTAAGACACATTAATGTGTTTATCACCTGTGCCTGAGGGAATAGCAGGAAAGAATGTTTTTTGTTCCATTCAGTTCTTAAGGAACTGAAATTATTGTGTTTACTCATCTGTCTTAACCAGGGTGGGGAAAGAGTTGAGGATAATTAAGTTTACTTATCTGTTCCCATCGGGGGTCCTGTCTATTCTAATTATCTGTTTTAACCAGGGTGGGGAAATAGTTTTGACATTACTCAGTTTCATTATGAGATCTTTCGGAGATTCATTATTCTTTAACATTCTGTAGTATTCCATTCTGTGTATGTACCACAGTTTGTTTATCCATTTATCCATTGATAGGTATTTTGGTTGTTTCCTTTTTTTTTTTTTTTTTTGCTATTGCGAATAATGCTGCTATGAACATAGATGTGCATGTGTATGGTTTCATGTGCCATCAAGTTGCTTCCAACTTACAGCAACCTTATGTACAACAGAATGAAAAATGGTCCAGTCTTGCACTATCCTCACAGTTGTTTCTGTGTTCAAGCCCCTGCATCAATCCATCTCATTGAGGATCTTTCTCTTTTATGTTGCCCCTCTACTTTACCAAACATAATGTCCTTCTTCAAAGACTGGATACTCCTGATCACATATCCAAAGTACATGAGATGAAGTCTCACCTTCCTCACTTTTAAGGAGCCTTCTGGCCGTACTTCTTCCAAAATATTTTTGTTCTTTCTTCTGGCAATCCATGGTATATTTAATATTCATCACCAACACCATAATTTAAAGGCACTGATTCTTCATCAGTCTTCCTTATTCATTGTCCAGCTTTCACATGCATATGAGGGATTGAATATGCCATGCCTTGAGTCAGACAAACCTTAGTCCTCACAGTATGACATCTTTGCTTTTTAACATTTTTAAAGAGATCTTTTGTAGCACATTTGCAATTCATTGTTTGATTCCTTGACTGCTGCTTCCATAGGCATCCATTATGGATCCAAGTAAAATGAAATCCTTGACAACTTCAAACTTTTCTCCATTTATCATAATGTTACTTACTGGTCCAGTTGTGAGGATTTTTGTTTTCTTTGTGTTGAGATGTAATCCATAATGAAGTCTTTGATCTTCAAGTTCTCTTCAGTTTCAGCAAGCAAGTTTGGTCATCTGCATGTCACTGATTGTTAATGAAGTCTTCCTCAAATTCTGTTACCACATTCTTCTTCATATTGTCTGGCTTCTTGGATTATTTGTTCAGCATACAGATTAAACAAGCATTTTGAAAGGATACAGCTCTGTTATACACTTTTCCTGATTTACAACCACACACTATCCCCTTGTTCTGTTAGAACCACTGCCTCTTGATTTATGTACAGGTTGCACACGAGCACAGTAAAGTGTTCTGGAATTCCCATCCTTTACAATGTTATCTATAATTTGTTTTAATCCACACAGCCAAAAGCCTTTGCATAGTCAAAAAATACAGGTAAACATCTTTGTGGTATTCTTTGCTTTCAGCCAAGACCCATCTAACCTCAGCAATGATTTCTTTCCTTTCATGTTCTCTTCTGAATCCAGCTTGAATTTCTGGCAAGTCTCTGTCATTGTATTGCTGCAACTATTTTTGAATTATCTTCAGCAAAATTTTACCTATGTGTGACGTTAATGATATTGTTTGACAATTTATTCATTCTTTTGGATCACTTTTCTTTGGAATGAACACAAATATGAATTCTTCCAGTTGGTTGGCTAAATAGTTGTCTTCCAATTTCTGGGCATAGAGATCTGAGCACTTCCAACATAGCATCCATTTGTTGAAAAATATCAGTTGGTATTCTATCAATTCCTTGTTGCTTGTTTTTTTTTCCCAATGTCTTTGATGCAACTTGCACTTCTTCCTTCAGTATCATCAGTGCTTGACCACATGCTATCTCCTGAAATAGTTGAATGTTGACCAGTTCTTTTTGGTATAGTGATCCTGTGTATCCCTTTCATTTCTTTTGATGCTTCTTGCATCAGACAGGCTAGTGGTGGCATTCTTTACTAGTTAAGCTAATCTATTGTTTGGTTAAGAAGACTTCAGGGGATATATTTGATTTAAGGTTTAAAGATTATCTCAGGGACATAGTTTCAAGGGTTCATCCAGCCTTCATGGCTACAGAAAGTCTGGAATCCATGAGAATTTGAAATTTTGTTCTGCATTTTGTCCATTTTGATCAACATTCTTCTATAGAATCCTTGATCAAAATGTTCAGTAATGGTAGCCAGGCACCATCCAGTTCTTCCACTCTCATAGCAAAGGTGACAGTTGTTCATGGAGGCAATTAGACACACATCCCATATCCTCCTCTTACTCCTGACTCTCATTCCTCATCTCTTGGTCCAGATGTATAAAGACCAACTTCTATGGCAAGTTGCAAGGTTTTAAGAGCCCAGGCACAATGCAGTGAACTAGAAGATAAAACAGAAACATTAAACATTTTATTAGGCCAATTAACTGTAATGTTCCATGAAACCATGACCCTAAACCTCCAAACCAAGGAACCAAATTCCACAAGGTGTTTGGTTGTATGTAAGCAGCTTCAGTAGCTACTCTTTTTTTGCCCCTCTGTATCATTGTAATGGAGCTCTGGTGGCATAGTGCTTAAAGCATTTGACTGCTAGCCAGAAGGTTGGCAGTTCAAACTCACCAGCCACTCCTTGGAAGGATGGTTGGGCAATCTACTTCTATACTGATAACGCCTCGAAAACCTAAGTAGGGGTCACTATGAGTCGGATTTGATTTGACGGCAGTGTGTTGCATTGTTGTGTTGTATCGTTGTAAGTATATCTATCATTCAGCTTTTGCCAATTCAACTTTTTACAAGTGTACAACTTATTGACAGAAATTGCAATAATCAGCTGTGCAAAGCTACCCTTAATCAATGTGATTTTTTCATCATCGCTAGCTCACCCTTTTTCCTCTCCTTCCTGCCCCTAGTAGCCACTAATGAGCACTGGTCTCTATATATTTGCTTATTCTTGTCTTTTTATATAAGTGATGTCATATGACATTTATCCTTTTGTAATTGGCTTATTTCACTCAGGATACTGTCTTCAAGCTCCATCCATATTGTAACATATGTCAAGACTTCATTTCTCCTACTGGCTGAGTAGTATTTCATTGTATGTGTGTACCACATTTTGTTATCAATTAATCCGTTGATGAACATTTAAGTTGTTTCTATTTCTTGGCCAATGGAAAAAGTGCTACAGTGAACATCGGTGTAAAAGTCCCTTTTTGAGTCTCTACTTTCATGTCTTTTGGGTACACACCTAGGAGTGGAATTGCTGGGTCATATTAGTAGTTCTATTTTTAGTTTTTTGGGGAATCTCCACACTGTTTTGCACAACAACTGCATGATTTTGCATTCCCATCGGTAATGTATGAGGGTTCTGATTTCCCTACTTCTGAGTCAACATTTTTTCTTTTCTTTTTTCTTTTTTTTTTCCTACTGTCATCCTGTTTTTTGTTATGTGCTGTCGAGTCTCACCCAACCCATAGCAATCCCTTCTTGGGCTCCCGAGGTGGTATCACTATGGAAGTAGATTGCCCAACCTTCATTCCAAGGAGTGGCTGGTGGGTTTGAACTGCCAGCCTTCTGGTTAGCAGTCAAGTGCCTTAGGCACTACGCTATCAGAGCTCGACTGTTATCATAGGGGACATGAAATTATATCTCATTGTGATTTTAATTTGCATCTTTCTGATGGTTAATTATGTTGAACATCTTTTCATGTGTGTTTGGCGGCTAATTTGATTGTCCTCTCTGGTGAAATACCTATTAAAGTCCTTTGCCCATTTTATGATTGGCTTATTTGTCTTTATGTTGTTGTCATAGTTACAGATTATTTTTTTAAATGTATTTAATGAAGAAATTTTAAGATATGTACAATATTTTATGTAACCGTTATAATTTCAAAAAGAAAAAGACTTTTAGAAAATTATTAATACTCATTGCTATTCTCTTTATATTTTTTGCAGTTTTGTTTTATAACATGAGTCTGGATGTAAACAGAAAGGCTGATTCTCCATTGAGATTTTACTTTTCTTCTAATGGAACTTCTGATGTGGTTACAGGAAGCATGCAAGTATCAAGCAGAACATCTAACTGTAGAACACATAAAGCATTTATGCGGGTAATGTAAAGATTTCTTATTAATGAATATGTAAACTTCAGATATTCTCAAAACAGATTTCTTTTTGTAAAATGCATTTAAAAGCAAATGTTACTCCCTTCTGAACTAGATGACCTCCTGTTCCAGAGTCAGAAAGTTGGATGGTCCCTGCCTGGATAATTCAAAGTTTACTTTTCTCATCTTCTTTATTTTTCATTATTCATACTTTACAGTTTCACTGTTTTTAAAGATTTGTCTTTATTTTTCATTATTCGTACTTTTCAGTGTCACTGTTTTGAAAGATTTGTCTTCTTTCTTCAAGTGCTGTTTTGATTTTTTTTTTTTTAATTTCTGTATAAATGTTAGGTGCCATCAAGTCATTTCCACTCATAGCAACCCTATGCATAACACAGTGAAACTCTGCCCTATCCTGTGCCGTCCTCACGTTTGAGCTCAGTGTTGCAGCCACTGTGTCAGTCCACCTTAGTGATCCTCAGCTTTATAAGCATGGTATGCTTCTCCAGAGGCAGGTCCCTCCTGGTGACATATCCAAAGTAAGTAAGAGAAGGTCTCACTATCTTCGCTTGTAAGGAGCATTCTGGCTGTACTTCTTCCAAGACAGATTTGTTGTTTCTTCTGACAGTCCGTGGTATTTCGGTATTCTTCATCAACACCACAATTCAAAGGTATCAGATTAGGAGGGTGGGGGTTCTTTTTTCTTTTTGGTCTTTCTTATTCATTGTCCCGCTTTCAAATGCATCTGAGGTGATTGAAAATACTACACTTTCATTTAGGCACACCTTAGTCTTCAAAGTGACATCTTTGCTCCTCAACACTTTAAAGAGATATTTTGCAGTAGGTTGGCCCAGTGCAATATACATCATCTGATTTCTTGACTGCTGCTTCCACAGGTTTTGACTGTGGATCCAAGTAAAACGAAATCCTTGACAACTTCACTCTTTTCTCCAGGTGTATGATGTTGCTTATTAGTCCAGTTGTGAGGATTTTTGTTTTCTTTATGTTGAGGAGTAATCCTGCTGAAGGCTTTCAGTTCCATCAATAAGTGCTCCATGTCCTCTTTGCTTTCAGCAAGCAAGGTTGTGTAATCTGATGCCAGTTTGAGACAAGGTCTTCTGAAATAGGAGCATAAGATTAATGCATTTCAGAAACTAAACATCACAGCAAGCTTTCTGAGCTATAACTTGTTTTTAATGCAAGGACACTAGTCTGATAATATATATTGTAATCTGGAGACATTTGCTTTACTTACCTTTTGAGGGGAGAAGATCTATCAATAAATTATTGCACCCCCGAAAAAAATAATAACTCGCTGCCGCCAAGTCAGTGCCAACTCATAGTGATGCCTCCTTGGGTTTCCAAGGCAGTATCATTATGGAAGTAGATTGCCCAGTCTTCCTTCCGCGGAGTGGCTGGTGGGTTCGAACCACCAGCCTTCTGGTTAGCAGTCAAATGCCACAGGTTGTGTCATCTGCATATCTCAGATTGTTAATGATTCTTTCTCCAATTCTGATGCCAAGTTTTTCTTCATGTAGACCATCGTCTCAGATTATTTGTTTAGCATACAGACTGAGTGAGTATGGTGAAAGGATGCAACCCTGATGCACACCATGCCTTATCTTAAACCATGAAGTATTCTGTTGTTGTCTGTATATTTCTGCCTAGAAGTATATATGTTGAGTAGGTCTGATGGAGCTTCAGATATATTCCATTTCCATCATAGTTTTTTTTTTTTTTTTTTTTTTTGAGGTAGAGGGGAAAAGTTTTTTGCTTTGTTTTTTTAATGTGATTCTAAAGAAGCAGAATCCAACATGACCATTTTGGATTATGTCTTTGTGTGTGTGCCAGCATTGTCAGTGATGTTGGTGGGAACTTGAACAGTTGTAGCATGGTGGATATCATCTGTGGGGCTAGGATAACGGCTCACATGATGGTTAGGGGTATGTCCTGCCAAGGCACAAATGTTTTTATGTTTCTTTTATTAAACCACTCATTCCCAAACTGCTAATCATGCTCTTCACGTTGGTCAAGTTTTATCATATGAATCAATGGCAGGACTTTTTCATTAGGGAATGGTGTAATTCATCAGAAAATCTATTCTCACAAAAAAGCCAAACTATTCCCAGGAGCATTTTCTGGGATCTAAGCATCAGCTTAGAACTTAATTTTCCCTTAGATACGTATTCCAAGCAAATGCAAGCAGTCATCAAGACTCTACTACACTATTAAATGCTCAGAGCAATAATCCCCTTGCTATTTCCTCATTTCCCTTAACAGGTTTTATTGTTGCATTAGAATAAAGCTATTAGATGGTTGAAAGCCAAAAACATAGAATGGTATTAATGTAACTATCATTTATGTAGTACAGATTTAAAAGGTTCTTTTTGTTTTTTGTGTTTTGCCTCCTCTAGAGATGTGGTTTTACTTGGGTTAGTCTCTTTTAGAGACACATATTCTGACCATATTAAAAGCAATGAAACATTTGTTGTTCACAAAGCAACACATTGTGTTGAACTTATAAAAATGGCAGCAAATCCATCTGGTTTATTTAATCCTAAATTTCTTGGCATTTTTCTTACAAATAAAGGTTCATGAACATTGGACATTTACTTCAGAATGGATTTGTAATGGGAATTACAATGTAGCGAAGGTTTCTGTGTTTTTTGCAGATATATTTGTAATGTTACCATGGTATTGACAGCAGCAGGATGGCCATTGACAAGATCATTTAACCAGGAAGTGTGTGTGGAGTTTAAACAAAAGGATTTAGTACTGGCATTTGTACAAAGTAGAGGTTAAAAAAAAAGTGATAGTTTTCTTAAATATCTTTTTCCCTTCCTACTTTGCCTTGCTTTTTTGTCTGGGACACATTTCAGACTCATACACAGAAAGGCAAATGGCTACTCTAAACTTCTCTGTTGCAAACAAACCCAGAGAGGATACAAGAACCATGGAAACAGCTGCCTCAACCAAGAGTTATATCAAGGAGTCCTAAGTGCTACTTAGAAACGTGTGGAAATGTAATGAATGCACTTTACACCCCACCAGGGTGGTGTCCCAAGCCTCTACAATCTGAAAGAATAAACACCAACCTGAATTCTTCTATCTTACTAGTAATAGTGGAAAAGAAAGGAGGCAGTGGTCAGGATGCCTAGATTGTTCCTGTGTTCCATAAAACATGTCCAGAGCCAGGAGTGTTAATAGCCATACGCATTCTACTTCAACATCCCTTACATTTAAATGTGGTGACACTTGTTCATAATGTACTTAGGCTCCCACCCCCAACTGCCAGAGGACTCTGCCTGCTAGTTGGTCATGTTTTACTTGTATAGCTGTTTTCATTAGCCATACAATTAAGCTCCATTTCTCCATTCACTCAATTAATTCAATGGATGTTTATTGAGTGCTGGGTGTCAGTGGGTGGCTCAAATGGTTAGCATGTTAATTGGTACTGTTATACTATGAGGTTTTGTTTGAGACACTTTTTGTTTTATCTTCAAGGTTAAATATATCAGTGAAAGAAGAAAAAGGAAAAGAAAAGATTTCTACCCTCATAGAGCCTATACTCTTAAAGGGGGAGACAAATAATAAATAAGATGAAAGTGCAGATTTCACAGTATTTTAAAACAAGATAGAAATGATGGGAAAAGCATAAAGCAGGGCAGAGTAAAGCAAATTGTGGGATGCTGGTGGATGAGTGAAAGCTGCAATTTTACAGAGAGTGGTCAGGGTAGGCCTCATTCAGAAGGTGATAATTGAACTTAGACATGAAGGAAGAGCAAAGTTACTCATGTAGCTATTTAGAGCAATTGTTCTCAATTTGAGTGTACATTGGAATCCCCTGGCAGGCTTGTTAACACCCAGATTATTGAGCCCCACCCAAAGTTTTAAATTTAGTATGTCTGGAGTGAGGCTCAAGGAGCTCTGGTGCACAGGGGTTGGTGCACAGGCATTCAGTCACTAACCAAAAGGTCGGCAATTTGAACCCACCAGCTGCACCACAGGAGAAAGATGAGGCAGTCTGCTTCCCTAAAGATTTATAGTGTTGAAACTCTATGGGACAGTTCTGTTCTGCCCTACAGGGTCGCTATGAGTCTGAACCAACTTGAAGGCAGTGAGTTGGGTTTGGGTTTGGGGTGAGGCATGATGATTTTTATTTCTATGAAATTTCTAGATGATGCTGAGGCTGCTGGTCTGTGAACTATATTTTGAGAACCACTGATCTAAGAGAAAAACATTACAGAATAAAGAGCTAGGAGAAAAGGTCTAAGGAACAGGGGGAAAGGCAGGAATGGCTGGAAAAGTGAGCAAAGAGAAGAGTAGAAAAAAGAGATTGAGAGACCTTTGAATTGTTTTCTGAGTAAAATGGGGAGTTATTTTGAGTTTTGAGCAGTGGAATTGACCTGATCTGACTGAGGAATAAGAAGCATCATTCTAGCTGCTATATTGAGAATGGACTGTAGTTGACCAAGGGTTGGCACAGAGAGAAGAAGCTACTTCAGTAACCCAGGTCAGAGATGATGATAGCAATCAATATGGTAAAAAGCAATTGAAAGCAGATTCTACACCATTTGCTGACCGATTGGATGTTATTGTTTGAGAAAGAGAGGCTTCAAGATGACTCTAAGATCTTTAGCCCATGCAGCTAGAAAAGTGTAGTTTTCTTCAACTGAGATAGGGAATAATGCATGAAATCCAGTTTTAGGGCAGAAGGCTCAGGAGTTCTGGTGTGAACTTGTTAAGGTGGAGATACTTGTTTTATTTTCAAGGGTAAATATCAATTACTTATATATACCCATCTGGAGTTCAGGTGAGATATAGACCTGGCAAAATAACTTAATGAATCTTTGGAAAGCACTTGGTTTTTAAAGCCATTGTAAACCATATGAGATGGCTGAGATCACCACAGAAGAAGACTCAAGTCTGCACCTTGAGGCACTATATCATGGAGAGGTTGCAGAGGAGAGGAGGCCAAGGAAAAGTGATGAGAGGAACAGTCAGTGAGGAAGGAACAAAAGCAACACTGTGGCAGCTGGAGGGGAAACTAAGTGGCACAAGGTGCAGGGTGTGACTGTGTTTCCAGCCCTGCTGCTGATCAGTTAAAGTGATGACGAGATTGACCAATGGATTTCTCAGTGGACGTTTTTGGTGATCTTGATCAATGCAATATGAGAGGAGTATATTTGAGGGGTCAAAGAAGGAGAGGGATTGGAGACAGAGAATATAGGTTTTTCATTTGTGGAGTTTTACTCCAAAGGGGATCAAAGACATAGTGAGAGTGCAATGGGGAAGATAGACATTGTGGACAAGCAAATTGGATTGAAGAGGTTTTTAAGTTTTTTCTATTTTTCTTTTAAGATAGAAGAAATATCAGCATGCTTTTATGCTGATGAGTATGTTTCAGTAGCGTGAAAAAAAAGTGATGATGTAGGTGAGGGGAGATTAGCTGGAGCAATATTCTTGAGAAGGCAAGCAGGGTGGGATCACTTACTGAGATGAAGGACTTGGTTCTAGATAGAAGTGTGGATAGTTCATCTCTGTGTGTGCATCCAGGTGGTAGGAAGATGCGGTGATGGGAATTACATAAGTTCTCTTAGGATTGCTTTCATATTCTTGGTGAAATAAGAAACAAAGTTATCAGCTTGAGTGGGGATAGCAGAAGTGGTGTTTGTGGTTTGGGGAGATGTGAAATAGTCTTCTAGGAGGGTGAAAGAGTAAAGAAGTATAATGTGGTTGCCAGAAGGCATTAAGTGCCCCATGTGCACTCTCAAGGTGTCATCTTGGCTGGGCCTGGTTTGCAATGGCTGGGCAGCTGGATGCAGTTAATCCCCAGGGTGAGATTGGTGATTAACTCCGTGGTGGAATCTACTGGAGCAGCTGAATAGCTGCTTTCGGGATATGGTCTTCTTCCCGTATATAAGAAACAACTTTGGGAATGGTCTCTAGCTTATGGCATGCTTAAACCCTGCTTGTAGCCATGTCGTTGTTCAGCAGCCTGCCATGCTCTGCCAACCTGGGGATTTTCAGTGGACTTGAATTAATGGCCTGCCATGTGGTTTGGTAACATTGGGACTGTGCCATTTTATTTGTCGACTTTGGGCTTTTCAGCCTCAGCAGCCAGCAGCTCCCTGAGTGAAGAAAGCTTCCAGCTTTAGTGGGCCGGAAGCAAGAGGCAGAGCTGAAGCCCAAGGTCAAGGGGCTTTTACCCAGATCCTGTTGTTGTTGTTGTTGTTGTTGTTATTTGCCGTCAAGTCAGCCCCAACTCATAGCGACCCCTCCTTGGGTTTCCGAGGCAGTATCACTACGGAAGTAGGATTGCCCCACCTTCCTTCCGAGGAGTGGCTGGTGGGTTTGAACCACCAGCCTTCTGGTTAGCAGTCAAGTGCCTTAGGCACTATGCTACCAGAGCTCCCTACCCAGATCCTAGAGCCTGGAATTTTGAACTCAGACCTCTAGCCTCCAAAACTGTAAGAGAAAAAACTCCTATTTATTAAAGTCACCCATTTGTGGTATTTTCTGGTAGAGCAGCACCAAAGCATAAGTAACCAAAACACAAAGTCATAAAATGAGATTAGTCAGCAGGCTATGATTGTTTTTTCCCACTTATTCATTGCTATAGGGAGCTCTGGTAGCATAGTGGCTAAGACACTTGCCTGCTAACCAGACGGCTGGCGGTTCAAATCCACCAGCCACTCCTCGGAAGGAAGGTTGGGCAATCCTACTTCCGTAGTGATACTGCCTCGGAAACCCAAGAAGGGGTCGCTATGAGTCGGGGCCGACTCGACGGCACATAACAACAACAACAACAACAACATAGGTGGCAGTAGATGAACAGTTACCACTAACCAACCAGGGTTGTGGTCTTGCCAAGAAAGAGAGTGAAGAGAGGGACAAGAGAATAAAGGAAATACACAGAGGAGTGGCTGTATTGTTGTCCATGAACTCTAAGCAGGGTAAGGAGGGTAAAGAGACATCAAGACAGTCAGGAACAGAGAAAAAAATTAATTGGAGGTCCCAGTGCGATCAGCAAATTGTCTGAATTGGGTTTTAAAGGGAGTGAGCTAGAAAGATCTCATCAGTATCACAATGCGTAAAAGCCATTGGGGACCTGAAATAAGGAAAGGATTGAATTTGTTTTTATTGTTATTACAATTCCTTGATTATTTCCTGGAAATGAAAGTCTTTGAATCCACTTACATCTCCAAAACCCACCAAATTCCTTCACAGTGAAGAATTTGGCCATAAAAGATACCTAGATCTCATTATAAGCTTGAGGATTTGTTAAATCCTTCTCTTTTAATCACATATTCTCTAGCTTCATACATTGTATCTTACTGGAATGCAAGAGACATTTTTAGGAATCTGATAAGTACATTCATCTCAGTGATATCACTGGGAAATCATTTTTGTGGAAACAAAAATTGAAGCTGAGGTAATATTAATGATATTAGCCCTATTTATAAAGAAAGATAATAGGATCTTTATAGCTCCTGAAGTATTCAGATGAATATCCTAAGGCATGTTATTTTTCTGAAACTATGTGGTTCTTTATCTGCTTTTTAAGACTATCAGTTTTCTCAAGAACTTGGTAAGGAAAAATCTGAGAGTACTCCATTTGAATGATGAAGATTAAAGACTACAGTCTGCAGTATGGATTGCACCTCAATATAAAGAAAACAAAAATCATCACAACTGGTCCAGTAAACAGATTCATGATGCATGCAGAAAAGATTGAAGTTGTCAAGGACTTCATATTACTTGGCTCTACAATCAATACCAATGAAAACAATAGTCAAGACATCAGACACAAATGACATATTGCATTGGACAAATCTGCTGCAAAAGACCTCTTTCAAGTGATGAAGAGCAAAGGTGCCTCCTTGAAGACTAAGGTGTGCCTAACCCAGGCCAAGGTATTTTCAATTGCCTGTTATGCATGTGACAGCTGGACAATGAATAAGGAAGACTGAAGAAAAGTTTATGCTTTTGAGTTGTGGTGTTGGAGAAGAATGCTGAGAGTACCGTGGACTGCTAAAAGGACTAACAGATCTGTCCTGGAAGAAGTACAGCTGAAATGCTCCTTGGAAGCAAGACTGGCCAGACTTCATCTCACCTACTTTGGTCATGTCATCAGAAGGGACCATTCCCTGGAGAATATCATGCTTGGTAAAGTGGAGAGTCAATGAAGAAGGGGAGGGCCCTCAATGAGATGGATAGACACAGTGGCAGCAACAATGGGCTCAGGTATAGCAAGGATCATGAGGCTGGCACAAGGCAGGGAAGTGTTTCGTTCTGCTATGCATAGGGTGGCTATGCATCAGAGACGACTCCACAGCACCTAACAACAACAACACTCTACTTGAATAAAGATTAGGATACCCACCTTGGGGGCGTTCTCTCTTCCCAAGAAGTTGCTGTTTCAAATGTTTGACTGTTCACTGCTTGAACTAAGCTTACTAAATAGCATGACTATAATGATATATAGTGCTGATTGAGTTTTCAATCTTTGCCCTCTAACCTCGGAGGAATATTTAAAAAAAAAAAAAAAAAAGATTGATGATTTAAAAAAACATGATTTTTCACTAAAAATCTTCCTATGAAACAACCTCCCTGATCCCTTTTCTAGTCTGCATGAGGCGGCCCTCCTCCTTCTGTATTTGTTTATCTGTGTAACAGAGCACTTATCCCTGTGCTGTTTTTGTGAATTTACGGTTTAAAGGCAGAGACCAGGGTGCTGATTATCAAGTTTGTATTCCCAGATTCTTACTTGCATAAAGTAAGCCCATGAGTAGGTGTCTTCAGTATGTTTATAACTCAGTCTCATTTTTTATATTTATTCTTTGGGCCTACCCTTAAAATAAATTCCTTCACTATGTGAATATAATAGGAGGGCATTGCTCTACAGTTCAACATTGGCTAGAAATAAACCCAAAATCAACCATCGAGTAGATTCCAACTCATAGCACCCTGTAAGACAGAGTAGAACTGTCCCATTTAGTTATAATCTTTAGAGATTATAGGCTATAGTCTTTAGAGGCACAGACTGCTACATCTCTCTCCCTTGGAGTAGCTGGTGGGTTTGAACAACTGACCTTTCAGTTAGCAGCCAAGCACATAACCACTACACCACCAGAGTTCCTTTGGCCATAAATACAGATCTCAATGAAAGTCAAACAAGAAGTCAGACTTTGTGTAATTTCAGGCATATGCTAATTTACAGTCTTGTGAGTGTCTTATTTTATGTAATTGTCCATAGAAATGTGGCATGGAAACTTCATTATTTTTAATATAAATAGCATATGCCTATTCAAATTAAATTTTAAGCAAATCTACTTTCTCCTCCCAAATACTTACTTAGTCACTTTAAGACATTTTTGATATTATAGCTTTTGTCCTTAGGTAGAGCTGTTAAAGTTAAATAAGTGTGAATATCTGTCAAATACAGTTTTAGCAAGAGTGAACGTATATTTTATATATTGTGAGAAAAGCATAATTAATAGCTAATTAGGATAAAATGAAAGTAATATACACCAGATGTAGAGAAGACCTTGTGGAAAATTAGTATGAATTAGGTAACATGTGATTTGGTCAAAGCAAGCTTGTTGAGAAGAATTAAAACAGTGGACATGTGGAGGGACAATCAGTGGCTGTCTAGCTCCTATACCTAGGGAATAATTTAATCAAGTTTGCTATTGTAATACTCAAGGCTTCAAGCTGTTCCATTTTCACAAGTTGTTAACTTGGGATTTGGGCCTTGATTTGCAGCATTCCTATATGGTCAAGGTTTCATGTTGAGATGATCACTTATTAAGTAATTTAATAAAGGCATCGCTAAGAGTAGGAATGGAAAAGCAATCAGAGATCTTGAGTATTTCTGATTCATGCTGTAAATCTTCCAGATACCATTTAATTAATAGACATCTCATACTTATCACATAAGTCATTTTGTATATTATGTTCATTGGTTGACAATAGTCTAATTCTCTTTTCTTTTTTCTTATTCCTTTGAAATGTTCACCAGAGTTTTATATTTTGAGAAACTGAAATTCAGAAGTTCTTTGATTGGCTTATATAGCTGCATTTGGAAGCAACACACACATAGCAATTATAACATTTAACATCTGTTGAGACCTTAATATGTGCCAGGCATTATGCTAAGTGTTTTACCTACAGTATTTCATTTAATCCTCACAGCAATGAGGTGCATTTGTTAATCAACACCATCATCCTCATTATTCCCATTTTTGGATGAGGTAACTGAGGGTATAGACAGATTAAGTAACTTGCCCAAAGTTACATAGATAATAAGTAATGGACATTAGAATTGAACCCAGGTATTATTACATCTTCAGACCATTTACTCTTAACCACTGTATACATCTGTTGATAAGATTGTAAATAAAGGGAAGAGAAAAATGATATATTTTTTTATAATTACATAAAGACATAGGACTAAATGTAGTCTTTTATGTGATATGTGTTATCTTTAGTGATTACTTCACTGATTTTTATCAAAAGTTACTATGGTCATAAGGAGTACAGTAATAATCTGTTTAATAGGTATTTTTTCCTACCTGTTAAGAATTGTTAATTAATTAGTTTGAAACAATCTTTTCTTTATTTGCTTTAGGCCATATTCCAACCTTGAAATATGCATATGAAAAAAAAAAAAAAAAACCTCACTGCTATCAAGTCGATATTGACTCATAGAGACCCCCACTGGATTTCTGAAGTTGTAAAATCTTTATGGAAGTAGATTGACCCATCTTTCTTCGGTGGAACAGCTGGTGGGTTTGAACCACCAGGCTTCTGATTAGTAGTCATATGTCTTAGGCACTACACCACCAGAACTTCTTTGAAATATGTATAGATAAATAGCAATCTGGTCACTGGTCTACTGACCAGGTTTACTCACTAGAAGCTCTGTCAATTACAGTGTCTTAGATCTACTCTGGGGAGTTCTGGTAGCATAGTGCCTAAGGCACTTGACTGCTAACCAGAAGGCTGGTGGTTCAAACACACCAGCCACTTCTCCGAAGGAAGGTTGGGCAATCTATTTCCATAGTGATACTGCCTCGGAAACCCAAGGAGGGGTCACTATGAGTTGGGCCCTACTCAACGGGCACATGACAACAACAACAATAGATCTCCTCTGAGAAACTCCCCACACATAGGTGGAAACCTCAATTATGCTTTAAAGTAGTGTGTCTAGGGTAGGTGAGAACACTTGTGTCTCTTTTTCAAAATTAGAATAACCAGTAGAGTGAAATACCCATATGAAAATTAAAGTCAAACTGAGCAAAGTCTGATCATTTCTTCAAATTCCTTCCCCATATTGAAACAATTCAAATCAAAAAGAATAAAAATTTCATAGATTTCTAAACTAGGTTCTATGTAGGTTGACTGTATCTACTGATTATGATTTGCTCTCCCTAATCCTGTGATCACCTCATTTTTGTTGTGCTTGAGATATGTGGTTGTTGTTATGTGCCATGGAGTCAGACCCAACCCATAGCGACCCCTCCTTGGGTTTCCAAGGCTGTATCACTACGGAAGTAGATTGCCCCATCTTCCTTCCGAGGAGTGGCTGGTGGGTTTGAACCACCAGCCTTCTGGTTAGCAGTCAAATGCCT
>NW_006921588.1:16134595-16138363 GCF_000298275.1 Orycteropus afer afer | reverse complement strand
GGAAGTAGATTGCCCCATCTTCCTTCCGAGGAGTGGCTGGTGGGTTTGAACTGCCAGCCTTCTGGTTAGCAGTCAAGTGCCTTAGGCACTACGCTAAGTAAGTTTAGGAATGAGAAATGTTGGGTAGAAATTATGGAGATATTAAATCGAAAATAGGGCAGTATGGGGCAAGAGAGACTCCTAAAGGGTTGTGATCCATGTTTAATTGGTAAATACATGCAAGAACTTTTTCTTTGTGAAATAGAAAATTAAAATAAGCCTAAGAAATGGAAACAATTAATAAAGAAATTCAGTAAAGCAAGTATGATATAAGATTAAATAGACAAACCAAGTAACTTTGCTATGAAACATTCAAAACATGTTAGAAAATATAATGGAAAAGGGTTCATTAAGAATAGCAAAAAATAAAGAATAAAAAATAATTTCATAATGAATATTTTGAATCAAAATGTTACTTAGAGATATGAAAAGAAACCATGAATACATTGAAAACTACTTATTTCTACAAGTCTAATGCGAGTCTTATTCTGTTTTATTTAAGAGGATGAAATGTTGATTAGCACTTTGAAATGATTTACAAGGAGATTATAATGTAATAAAAAATGATTATGTCATAATGTCAAGTAATAAAATGTATGCATAGAAAATAACATGGAAGGAAATATGCTCCAGTGTGGACCTTTAACTTTTATTAAATGGTATAATTTCTCACATTTTTATAGTTTTGCTTGTGTTATTTTTCCTAAGAAATATAAATAGGTTTTGAATGGGGAAAATATGCAAATCAAATATTTTAACAATTTAGATAAAAGCGTAAGGACTTGATTTGGCTTCTATGTATTATGTTTGGCCTTCTCTAGAAAAGGAGATTTATATTTATATTCTCATATACATAGTTATTTTTATTACAGTTCATATGATTTTTAATTTCCTTAGAAAGATGTGCGGGACATCCTGACTCCAATTCAAATAGAAGCTGCTTATCACCTCGGCCATCACGTCATCAGTAAACGAAGTACACAGGAATTTCCACCCCTTCAGCCGATTCTTCAACGGAAGAAAGAAAAAGACATGATTAAAAAAACGGTTGGAACATTTTCTTTTATTGAAAACATTATTTTACATACAATGAAAGACTTTTTTAAAAAATATGAATTAAATCTGGGGAAATGAACTGTTTCTCTGAATTCTTTAATTTTTTAATGTATATTTTCCTGATAAAATTAAATTATGGCATACCTTTTTTTTTCTATTTTCCTTTACTTTTTTATTTCTTTTAAGATAGTGAAGTGAGTGTTTTTAAATATGTATTTAATCATAGCAGTAATTTCCGGTATATATAAAATGTTAATTTTCTTTTCTCAATGACTTGCTGTTGTTGTTGTTATGTGCCATCTAGTCAGACCCGACTCATAGCGACCCCTCCTTGGATTTCCGAGGCAGTACCACTACGGAAGTAGATTGCCCAATCTTCCCTCTGAGGAGTGGCTGGTGGGTTTGAACTGCCAGCCTTCTGGTTAGCAGTCAAGTGCCTTAGGCACTATGCTACCAGAGCTCCCAAATGACTTGCTAGTGGAGAAAATTTATTGCCATGTAGAAATATAATGGAAGCTGCATTGACAAGTTAGTTATTTGTATCACCATGTGTGATCAGTTTATCTTTCTCTTTCTCATTTTCTGTCTCCTCTATTTTTTTTTTTCTGTCTCTCACTCACCCTACCCATGGTTTCACCCATGTTTTGTTAGTCAGATTCCCTTACTGGATTTTCACTCATTTATAAACACATATATTTATGTTCCATGACAATTTCTGGTTTCTTGTTACTATTATTATTATTTCATTATATGCTTTTCAGCCATATGCCAGCATCAAGTGCATTTCAAGATGCATCCTGCATTGTAAGCAGTGAACTGCTTTTTCTGAATTATCCCAAAATATTTCTGTTTCACTGACAGTTGAATTTATTCCCAGGAGTCTCGTTCAAATCTTTACTGCCCAGCAACACAATGTGTTTGGTCATGGTAAAGAGCATTCATTAAAACATGGTATAATGTAAAAGATATAAGGGACATTTAAAAGTTTTAATTCATGTACTATACAGACAAAATTGCACCTAAGTTACTTTACAGTATTTGAGCATACAATCACCACTGTCCAGTCTCGAATGCTAGATCAAAGGAAGATAATAATTTAAGGACAAATTTTCTTTATATCCTTAAATAAAAAATGCTTTTGTAAGTCAGTTTCCTTATCAACAATTTTTAAATGTCTTTAATAGTGAAAATTTCAATGTTACAAGTACACACTCCACAGTAATTTGTAATTATATGTATTAGTGATCTACAGTTTGATTCTTAGAATAACCTACTTTATAAATAAGAATGCCAGAAAAAGAGATTTGCCTAGTCCTTTGGAGAAAGATTCATGCTTTTTTTCTGCTCCCTCAGGCAGAGTCAGTCTGTGGTCTGTCATGCTATTGACAACACTGTAGGCATACTCCAATTTGTGCACCTGGCTCCTTTGCTACCTTTCTACATCTCTGTTTGTTCTGCTTCTCACCATCTTTCACCTGTTCCTGTCCTACTCCTTTCCTTTTATCTCTCCCCATTTTTCTTTCGGTCAGACTTATATCTCAGACCTTTCCGTATATTTTGTGGTATCTCTAGGTCCTATTAAAATGCTCAGAACAAAATCAATTCCAGAACTCTTACAATAGACTATTGCCAAAGGGGCAAGGAGGCTGCATCTTCTGAGCTCCACTAACCACATAAAAGGAAGACAGAATCACCATCAATAGCCCAAGGCCTATTCCTGTGAGGCCAGACATGCTGCCTCCCTCCAGCCCTTTCATCAACCCTGACACCAACTGTTCTCCCGCAGCACCCACCACCTTTCTGCTGGGTTCAGTAATTCACTGCAGTGGCCACACAGAACTCACAGATTATGGGGTCTAATAGGGACGTACCAGGCTACAATTCAAGTTCAGGAACAATGCTCAGTCTCTCTGAGCCTGCCATCTCTCAGCCAACAGTCCCTCACAGTCTCTCTCCCAGCAGTGCATGTCTGTCTCAGCAATGTGTGTCTCTTGCATCTCTTCCTCGGTGTGTCTCTCAGGAGCGCATTTCTCTCAGCAGCACATCCTTCTCAACCAGCAGAGAGACTCTTTCTGCCTCTAGGAGGGCTCCTTTTGAGCCTGGCAGGGTGGCCAAACTAAGCAATCATAATATCAGAATTCTAAACACCTGAGAGAGAGTAAACTTCCCAGAACACTGCTTTGTGCCACTCGCAACAGAAATACCCCAGGCGGATAACTTTAACAATCAGGAGCTCTTCAGTTGCTCACAGCAAATTCTGCCAGAGTTTACAAAGACTTATGACTAGAAAAGCCATACCAGATAATTTACTACACTGCAGCTGTCATCTAATTTTTTGCAACATTTCCTCAAAGTAACATTTCTGTATTTCAACATTTTATCATTTTTAAAGACTATAAAATCACTGTCTTGCCATTTGCCAAAATTAAGTAAGTGCTATGTGTGAGTGTAATAAGTGAGATCAAACTGCCACAACAGAAAGTTGAGATGAACTAGATGAAGAACATCTTGGCAGCACTGGCATTTAAACACATACATCCGTTACTAACCCAAGTGTGATTAAACTTTTTTTCACAACTACTATAGGAGCTCTGGTAGCATAGTGCCTAAGGCACTTGACTGCTCACCAGAAGGCTGGCGGTTCAAACCCACCAGCCACTCCTCGGAAGGAAG
>NW_006921588.1:16133268-16134495 GCF_000298275.1 Orycteropus afer afer | reverse complement strand
GAAGCAGCAGTCAGGACATCAGACGACATATAGCACTGGGCAAGTTGGCTGCAAAAGACCTCTTTCAAGCGGTGAAGAGCAAAGATGTCTCCTTGAGGACTAAAGGGCCTCATGTGCATGTGAGAGCTGGAGAATGAATAAGGAAGACCGAAGAAAGTTGATGCTTTTGAGTTGTGGTGCTGGTGAAGAATGCTGAAAGTACTGTGGACTGCTAAAAGAACTAACAGATCTGTCCTGGAGGAAGTGCAGCAGAAATCCTTCTTGGAAGTGAGAATAGGCAGACTTCATCTCACCTGCTTTGTTCATGTTATCGGAAGGGACCATTCCCTGGAGAAGGATGTTATGCTTGGTAAGGTGGAGGGTCGACAAAGAAGGGAAGGCCTTCAGCGAGATGGATTGACATGGTGGCTGCGATGATGGGCTCAAGTATAGCAAGGATCATGGAGCTGCCGCAGGATCAAACAGTGTTTCGTTCTGCTGTGCATAGGGTCACTATGAGTTGGAAACGACTTGATGGCATCTAACAACAACAATTGATAACATTCCCATTCCTGCATTTATTTTCTTCCTAGGGTATTCAGTTTTCTTGGTGTTTCAGCCTTCATGGACCTTTGAAAAGAAGAGTTATTTTTGGGAAAGCTTTTCTAAGCTATAAATAAATAGTTATTTCATTTTCTTAATTAAGTAGATCTCTCTGGCCTGTGAGAGTGGGAAATTGAGATTTTTATTAGAATATTGCTAAGAATGCCACTTCACTGAAGACTGGAAATATAGCTTATTGAATTAAGATACTGAATTATTCAACTGTGAATTAGGTTTTTCTTCATTACATATTTTTTTACAATGAAAAAATCATACTATCTACTTTGCATTTTTAATTTGAAGTGATAATATATTTTTATAGTCTAAATATAAAGCCATTTATGATTTTAAATGTCAGCCAACTGAGTATAAGACAGTGTTTTTCAAAGTGTGGTTTTTGGATCACCAGAATGCTTGATAGAAATGTAGGTCCTTAAGCCCAGCCCATGCAAATCAGAATTTGTGCAGACCAGGACAAAAGTCTTCACTCGGGCTCCAGACAATTCTTATCACACTAAAATCTAAGAACCAGTGTTGTGGTGGCATTGTTGTTGTTGTTATGTGCCATCAAGTCGGACCCGACTCATAGCGACCCCTCCTTGGGTTTCTGAGGCAGTATCTCTACGGAAGTAGATTGCATCATCT
>NW_006921588.1:16127196-16133168 GCF_000298275.1 Orycteropus afer afer | reverse complement strand
TAGTGATACTGCCTCGGAAACCCAAGGAGGGGTCACTATGAGTCGGGTCCGACTTGACAGCACATAACAACAACAACAACAACTATAAATGAAAAAAAATCATTTTTGGTTTGAACAAAAACACTAAAGCCACACTAATATTCTCCAATTGGCTGTATAGTACCTTTCATTTAACCTTCTTTCTCAAACTTTATTTTATTTAACAAATTTAGACTCTAAATTTACCTAATGGAATAAGTTAGTTGTTTTAGTGCTCAAACGATCTTTTATTTGAACCTACTGAGTAATTCTTAAATTGAACTCCTCAAAAAGGAGTTACAAATTTGATACATTAATTTCATTTCCTCATGTGTTACAGATATCTCATTTTGAAAAGGGATATCTCATTTGACTGCTAACCAGAAGGCTAGTGGTTCAAACCCACCAGCCACTCCTTGGAACAAAGGTTGGGCAATCTACATCCTTAGTGCTACCACTTCAGAAACCCAAGGGGGGGGGGGCCTCTATGAGTCAGATCTGACTCGACAGCAGTGTGTTTCGTTGTTGATTAAAAAAAGAAAAGTATAACCACTTAATGAGTTAGAATTTTAAAAATATGATTCTATTTTATTTTCAGATAAATTTTGCAAGGTTTTGTAGCCATGAAAATTGTTCTGCTGATTTACAAGTGTCTGCAAAAATTGGATTTTTGAAGTAAGTGTAGTATCTCTGTTATTCATTACATTAAAAGAAATGGGTGCATGTGAGTGGATTCCAAAGAGAGAATGATTAAGGGCAAAATCTTAGGAATTAGCAGCATTTAGAAACTAGAAAAGAATGTCATTCTACTGAGAGAGATTGAGTGCTCTATACATCATTCTAGTATGTATTTGTTAAAATAATTACTACCTTTTCAAAGAATGAAAATATTTGAGCACAAGACAATGTGGAATATGTGATAATATTTTATTGATAGCTCAGAAGATATATCAGGATTTATTTGTGCTTTGGTTATCATTATCATAATTGCAGTTGTGTTTCAGACATTTTTAAGTGTCTATTACTAGAGATTTGATGGTAAAATGAGCTAACTTACACTATACAATGCTTAGTTTTTCATCCCGTAAAAACTGGTAATGTAGACTGGTATACAAAACAATAAAATCCCTAAAGAATGTATAACAAGTTTGAAAGGGGAATAAACCATGTTTCTCTTCTAAATTCATGGAAAGGAAAACAGAGGAAGAAGATAATAAATGTAATAGTGATGGTTAGATAAATGTTGGTTGCTGTTATTATTTTATGCTGAGAAATAAAGCCATTATAAGCCATTTTTGTATTATGTCTAGATACTCTGTAATCAAATTGTTTTGCATAGTCAGAGAGCAGGTGAAAGAAAATGAAGACCAGAGTGATGGCATTTACACCTTAGGTTGAGGGTTAGTGGTTTATGGAAAGTGAAAGAGGGGAAAGAGGAGTAAGTAATAGGTCAGGAAAATAGCTTTGGAAGGTAGGGATATAAAGGAAGTATGTTTAATTTGGGGAATGTTGAATTTGATGGGACTTCTGTATATAGCTCTCTGCTTGAAAATTTAGTTCCAGATTAGACTTGGAGGTCCTCTGCACATTAATGGTAGCTCCTGAGTACCACAGGCACTGGTACCAAAAGGTTGATGGTTTGAACCCTCCTTGAGATGCGTCAGAAGAAAGACCTGGCAATCTGCTTCTAAATGGTCACAGCCATAAAAATCCTACAGGACACAGTTCTGCTCTGTACACATGGGTTGCTATGAGTCAGAATTGACTCATTACCAACTGATTTCTACACATTAATAAGTTGAGAGAATCCTGGGGCGGGGTATTGGAAATGTGAAATCCAGAGAAAAAGACTGAGCATCAAACCTTGGGGGACAGTTGGTTTAAAGAGCTTAAAAAGAATAAGAAGTCACTGTGGGAGACTGAAAAGGTATGCTTAGAGAACTAAGAAGAAAAGTCTACAGTGAAATAGCCTATGGAGAATATACAAAGAGTAACTTAGTATTGTAAAATTTTGCAGAGAGATCAAATAGCATAATAACTAAAGATAGGTCGTGGGAGTTGACAATTGAAAATGTGACTGGTGGGAAAAAAAGGTATCACTGACTCACTGACAAATGACAGGAAATTTTAATGCAGTCTGGCCAAATGACAAGGGTTTGAAGACTAGAGATGAAGAAGCAGCAATAAATAATTATGGTTAAGATTAAGAGAGAGAGTATATTGGGGACAAGTGGGTCCAATGAAGAACTTTTATGTATTTATCAAATATTATTTGGTTAATCATGGGGAGACTTAAGCAGTCTCAGGGTCAAAGGAAGCAAAAAGAATAACTCAGAGAAAATGTGTACTGAAATCCAGTGGACCTTTCAGTCCCCACTTGAATTCATGTCCGAAGCATTTGACAGTCACTCAGTTGGTCTTTTTGAAAGTCTTTGCCTTTAGTCCTTCTTCCTCTCTGGCCAATCCTTCTTGATGTCTTTGGTGACCATTGGTTTTAGGTCTGTTGGCTCCCCAAATGGTCCTCCTTCAGCCCTTTCCCTCAGTCCCCTATTTTTCCTGGGTGATCTTGCCAAAACAATGATGTCTCCTGGCCTGCCTACACTGCTGATGCCCAAATCAATATCTCTGAATTCCACCCTCTTGTTTTTGTGGAAGCCTTACAGATTCAACTTGCTCAAGCGCAGTCCACAAATGGCACACCATTATTTTGTTACCAAAACCAGAAACCTAAGGCTCAACCTAAATCCATCTCTCTCTTTCTTATTCCTGACATCCAGTAAGGTATTAAGTCCTACAGTTCACCACCTAAATACATTTTTTATCATCAGACTTCTTTGCCTCTACAACTATTGCCCAAAATTTGGCACTCAGTATACTACCTGTATCACCAAGCTTTGTCTTTCTGGGCTGCTGGCCTCTGATTTTGCATTATTCTGTTCCTCTACCATGGTATTTTCTCAATAAACTCCGTAAAATACACCTCTGATAACAGTGTGTCAGTGGTGCCTCATGGCCTTAAAATCAAGCTGACTCTTGCTTTTTCTCAGCAACTCCCCAGGCCTGGAGGCACAGAGTGTTAAGAGTGGCTGCTAACTGAAAGGTTGGCAGTCCAAGGCCACCCAGAGGTGCCTCCAAAGAAAGTTCTGGGGATCTGCTAACTAAAAATCAGCCACTGAAAACCCTGTGAGCCCAATTCTACTGTGACACACAAAACAGCAGGGTTTTTTTTTTTTTTTTTTCATCCAATTGATGGCAGAATATTTATAATTCGTGGCCCTCTCATGCTTCCCTGAGCCTTTGTATCTTTTCACTTCTCTTACTTATCTACCTGATAGAGTTTTATTCTTCCTTTGAATCTCTGCCCTCTCCAAAGTGAAACCCTGTTATCTACAGCTATAAAAACTCCCATCCTTTGCACTTGAGCTCACCAGCATTATTGTCTGTTAGCACATTATTCTGTAAGCTGCTCCAAGGCAGGTTCTGTCTTTTCATCCTTGCCTGTATTCCCAATGCGTAACATTGCATGGACTGTTATAGGTGATGAATAGATGTTTGCTGAGAATGAGATGAGATCCTGAATGAGACAGCAGATGAGGGGGCAGACACACAGGTGGAGGAATTAGCCTTACAAAGAACTTAAGATGCTCCTTATATTGACATAGGCCCCGGGTGGTGTAAACAATTAAGAACTTGGCTGCTAAAGAAAGGCCTGTCAATCTACTTCTGAAAAATCATCCATTGAAAACTGGATGGAGCACAGTTCTGCTCTGACACACATGGGATCACCAGGAGTCAGAATCAACTTGACAGTAATTGGTTTGTTTTGTTTTCTTGTTGTTTTGGTTTATCTTGAGATGAGAAACTATGAAAGATCTTGGCATTAGTAAGACATTTAAGTGTAGAAATAAGGAAAATGTAGAGAAATCATTGATGGACATAATAAAAAGTGAGTTCATATGTGGAAAATGAGGACTTTTAGGATGGGTTTGGGAACTTGAAAGGAAAGGGAAAACATTCAAAATATCTGTTATGATAAATGTAACGGAGTCAACGAGGAATGAGTGAAAATGTTGCCAGACAATGTTAAGTGCCCTGCTTAGGTGGGATCGTTATGGCAGAGAACAGATTAGTTTGTTTCACTAAGACAAGGCCAGTATAGCCGTGAGTATCCACAGTCAAGGGCCAACAAGCCCTAGTCTATTTGATTGATAATGGGACTTCATATTTTCGTTATCCAGATTGGCTGCTTAGATGATGCAAAAACAGTGACCACCAGCTGTTTCGTTTCTCAGCACTGTGGTGGTGTCTTTGTCTATTTATTAGCTACTGATTGATAGCAGGAGGAGTCAGCCGCAGGGATCCAGGTGAGGGGAGGGAACCCAGGCCACACCCCAAAGAGGAAAAGCAGGAAAGTGGGGGAAAGGAGAGGGAAAAGGCCAGGAGAGCCAGGACAGAGTGAGGAGGCAACCACAGGGATCCAGGTAAGGGGAGATTGAAGAGGTTTTGAACAGCTAAGGGAGATAAACATGTCTGTCAGTTTGTCCTACTATGGTGATGTGTTGCTGTGAGTCTTGAGGCTGTGCCACCAGTGTTTTAAACCCAGCAGGGTGCACATGGTGCACAGGTTTCAGTGTGGCTTGCAGACTGAGACAGACTAGGAAGAAGGAAGAGGCCATTCACTTGTCAAAGAATTGGCCAGGGAAAACCTTATGAATAGCAGAGAAACACTGTCTTATACATTACTGTGCAACTTTATGAATAGTCTGGAAACATTGTCCAATACAGAGGAGGAGGATGAGTCACTTAGAAGACTCAAAATACGACTGGGAAAGAGCTGCATCATCAGAGTAAAACCAGCCTTACTGATATGGATAAGGTAAAGCTTTCGAGACCTCCATTTGCTGATGTGGCACAACTCGAATTGAGGAGAAACAGCTGCAGACATCCATCAGTAATCGGAGCATGGAATGTATGAAGTATGACTCTAGGAAAATTGGAAGTTGTCAAATTTAAATGAAATGCATAAAGATTGATATCCTAGGCATTAGTGAGCTGAAATGGATGGATTTGGGGCATTTTGAATCAGACAATCATATGATCTACTATGCCAGGAATGACAATTTGAAGAGAGATGGCGTGGCATTCATCATCACAAAGGATGTTTCAAGATCTGTCCTGAAGTACAATGCTATCAGTGATAGGATAATATCCATATGCCTACAAGGAAGACCACTTAATATGACTATTATTCAAATATATGCACCAACCACCAAATCCAAAGATGATGAAATTGAAGATTTTCATCAACTTCTGCAGTCTGAAATTGACCAAACATGCAATCAGGATGTGTTAATTATCATTGGTGGCTGGAATGCAAAAGTTGGAAGCAAAGAAGAATTACCAGTAGTTAGAAAATTTGGCCGTGATGACAGAAATAATGCTGGAAATCGCATGGTAGAATTTTGCAAGACCAACGACTTATTCATTGTAAACAACTTTTTTCAACAACACAAACGGTGGCTGTACACGTGGACTTCACCAGTTGGAACACACAGGAATCAGATTGACTATATCTGTGGCAAGAGGCGATGGAAAAGCTCAATATTTTCAGTGAAAACCAGGCCAGGAGCTGATTTTGGAACAGACCATCAACTGTCTCATATGCAAGTTCAACATGAAGTTAAAGACAATTAAAACAATTCCACAAGAGCCAAAATATGACCTTGAATATATCCGGCCTGAATTTAGAGACCATCTAAAGAACAGATTTAATGTATTGAACACCAATGACCAAAAACCAGAAGAATTGTGGGATGACATCAAGAATATCATACATGGAGAAAGCAAGAGGTCACTAAAAAGAGAAAAGAAGACCAAAATGGATGACAGAAGAGACTCTGAAACTTGCCTTTGAGTGGAGAATGGCTAAAGCAAATGGAAGAAATGACAAGATA
>NW_006921588.1:16090736-16124866 GCF_000298275.1 Orycteropus afer afer | reverse complement strand
TGGGTTTCTGAGGCAGTATCTCTACGGAAGTAGATTGCATCATCTTCCTTCCAAGGAGTGGCTGGTGGGTTTGAACCGCCAGTCTTCTGGTTAGCAGTCAAGTAAGTGCCTTAGCCACTATGCTACCAGAGCTCCCTTCATATTTAAAGTCACACTGACTTGAGTTCAAATTCAGTATCTGCCAATTACTAGCAAAATGACATATTTAGAGAAGGCTGTTAACTTCTCTAAACCTTTCTACCCATTGATAAGTAAGCAAAATAATAGTACCTTTTCAGGAGGGTTGTTTTAAAAGTAAAATGGCATAATGGTTACCTTCATAGCACAAACCCTGATACATGTCAAGACTCTATAGAAGTTAATATTTTTGATATATTATGGTTGGAATGGAAGGAGCCCTGGTGGCACAGTGGCTTGGCTGCTAGCTGAAGTCAGCAGTGCTACTCATTTGCCACTCTTGGGAGAAAGTCGTGGCAATTTGCTTCCTCAGAGATTACAGCCTTGAAAACCTTTTGGGGCAGTTCTACTCTGTCCTGTAGGATCACCGTGAGTCAGAATAGACTCAGCAGTGGCAGGTTTGACTTTTTAGGATGGTTGGAGTATTTATAGTTCATGATGAAATTATTTTTAATTCAGAGATGAAATGAAATACTGCCAACAAATTTTTTAATTGCTAAGCAGAAGCAAGGCACTTGACTGCTAACTAGAAGGCTGGCAGTTCAAACCCACCAGCTACTCCTTGGAAGGAAGATGGGGCAATCTACTTCCGTAGTGATAATGCCTCGGAAACCCAAGGAGGGGTCGCTATGAGTTGGGTCTGACTCGACAGCACATAACAACAACAACAACAAGCAGAAGTAGAAGTTATTTTCCCAGAGCTTATTGTTTCATTATGTCCTAAGAATGCTGTTGACAGCGTTGATAGTTTTCAGTTTTATAAGGTTTGAAGTGGCATGAACATCAGCTTGAAGTAGTGAGCACCACACTTTTTGCATGAATTAGGAAAGTTAAAGGCTGTTACTATTAAGTAAATAACAACTTATTTGAGGAATTTTCCAGCAAGAGCTCTTCTGACTGATTTGTAGAACCACAGTGAAGGATTCTGACAATTGGCTTTGCTTTTTTAGTAAACTATTATGCTCTTATCACATAACAATATGCCTCTCCCACCTAGGTATCCTCTCTCTCTCCTCAGTAATAGCATGCAAATTGTGACCATATGTTCTATGCTTTCTGTCACTTACAACTCCACTGTCACTAATGATATTTATGTGTCCCAGAGCTATAAACCTGTTTTAAGTCAATGTATTTACTCAGTAAAGAACATGAGTTTCTGAAGATAGCAGTAATAGACTGCCAACAGCACACTAAGCAGTGCTTATGTATCCTACATCCTATTTTCATTAAGTTGACGCTTTCTCCTGTATGTTTAAATTCCAGTACAATAGCACACATTCTAATGAATTTCCATGGCAAAATAAAGATGAGCACACATGACTTTATCAATATTACAAATATAAAAACAGATATTATTCATCAGATAAACAGTTTAAAATCAAATCTTTCAAAGAGGTTACTGACATAAATGACACTACACTTTTGTACCTCAGTTATGCTTCCATGGTCAGTGACTTAGGCTTTTCTCAAGCCATTGCTTTCATATCACTTAGGGGTGCTTTTACTGCAAATAACAGAATCCATAATAACAGCTTAAACAGTAAGGGCCTTTTTATTATTTTGAATAATAAGCTGTCTCTGTAGGTTTAGTGCAGCAGCTCCCTAGTGTCTGGGCATTAATTGTTGCTGGAATAATTCCTTTTAGAAGGATCAGCACAAGGCTGGTACCTATGAGGGGGAGAAGAAAGATGTCCCAGTTGTCCAAGTTTTCCAAACTGCTATACCTTTCCATCATCTCTAAAAGCAACTCCTACTCCTCCCCTCAGTACTCTGCCTCCCATCTTCATGTTCGTATTTCCCTGTAACATCTCACAGAAGTCACAAACTACCAGGGAAATGGCTCATTCAATGGTGGAGACTGGAAGTCTGACAAGTCCCAAATCCATGGTTCGGGCATAGGTCTGGAGGATGCTCCTCACTCACATGGTTGCAGGGGCTGGCTAACCCAAATTGTCAGGTCAGCTGACTCATTGCTATCTCAAGTCTAGAAGTGAGATGATACAAACCAAATGCAGGGTCCAGAGGAAGAGAGTGCAGACTTTGCCCCCACATTCACTTATATATCCTCAAGAAAACTAAGGGTGATGACTTGAGTCACACCCACAGGGTAGGATTTAAGGTACATCCTAACCTAAACGGGAATAGAGGCTAAGATTTACAATACATAAAACAAAAGCTTGTGGCTACAAGGGCCATATTAAGCAGTTCACTGCACTGCACTAGTTATCTCTGCAGTTCTTTTGGCCTTTCCTTCATGGTCACAAGATGGCTGCAGCAGCACCACAGTTCCAACAAGAAAAAGAGAGGCAAATACAGAATGTTCTCTTGAGGCTGTCTTTTCAAGAAAAGAAATGCCTCAGCAGACTTGTTGTATCTTATTAACTAGAGCCGTCACATGTTCACCCCTAAATCTATCATGGTTGAAAGGGAATGAGGTCATTATGATCATACTAGATTGATCTTAATTCATTCCCTGAAGCCAAAGTAGAGGCCTGTCTTCTGCAATATCAAGGGACTGCTGCCTATTAACTGAATAATCCTGGATTTTGTTAGAGGCCAAGAAGAGAAATCACAGTTGGATAGACAGTGAGCAATAAGCAACATCTGCCATTATGCCTCTAACTCCCCAAAGAACTAGCCTAACAGAACTGTCCATTTTAAAAATGGAGATGGTAGGAATGTCTTCAATGACCTCATAAAATTTTGGGAGGATGAAATATATGCTGAGATACATGCTCTGTATACTAAAGCATGCTGGTTACTAAATCAATCTTCCAAACAATTCTTTTCTACCATTTTCCCATTAACCTCAGTAAGAATGCCTTTATTCAATAAAATGTTCTTGAATGTCAAGTAACTGCTTTACTCCAATAGGCAAGAACTTTGTGTTATTTCTTGTTTTTTTTGTTTTTGTTTTTTGTTTTTTGTTTTTGAAACAGTAGTAAAGATAAATAGAGGATAAAATTTTACTTGGAGCTGTAGGTCACTTGCTACAGGCTACTTTTTGGTCAAACAAATGAATTACATACCTTGACAAAGAAAAGTATGATATCAGTTTACATTCTATTTTGTTCTAGCATCTTGATTAAAAACAAATTAGCTATGACACAGTAATTCATTTTACAGGGGCAAGGAATATTCACTACACAAAGACTTGGGAAACGTTTCTTATAAAATAGAACTCTCACCCAGGAAAAGCAGGACCTGGTGCTGAAATATGTCATTCTATTTTCCCACTTTTGCTTATTAAGTTATGATTCTGTATGTACACAGTCCCTTGATTTGTTTAAATTATGTGGATGCTAGACTGCTTTGTAAATTTCAAGTCTACATTATGCATGTTTTAATGAAGAATGAACTATGATTTCTGGGGAAAGCTCTGGTTCAGCCTTGTCATGCTTCCAGATGTGCACCTGGTCCTTTATTATGTCTCACGTAGAAATCTGGGGGCATATTTCTGCTGTAAATGCATCAAGATACACTATGATGTATATTTCTTAAATAGTGTAGAATCATAATTATGATAATGCAGCAAAATAGCTTAAAAGTGGAATATAAACCAGACATCTAGCTGTTGAAATGTGAACATTGTGCTTCTCTTTAATTTGCTGTTGTCTTGGAACCTAGCTGTTTATGCAGTGCTTTCACCTTCTGTTGCTTGACTAAGTGCCAACTCTTTCCCAAAGGTGTTCAGCAACTAATGCTTTGGTTACAAGCCAGAATATTTTATAAATGTCTATTTCTAGGCAGCTCTTCTACAAGTCTTAATTAAACTTTAATGTCAAGCAGAAGTTTACTTTTAAAACCCCTTACGTTCCTTTAGTAGTAACATGATTACAAAACAGTAAGGGGATCATAGGTTAACTATATTCCCACACATTTCTTCTGTCCCACTTATGACATTGCTACTCGCAGATGCATACTTACATAATGCAAAAGTTCACAGTATAGGAAGGGAGTCAGTCACAGCCATCTCCTAAAATATTGGAAAAATAGCATACTATCATGTCGTCAAGTTCTCTACCCCGAAATGATAGCCATGCTTTAGGATGACTGCATTGTTAGTTATTACTCATTTTTCCAGCAATATTCAAATTCTCAAACCCAAGGATCAGAAGCTAGAGATGCTACGTATCAAAGTGTCTGCCTTCCCTTATCCCTACATCTCCAGGGCCAATAGGGAGTTAAGAGAACCGGGGGTTTCTGAGAGTGAATGACTGCATCCTAGGTCATCTGAAATAATGACATTCTATTATAACCACGGAGTCCCTGGGTGGCGCCGACAGTTAGGCTCTCAGCTACTAACTGAAAGATTGGCGGTTCTAATCCACCCAGAGGCACCTTGGAAGAAAATCCTGGCCATGTATTTCTGAAAGGTCAGAGCCATTGAAAAGCATATGGAACACGCTTCTACTCTGACATGCAAGGGGTGGTCATGAGATGGAACTGACTTGATAGCAACCAGAAAAAGGAATTATTATCAGAATAATACAGGATTAGTTTTATTTATGTTGGACATTCTGTGAAGAAACAGATAGTACATATTTTAGGTTTTGTGGGCCAGAAAGCCTCTGTCTTACCTACTCAATTCTGCCATTGGACTGTGGAAAACAGCCTTAGGTAATACATAAATGAATAAATGTGGCTGTGTTTCAATAAAACTTTATTTACAAAAGCTGTTCAAATTTGGCTAGCAGGCAGTAGTTTGACATCCCCTACTCTACAGTGTGCTTGCCTTTTTTGTATTCTGTGATACATCATTTTGATTATTTAAATACAGTTCATTATATGTACTTTGTTATTTAAATATAATTTATTAGTATAATTTAAGCCAGTTTCCACAATAAGCCAAGATTCAGATGTTTTAAAGAATTAATCTTAGGTTAAAAGGTCATGAGCATCTGTGTATGTGTTGAGTGTATAACAGAAATGCATATATATATTCACCCAAAGACTTTCTATGAGGTGAAGCCTGTGAGAGCCAGAACTTGATGGGACTGCCTTTTTATTCAGGTCTCACAAGTTTTCCACCGTTGACATGCAGTCTTATCGCTTTTCTATTGCTCTCTGTTAGTGGAAAGTATTTTAGTTTTCCTTCTCTGACAGATTTCCATCTTACTCAGCTTCCAGGTTTCACAAGTTTTACTGTAAGAGCTCCAAACTGGAAACTGCCCAAATTCCCATCAATAGTTGAATAGATAAATAAAATGTAGTATATTTACAAAATGGAATATGCACACTAAAAGATTGGAGGAAAGGACTCTACTAATTAGCAGATAAATTAATTAGCAGTGAAAGCTAAGTTAATTCAGGTTCAATCATGAACTTTTCAGATCTTTATTAAAAACAAATGATTAGAGCTGCTCAGCTGCAATAGAAAAACGAAGAGCAACGTGCCTGCCCTATCCGTGGATGAAGTGCTCCCTTTCCCTGGTCTCCTAGAGCCTTTCCTTCTTACCTTGCTTGTGTATTTATAGTATTTGTTTACAATCCATGGTATCGTGCCTGAGGCACTTGACTGCTAACCAGAAAGCTGGTGGTTCAAACCCACCAGCCACTCCTCAGAAGGAAGGTTGGGCAATCTACTTCCATAGTGATACCGCCTCGGAAACCCAAGGAGGGGTCGCTATGAGTCAGATCTGACTCGATGGCCGTGAGTTTGGTTTTTAGTATCCTTTGCTATGTAAGCTCTACAAGGATGGAAAGCCTGTTTTAACACATTTTATATGATACAGGAGCCTTTAATTATACTCAATCCATCATTCATGTGTTTTCAAGTAATGCTTACAAGCGGACATTTAAAACTTATTCTTAACACACTCTGCTTTGAACACACCCTTTGTCTTTAATCAATTCACAAATAACTAATAAGTGACTGCTATGTGTTTTACGTTTCCATGAATAGTTGATTCTAACACTAGTTTCCTACACAGATGTTGATTAGAAGGACACAAATATTATAGAAGAAATTTTCTAAACTATGAAATGCTAGGTGAACGTTTACCTTTCTTATTACTATGATTATCCTTCCTGGAATATTTCCTTTGGGTCACATCTTTCTCTGATTTGAACTAATTTTTTTTTTTTTTTATCATATGATGTAACTGAAAAATATATTTAGCATTCAGCTATGCTAACCCTCTCATTGTAAGAAAAATCTTGGATAATATAAGCAAAGAAGGATCCTTGGTGGCACAGTGGTTAAGGGCTCACTTGCTAACCAAAAGATAGGTTTGAAGATACCCACACAGCTGCTCCATATAAGAAAAGTCCCGGCAGGTCTGCTCCTGTAAAGATGGCAGTCTGGAGAACCCTTGTCAGTTCTGCTCCATCACACTGGGTCATTATGAGGCTGAATTGACTTGATGGCCTACAACAAAAGTGTAAGCGAGGAGGTCTGCATTTACCTTATGCCTTTACTACATTCTAATTGGAACTTTGAATAAATTTCTTAAACCTCTAGTTCCTCATATTTAATATGTGTTAATTCTGAAGATTTCATGGAATGTGCTTGACATAGTCTTCACTGAAAAGTAGCTATTATTAGTAGTATTACAGATGGGTGACTGAGACTTAGAAATGCTAAGTGACCCAGGCAAACTAGTGACAGAGTCAGGACTTGAACTGGTTCATATGTCTGTGTTTCCAGCAACCTGCTCTATCTAATTCATAGGATAGTGAAGGATTTCTGCAATTCTGATTTTAAATTGACATAGTTATTGGTAGAAGGAGCTCTCTTGGTATAGTGCTAACAAAAAGATCAGTGGTTTGAACCAATCAGCTGCTCCTCGGAAGAAAGATGAGGCAGTCAGCTTCTATAAAGATTTAAAGTCTTGGAAACTCAATGGGGGTCACTATGAGTCAGAATCGACTTGATGATAGTGAGTTTGGTTTCTTGGTTTGAGTTATTGGTAGAGGTGACTAGCCTGCTTCAAAATTTTCTAGTCTGACAGATTTCTGCAGAGCTGTCCTTCCCCATGCCTTACTTCCACTGAAACATTCCCTCTATTTTCCTTTTCTCCCATTTCCTCCCACATGTCCTCGTTGGATTGGGCAGCAGCTGGTTCAATATCTACCTAAGGATTGAAAGAAAGAAAAGGAAAGGGGAAAAAAATACATTGGCTTTAGAAAAACATTGTGAAATGAGGAAATAATGAAAAAAAAAAAAAGTCATTTCAAGAAATGAAGCACAAAAAGAAATAAAACAGAGAAGAGATTAAATTATAGCTATTTAAAAAAAAAAAAAAAAAAAAAAAAACCTCTTCCTGGGTAATAGCTAACTGAACTTACCTAAAATATGGGAAATGAAGAGTTCTTTTAAATATGGATTTGCAATTCCTTGCATGGGGTCATTGCCATGGATCTTTTTCCATAATAATATTTTGAGATAAATGCTAGATATATGAGATGGGACTTTGATTTCCCAAACAAGTACTAAATAATATTATTTACTTTTAGGCCATATGAAAATAAAACTTACCTTGCTGTGGGAAGTATGAAGACATTAATGTTGAATGTATCCTTGTTTAATGCTGGAGATGATGCCTATGAAACTACTCTGCATGTCAGACTACCCACAGGTCTTTACTTCATTAAGATGTTAGACCTGGTAAGTACTGAGAGGAGCTCTGATAGTGCAGTGGTTTAAGCATGTGGCTGCTGATCAGAAGGTCAGCAGTTCAAACCCACCAGCTGCTGTGCCTTAGTTGGAATTGACTTGACGACAATGAGTTTGTTTTGCTTTCTAAGCATTGAAAATTATGATACAATAGCTTGATCCTGCTTAATATTTTGCTCATTTTTTAAAAAAAAATATGTTACAGTTTACTTCAGTACTTGTGGTATCATAATTAACATTCAGATTTATCACTTAGGCTCCCAATAATTTTGAGACATGTTCCATGACCCTGCTCAGTAAGTAACTTCTTTGGGATCTGACTGAGACGAAAAGATCAGCTTCCTGCTTCCCAGGGTGAGCAGGAGAGAGAAGCAATCAGCCAGTTATCCAGGCAGGCAGTTTGGGTGCCATTGCTTTGCTCACTGCCACATCTTCATCTGGTACTGTGATGACGCTCTGTTCATGGCATCCTTGCACAAGCAGTAATGGTCCTCCATGCTAGGGCTCCCAGAGTTACTGCCCTTCATTTAAGGTTACACACACAGCCTTGTTCTCAAAGGACCTCCAACATGCCAGAACTAGCAATCCTTCACAGATTTTGAAATCCTGGTGTCAAGCCAAGGTGCAGACCAGTTTGTCTTTTCTTACAAGAGTTCAAAGCATTTGGAGCCCTTTTCTTACCACCATGCTTCAATCATGAGGTATTAATAAGGTTAAATGTCAAAGAGCAAAAAGCCTCAATCACTTTCAGATCCTTTGATGCTTCTTAATCCCTTAGCAGATTTACCCAATCCTTATCTGAGGACCACCTCTTAACACCAAAAGCACTTGGGAGGAGAGGCTTGGGTCACGGGAAATATCTATCACTCCCTTTCTCTAGAGCTTCCAGAGCCTATTTGCAAAATTAAGAAGAGATACTCAAGTATTCTAGAACATTCTATGGACAGATAAATAATAATGAATCTGCTGACATGTGACTTGCTGATCCATCCCACAAACACTTGCCATTATCTTCTAAACAAAAGTGTTTATCTTCTAAACAAAAGCGTTTATCTTCACCCATTACACCAACTGTGATTACAGTCATTGTGATTAAATATCTTAAGCACATTCTCATATCCCAGATGGACATACCTAATAAGATATGGATCTTATGTGTGTTCTTCCCTCATGATTTTTCCAGAAATTGGACCTTGGGTAAAATAGGGCATGGATGAAAGCTTTAACTCCAGGAATTATTTTGTGGAGAACTTATATGAGTATTAGGATATATATATATAATTTATATCACTATATTTTTCTATCATTTATTTAGATCTCTATCCCAAAGCTAAACAGAAGATACTTTTCTAAGAAAATAAACACTTCTAGGATGCTTTTCTTTTCTTTTCAAAAAACCATCCTTAACTGTAGGTTACAACTTTCTTGCTCATTTCCTACCCAAACCAGTTGTTTCATTTTTACTTTTAGGAAGAGAAACAAATAAACTGTGAAGTAACAGACAGCTCACGTGCAGTAAAACTTGACTGCAATGTTGGTTATATATATGTAGATCGTCTATCAAGGGTAAGCATTTAGCATTTGTAGTTTTCCTATACTAATACAGACATCAATGATTTTCTATTTTTCCCTATTATTATACTGCATATATATATCTTAAGGTAGATAACCAAGTGGTGAAATAAAACAAAAACCAACTTAGCTTGATTTTTTGAGGTTGTGTTTATATTCTTGGCAACATTCACTGTAAAAAAAAAAGGGGGGGTGTACATGTTTATGGTGAGATGGGCATGTGAACGTGTCACTTAGAATACTGTTCCCCCTACTCACCCTTACCCAACACTCTGTACCCCACCCCAGGTGGTCCTATCTGCCAGGCATGTTACCTCTGTTATACAAAAAGGTGTTTTTTGGCAAGAGTCCTCGCTGGAGTTGTGAAAGCATTTCTAATTTTGTCAGTCTGGACCTGCCTGTCTTTATAGTCAGAGAAGTCTTTGTCTCTGGATTTTACTTGTAGAAGCACTTGTGCTTTAAAATTGCCACAAATAAAACAGCTTCTCTGTATTTCACTGCCAAGTGAGAGGTTGCTAATGCCATAATACACTTCAACAAAATATAAAGTACACACATAGTACACTTCAACAAAATATAAAGTATCAAGAAAAATTAAAATTAAGCTTATATTATTTAAAAATATACTTTAGATTTTATGTGTGTGTGTGTGTGTGTATGAAGGGAGATATATATATCAGATATATATATATATATATATATATGTCAAGAGGGAGATTGGGCGATCTGCTTCCGTCTCTGAAACCCAAGAAGGGATTGCTATGAGTCGGGTCTGACTCGATGGCCATGAGTTTGGTTTTATATATATATAAATATAGGTTTTCCCTCTCTGTTTTATAGCTAGATATTAGCTTTCTCCTGGATGCAAGCTCACTGAGCCAAGCAGAAGAAGAGCTCAACATCACAGTACACGCTGCCTGGTATGTTTCATTAAAAAATATAAAATAATTGTGCTATCACACATGTACGCCCATCATTTTAGGTGGGAGCACTTAAGGAAACCACGTGACTATATTTTATTGACTGTCGAGGAAAATTTTATCCCATCATCAGTTAAAAAAAAATTAAAAAGACTAATCAGCAGAGAAGCAAATGATAGCAGTTCAGATAATCAGAGCGAATCTCAGCCAACCTTGTCATTAAAATTATTTCTCACTGCTACATCCACTTTTCTCCACTGTCCCCTCAAAAATATTATTTAAACAAACCTCTGAGTATGTTAGATATGCATGGTATATAATTAGCTTTCTCTGAAGAGGGCTTGTTGTGCTTGATGGAATCTAACAGTGTTTCCTGTTTGCTTCTGTAGTGAAAATGAAGTGGAAATGGACACTCTGAGTAATAACAAAGTGACTTTAGCAGTACCCCTCAAGTATGAGGTTATGCTCACTGTTCATGGGTAAGTAAAATGTGAGACCTGTGGTAAAGTGTAGAGCTGATTTTAAATTCCATTGCTTTTTACCTTACTCTTGTCCAAATGTATTTTTTAAAAGGATAACATGCTGTTTCTGTCTCTTGACAATTATCCTGGTGTTACCATCCCTTGCCTTTTGTGTGCCGTGGAGTTGCTCCGACTAATAGTGACTGTATGGCAGAGTAGAACCGTCCCACAGAGTTGGCTGTAATCTTTACAGGAGCAGATAGCCAGGCTTTTTTTTCTGCAAAGCTGCTGGGTAGATTGCAACCACTGACCTTTTGGTTAACAGCCAAGTGTTTGCCGTTGTGCCACCAGGGCTCCTTATCCATTGCTTATCTGTTCACTATTTTTAATCTGCTCTCAAATGAGTGCCCAACCTATAGTCAGCTGATCTTTGACAAAGGCCCCAAATCCATTAAGTGGGGAAGAGAATGTTTGTTTAATAAATGGTGCTGGCAAAACTGGAGATCCATTTGCAGAAAAATGAAACAAGATATGTACCTCACACCACACACAAAAACAAACTCCAGATGGATCAAAGACTTAAATGTGAAACCTAGAACTATACAGTTTCTCAAGGAAAATTTAGGCTCAAACTTAAGGGCCCTAATATTTGGTATAAATAGACTACCAAGCATAATTCAAAATGCACCAACAGCAGAAGAGAAGCCAGATGATTGGGACCTTCTAAAAATTAAATGTTTATGTGCTTCCAAAGACTTCTCCAAAAGAGTCAAAAGAGAACCTACAGATTGGGAAAAAATATTTGGTAATAACATATCTGACAAGGGACTTATCTCTAGAATTTATAGAACACTCCAACACCTCAATAACAAAAAGACAAACAATCCAATTAAAAAATGGGCAGAAGACATGAACAGACACTTCACCAAGGAGGATATTCAAGCGGCCAACAAACATATGAAGAAATGCTCACGATCATTAGCTATTAGAGAGATGCAAATCAAAACAACAATGAGATACCATCTTGCTCCAGCACTAGTAGCAAAGTTCAACAAGACAGAAAATAACAAATGCTGGCGAGGTTGTGGAGAGATTGGGACTCTCATACACTGCTGGTGGGACTGTAAAATGGTACAACCATTGTGGAAAGCAGTATGGCGATTCCTTCAAAAGTTGGAGATACAAATACCATTTGACCCAGCCATCCCATTACTAGGTATATACCCTAAAGAAGTGAGAGCCATAACAAGAACAGATACATGCACGCCGATGTTCATCGCAGCACTATTTACAATAGCCAAAACTTGGAAACAACCTAGATGTCCAACAACTGAGGAATGGATAACCAAACTTTGGTACATTCACACAATGGAATACTATGCAACGCTAAAGAATAATGTAGAATCTGCAGAACACCGCATAACGTGGATGAACTTGGAGGACATTATGCTGAGCGAAATAAGTCAGTCACAAAAGGACAAATATTGTATTAGTCCATTATTGTAAAAGTTAAGGAAATGGTTATATATTGGAGGACATTTTCTTTGTTGGTTACCAGGGGTGGGAGGGAAGGGGAGGGAATGCTGTTAGATAGATAGAGATAAATATTGATTTGGGTGAAGAGAAGGGCAATGTACCAAATGTGAGTGACCAATATGGCAGCATTGAGGATGAGAAAGACAGAGAGAGTTACATGGGGAGTACAAACAACAAATATGAACCCCTTTGTAAAAACAATACTGAGTTGTTAATGAAAGCAAATATGGGTATAGGGACGGATAGATGGGTGAACAAGCTAAACAATTATGTATGTCTAAATGGAGAGTGTATCCAAGATTATATACAGGGTTGGCAGAAAATGGGCCTCTCGAAGAGTATGAAGGGATGGACACTGGGAGGAGGTAACTATGGGGAGGAAGTGGGAGGGGAGCTGCTGCATTGTAAATTTTGGTCAATGACATGAGACAAAGTATATGTGAACTGCTATATGAAAAGTGAATTTACTCTGTAAATCTTCACCCAAATCCTAATAAAAAAAAAAATGAGTGCCCAGCTGGGGGGCAGTTTCTTCCTGGAAGCGCCCCAGTGAGCCTCTAGCGGGCCACGTTCAGCCTGTCAGTCATACACTGCAGCTCCAGAGGCTTCTGGACCTGGACACTGCACGGTTTGCATAATCATACTCAGTGGTGGTGGCAAGTTGAAGCGTGAAGTAGTATGGGCTTGGCCAAATGGCCGTTCTCCAGAACCCATGTCTACTTATGTGGCAAATGTATTGAGATGTAAGAGAGCCACCTTTGTACCCACTTTACACTACATATCAGACTGCTTAGTTCCTCAAATAAGGCACACGAGCCAGCATTCACTGATTTCTCACAAATTTAGCAAGTGTATACGTGGATTTTCTTAGAGAAAGAAAATCAATATCATTTTTCTTAGAGAAAGAAATTTTTCTTAGAGAAAGAATGAAAGAGTTAAGAAAATCTTCAGTAATTTCACTGCAAATTAGGTTGTTAATCTGAAACTTTTAAACTGTTCAAAAGCTGTCTTTGGTCATTTAAACACAGTTTTAAAACAAGGGAAGATATTAGATATGGAACAAATAGATGAGCTTTCCTTGTTGCCATAATATAAGCCATCCCCAGTCATTTTTAACTACCCAGAAAGATGGCATGTAATTATATAAAAATAAAATACCGATATCCGAAACTGATGGAATTGGTATCAAAATTGTGATATAAGACAAGGAAACGAGGAGACCATTCAAGGGAGAGAAGGCACAAGGAATCTAGATTCAGAGGGTGGGCAAAAAAAAGAAAAAAATAATAATTAATTGCCTGTTTCCTTGGTTTGGATGTATATTTTCCACCCTCAATGATTTTCTTATTCCATTATTCACATCTCATGTCCCATATTATCTTGGACAAGGAATGATGTGCCAACTGTTCAATTGCCTCAGTCTACAGTATTTGAACATTTCCAATTTCTCAGCTATTTAATGGATCTCCAATTTGGTTTTGGAGTCTCTGGGTAGCACAGATGATTAAGCTCTGGGTTACTAGCTGATGGGTTGATTCAAACCCTCTTAGAGGCACTTCAGAAGAAAGACTTGTTAATCTGCTCCTACTAGGTCACGACATTTTGAAAACGCTATTGAGCACAGTTTTACTTTGTACACATGGGGTCACCATAAGGCCGAATCTCCCAGCATCTCCAAAGGAGAAAAATGTGGCAACCTGCTTCCTTAAAAATTACAGCCAAAAAGCCCCCACTGATGTGTTTGAACCACCAACTTTTCAGTTAACATCTGAGCACTTAACTAGGGCTCTTCAAAGTATTCCATAGTGACTCTTCAGTATGCTATAATCCAGACTGTAAAAAGTGTTTGTAACTCCTTATCAAGTGAAACAATTAAATTAAATGTAAATTTCTTTCTATCAGGTTTGTTAACCCAACTTCATTTGTTTATGGATCAAATGAGGAAAATGAGCCTCAAGCATGCATGGCAGAGAAAATTAACTTCACTTTCCACGTAAGGAACATTGATTGTGTTGAGATTTGTAACAGATCGAAAGAAGGTTACCATGCATTATTCTGGGGGAACTCAGCAAGCCCCCTCAGCCTTGGTGCCAGCACAGCTGAGGGTGGGAAGGGAGTTGCAACATTAAGTGCTCATTTCTTTCCTCCCATTGTCTTGTCCCTAGTCTTCAAGCCACGCCTCTTTATAGGACTGGAAGTATAGGGTAAGCAGGAGCAAAAGAAAATATTTGGAGCAGGCAAAGTGATAGGATGAGCTGAATTAGCCAGAGACACATATAGAAAACAGGATCAGCCCAGGGGAAGGCTTTTTGAATGCAAATCAATGAAATACTTCCCATTAAAAGCAATAGCATTACCAAGAAAAGGAAGCTCTCACCTCCCTTCTCTACACCTAAAGTCTTCTTGGGCTGCCTTTCAGGCCATAGGAATAGGACCTGTGACAAGTGACTCATCATTTAGTAAATCTTTGAAAAACTTAAGCAAGTAACAACAAATGTTAATGAGGAGGTGGGGAGAATGGAACCCTTATCCATCACTGGTAGAACTGTAGAAAAAGTTATAGTGGTTCCTGAAGAAGCTAGAAATAGAACTCCATATGATCCAGCAATCCCACTCCTACGTATATACCCTGGAGACATAAAAGGGGTGACATGAGCAGACATGTGCACACCTCTGTTCTTTGCAGCTTTACTCACAAGAGCAAAGAAATTGGAAACAACCAAACAACCAAAGTGTCTATTAATAGATAGCAGAGTAAGCAAACAGTAGTACATACAGGCAATGGAATACTCACTACCATCGAGTCAGATCCGACTCATAGTGACCCCTCCTTGGGTTTCCGAGGCAGTATCGCTACGGAAGTAGATTGCCCAGTCTTCCTTCTGAGGAGCGTCTGGTGGGTTTTAACCACCAGCCTTCTGGTTAGCAGTCATATGCCTTCGGCACTATGCCACCAGAGCTCCTAATGGAATACTATGCAATGGAATATTACACAACCATAAAGAACAATGAAATTAGTCAAGCACACAAGGACAAACATTGTATGAAGCCTCTTTTATAAGACAATAATAGAGATATATAGAGACCAGTATTCATTGGTGATTAGTAAGTTGGGAAACACTCTTTAGATCATTAAAAAAAAAAAAAAAACCTCACTGCTATCGAGTCGATTTGACTCATAGTGACCCCTCCTTGGGTTTCTGAGGAGGTATCTCTAAGGAAGTAGAAGCCTAGTGAGTTTGAACTGCCAGGCTTCTGGTTATCAGTCAAATGCCTTAGGCACTACACCACCAGAGCTCCTAGGCACTATGCCATCAGCACTCCTTAGATTATAGATACTTATTACTTTGGGTGATGGAAAAGTGGCACCAAATATGAGTGTAATGAGCAAAGAATGACCAAAGTAAATGATGTCACTAAAAAGCACTAAAGAGAAAAGGATGCCTTTACTAAAGAATTCAACATTTAAAGATGGCAACAACTCCACTCAAACCAAAAAAAAAAAGAATAAGTGTATGGATGAATATAGGCTTATAGCTATATGAGTAGGTATAGGTGTATTCATAAGTGAAAACAGATAGAAGTAGCTATATGTATGTGTAAATACAGATATATGTGTGCAGGCACATTACATGCATTGAAGACACAAGTAGAGATATTTCTCAGACGTAACCAAACATCTTCTGAGATTGGTTTTCTATGTTTGAAAGCTTAGAACCATAGTTTCATCTGGGTCAATTGGCATAATATAGTTCACAAAGTTCATATTCTGTATCTTAGTGAAGTGAGTCTCATTTGGGGTCTCAAATGAAACCATCTAAGAGAGAGTGGCCATCTAAGATACAGATATTGGTCTCTACTCATCAGGAGTAAAAGTATAAGAAGGTAACCAAAATCTCAGAGAACAAAGAATTTTGCAAGGCTGATAGCCTGTGCTAGCCATAACTTCATCTACCCTGAGATTAGAACTCGATGGTGCCCAGCTACCACCACTGACTGTTCTGACTGGGATCACAATGGATGGTCCTGTATAGAATAGGAGAAAAATGTAGAACAAAACTCAAATTCTTAAAGAGATCACACCAATTGAACCAACTGAGATAAGAGGAATCCCTATCACCCTGAGACACTCTTTAACCCTTGAACTGAAACTATCCCTGGGAAGACCACCTTTCAGCAAAATAGCAGGATGGCACACAAAATTGAAGGATATTATTCATAAGAATGGTGTTAGTCTAAAAAAAAAATCTGTATGAGACCAAAAGGTCGACATTCACTCTCAAGCAAAGATGAAAAGGTAATGGGGATGGAGGCATATTGTAGGTTAGACTGCATATACTGGCATCAGGGAAGACCTGTCCATGAGACTGGGCAGTGCTGGGTACATACTGCTGACATTTTCTTTTGCAACTGCCCTGTGTCTCCATGGCTTAGCATGTATCCCCAATGCAGGGACATTCCCTTTGTTCATCTGTGTCACGTTCGTTCAAAAGATTTGTCTAGTCTGTAAGTCATCCTCCTTCATTCAGGTATTGGAGTACCTCTCTTTTCTAACTCATTGTATTGGTTTTATAGTTAAGCTCTCAGAAGGCAGTATTTCCTTTTCATAGTGTAAAGAAAGCCTTGTTAGAATCCCAAAATATATCAGTAACAATGAAATATCGTCCTCTTAGGGAATTTTTGAAAGATATGATTTTAATTATGTTGTATTTTCTCTAAAATCCAATAATCTGCCCCTTTCTAATTTTCTTAATGCATTAGCGTTATAATTATCCTGATAAGAAATACGGTTTTATTCACTTAAAGCTGATGACTATCCTCTTGACACAGTGATCTTATGAAAAGGTCTTAGGATTTAGAATTAGAACACATTTTTAGAATTAGGTTTTAATTCTAACCCTTCTTATTTTTTAACTTTCATCTTAGACACATCATTAACACCTCTTAGCATTTTCCTTATCTGGAGAGTGAAATGCTGGCCCACCTCAGGGGAGTGTTATGAAGACTAATTGATCATGGTTTATTAAATATATACCATGCCATACTGAAGTATATTGTTGGAGTCTCTTCCTTAATAAGCCATCAGCCTGAACACTGTGGCTGAATTAATACAAAACAGAGATGACTAAGAATAGTAACTAGAGGTTGGAATTATTAACAAACACTTCAAATTCTGACTCTGGGTGTCCTCTCTCCTTTTGCTATGAACTGACGACCCCAAATCTCTACCACTATAAGTGTTGCATGGCACATTTGAGTTTAACTAAAAGTTCATTGATATCTATACTTATATTTATAGAAAACACTTAATAATTGTTTTAAAATTTTTCCTTATCAGGTTATCAACGCTGGCTATAGCATGGCTCCAAATGTTAGTATGGAAATAATGGTACCAAATTCTTTCACCCCCTACACCGATAAGCTGTTCAACATTTTAGATGTGCAGGTATAAATGTATTCCTTTCAACCTGACCTTTATTATGTGTGTCTTAATAAATGTAGAATAATTCTTTATTCTCAGTAATATTGCTAAATAGAGCTTTTTTAAAAACAGTCAATTTTACTCTATGTATTTGCTATGACTTCACCGTTCTTTTAACGGGGAACCCTTTGAATATTAGGTATTGCATTAGAGCTGTAGAATTCCAGTAGGAATGCTACATTTGATTTATACAACAACAGAACTAAGTTTTGCAATCTCTGTTGAATAATTATTTTAGATATATTTTCTTTGTGGCACAGACTTCTGGAAGTAATTCAATTGTTAAAATTATGGAGCCTTGTTAAAGGAAGCAATAATCCACATCACTTCTTAAGAACCAATATTCTGGTTTTGATGTCTCCCTCTGAATTATTTTACCTTCCCAGTTTCAAAACAAAAACTTGAAACTACTAAGTTGGTTTAAATTTTTTTTTTTCAAATTTTACTTCAGTTTCAGATTTAGACCCTGAGACATGCTATTATAATATGCTATTGTTTTGTTTTGTGCCCAAAGTCAAAGAAATGTTTGATTTCATCTTAATGTTCAAATTCCATCATCCACGTTGCCTTAATTTCACAATTTCAGGAACAGTTGATATAGTTTAGGAAAGTTAAGCAATAGATTTTTAAAAACCATATAGTTTTTGTTGTTCTTTTCGATACTGGAAATTTTTTCTTACTTTCTGTCTGAATTCATAGACTACTGCTGGGGAATGCTATTTCAAGAACTATCAAAGAGAGTGTTTACAGAAGCAAAAGGGGGCAATGGAGACCATGACAGACATACTCAAATTCTTGTCAAAGACTGATAAGAGGCTACTGGTAAGTTTCAATTTTTCAGGTTATAGTTTTGCTTGCTAAGACAGAGGAGTGAAATACTTAGAGAGTCATTGGATTTGAACTCAGTCAGCTGAGTGGTAGGAGAGCACAAGCTTGGGTAATAGTCTTGCATGTGAGGAACACGCATGATTGAATGGTTGAGGAATATCCAGAGTAAATATATACTATACAGGTTCATTTTTTATCTAAATAATGTTCATTATGTGCCAGATAGACATTCCTGCAGACCCTTTAGGATACCAAGATGCTATCTTCACCTGACCAGCCTTTGTGGCATAAGATTAAATTTCATTCCTTTCATCTTAATGAATTTATAAAAAGAAACTAGAGAAGCAATCTTATCTTCAAATGCTCTGAGTTTTACAGTGCACCTAAAATATGTAATTTAGCAAGACTGTGATTAGGAGTCTTTCTTTTCATTCTATCCCAGAAGGTGAAGTTCGTAAGAATGAGAACACATGATCCAGTTCCAGTACTCTGTTATCTACAAAACAAATGTTTGTGTTTTGTTTATAGAAAGATCAATTTTTTAAAATGCCACTAAGAAAAGCAGATTTTTAATTCCAAGCACACAATTGTAGGTATTTTTTTAAATGCCTGAAGTCTTATATGAATTTAGCCACTGTGTTAATGTAGTATTTTTATCTTTTTTTCAAGTACTGCATAATAGATGATCCACATTGCTTATATTTCCTATGCAATTTTGGGAAAATGGAAAGTGGAAAAGAAGCCAGTGTTCACATTCAATTGGAAGGCCGGCCATCCATTTTAGATATGGTGAGTCTGACAAATAGTGATATCTCTGTTGACAAGTTCATATAGAATCTATAAGTTTAACCATTTTATGTAGGTAGATTAGTAAGGAGGCATTCAACAAATCAAAAAGGCATGAATAAATGTAAAATTTGGAATAAAACTCTAAAATTATGTTTCCATTTTTCACTTCAGCAGACTATATTGACTAAAAGACATGGCTTTAGTAATTAAACAGATAATTCAGACTATAAATTAAACTATGGAATAATTAGGGAGTATATTTAGTTAGCATATCTATTTAGGGAACATGCTGATTTTCTATGAACTTTGATCAAATCAAAGAAATTTGCCTTAACATTTACATAAATGTTCTTTCTAAACTCCTTTATATTATCCTTAAAAATCTATTGTAATTAATAAAGCTTAGAGTAAAATAGAGATTCATAGAAAATAAACTTAAGCATTTAAATTCATCAGAAATAACAAACACAGACTAAAAGTAATTTAAAAATACAGATTTTGAAAGGTTGAATAGAAAATAATTAAATACACCTTGAACTTATTTTTGGGAAGGAACAGGTAAACTGGTCTTGAACCTCAGCTCTGTAGTTCTGTTCTTCATTAAATATGGGTAATATCTTTTTCTCAGGGGATTTCAGATTATATGAGATGATTTTTGTAAAGCACTTATTAATAGTGCATGATACATTGAAAGCCAAAGGAAATGATTATGATGTGCTGAGAGGAATATTTGAGCTTACCATGAAGTACGGTGGACAAGAGGAAGATGTACCAGGCCTGGAAATAAGAGATAGCAGTTTTAGTTCCACCTTTGCTAAAAACTGGGAGCTCTGGTGGTGTAGTGCCTAAGGCATTTGACTGCTAACCAGAAAGCTGGTGGTTCAAACCCACCAGCCACTCCTCGGAAGGAAGGTTGGGCAATCTACTTCCATAGTGATACCGCCTCAGAAACCCAGGGAGGGATTGCTATGAGTTGGATCCAACTCCATGGCATGGAGTTTAGGTTTTTGGTTTGGTTGCTAAAAACTAAGTTCTTGGACCATCAACATTTGGGTCATTCAACATTTTATAGTTTGCCTTGTTTTACTGTAGGTCCAATTTTATCGACAGTGGTTCTACTGCCATTATGGGTCAGATGAGTCTTCATCAGGGGAGAAAGAGCTGTCCTGTGCATTGTGGACATTTAGCAGTGTCCTTAGCATCTACTCATTATTTACAGAAATAATGAGCCTGAAACAGATGGATATGAGGAAAGGTTTATAAGGTGAAGAAAGTTTCACTTAGGGATACAAATTCAGGATCCAGAAAATAAATGCAATGTATACTAGCCACCTTCATCTTACTGTAGTCTATGAAATAATTAAATCAAAAGTTATTTGCAGAACAGCCATGTTTAATACAAGAGTTTCGATAAAATGATGCCATATAAATTAATACCAAGACCCACATTTTTGGTAACAAAGAAAGCACTGCATTGTAGTCAATTACAAGTGGTGAAATAAATTGGGAGAGATGAAATGTAATAACTTGTAAATAGTAGACAAAGAATTCATATCTATTAATGTATGTTTTCATGAAATAAAATGGTAGTTCAGGATAAAATGATCTTCCTTTTATTAAACAGGATGAGACGTCAGCACTCAAGTTTGAAATAAAAGCAGCAGCCTTTCCAGAGCCAAATTCAAAACTTATTGAATTAAACAAGGATGAGAACATTGCATATGTAAGATGTATTACCTTTTTAATTGGCACAGTAAGATTATAGGGAAATAATAGCATTACTAGGGTGTTTGTAATCACCTACTGTTGAGGACCTGAGTCACAAAAGCAGATTGTGGACAGATAAGATAAGATTGTGGAGGATAATATGGTATATTATGTTTATTATATGGGCATAATATGTTTATAACTATAGATTGTTAACTATGCAATGCTAAGTCTTAAATACTTCCCCGACTGGCATTTTCCACAACCGACGGGAGAGCAGGACACCGTTCTTCAGGGAGGTGAATTTCGTCCTAGAGACAATAGGATTGATTGGAGGAAGGACCATGGGAAAAGCTCATTTTGTTCACTGTTTCTGTTAAACAGCTACCAATGTTTTCCCTGGTTTTCTTAGAACGAGCAAGAGAATTGCTTGGGTTGCTCTAAGTATTACTGGGGATTGTAGAGAGGCTTCAAAGGAAAAACAATCACTTTTCTAAACTGGTGTTTTGTTTTGTGTTTTTGTTTTTCAATTTGCTTAATTCATGTAGGTTCTACTAGAAGGACTACATCATCAAAAACCCAAACGTTATTTCACCATAGCAATTATTTCAAGTAGTTTGTTACTTGGACTTATTTTACTTTTATTGATTTCATATGTTATGTGGAAGGTAAGTCTTTACTAATTGCTGATATTAAACACTTAAAATGACATTCTTGATTTTCCCAAAGTGAATGTGTAGCTCCAAGTTATTCTATTTAAATATGTTTAAATATTTTAAAATACTAAAATATGTTAGTATTTTTAAAGTTAACTTTTTTTAATTCCTAAGGAATATATAGTATCGATACCATATTTCTCCTAATTTCAATACCAAAGTCTTTCAGAAAGGTATACCTTCTTGATAGAAGATAATTTATTTTCAAAAAATGGCCAAATCATAGCACTAACTTGAAAGGATATTCCTTTAAAAAAGCATTTTTAAAGCATTGCACATTTTATTGAATATCAGTCTTAAGAGAAAAGATGCAGAAGAGAAGGGAGAAGGAGGCTGGGTATAGGACTGAAAAGTCCTACAGTAACAACAACAAAATGACTATTTAACCCAATATTCCCCATACTAACTTTTACTAATTACAACTGTTAATAGCATTCATAATTAGTATTACAAGGGATACAGTTTACAAAATACTGGTGTTGGCCATTCAGATATTTGATACAGGTGTAATATGTTTATAACTTTGTAGATTGTTAACTATGCAATGCTGTTTTCAGGCTGGCTTCTTCAAAAGACAATACAAAGCTATCCTGCAAGAAGAAAACAGAAGAGACAGTTGGAGTTATGTGAACAGTAAAAGCAATAATGATGATTAAAGACTCCATTCAAATTGAGAAAACTGATAACACACTCAGGTTATACTAAAAAAATTTAAGACACTGTTTACAAGAAAACATGAACTTTATTCCAACTTTTTCAGTGTACTTCCAGGACACATTATGCCTTAATGTAAGTGAAAATCCAAGCAAGATTGCTCTTTGAGAGAAAATAACTGTAAAAGTAATAATTTAACATATCCAAAGATAATCTTTCAAATCTTAAATGGATAGAAAAACACTAAAGCATTCAATTTATTCAAGATAAGTAATCCATAGAAGCTATATTGAAATAAAACTGTTATCTGAATTGAATAACATTGAGGAAGTAAACGACTTGATTGGAGAAATCTTGACCTTGGACTATCTTGCCTTTCAAAGAAACAGTAGTTACCACAAATGCTTGTCCTGGTAAAATAAACTCCACTGAATGAGCAGGGGTTGCTTCCAGATACATCATTGAAACTTATTTGAAACAAGTTCTTTAAAAATACTTCACAGAATATTTCGAATGTCAGTTCACAAGTTCTCTAATGAGTAAAGAAGGACCATCATTAACTTAAAGCAGAATTATCTTCAAAGACATTTATGTGTAACACATTTTCTACAGCCTTTCATTCAACAACCATTTATTCACCAAGCTACAAATACATGGACCTGATGAGCAAACTTCAGACTGAACGTGTACACTGGTTTGACTTTAATGAGGTGGCTTCTGGATAAGTCTTGTTTATATAGCTATGATTATTTTTCTCTTTCTGTGTATGTACATGTTTTTAAAAGAATACATGCGTTTACATAGGTAGAAATCCATCGGTCCTCCTAGACACGACGTTGTCAAGGGTCTTTCCTGTTGTTAGGTGCCATCAAGCCAAGCCATTTCGGAGTCATAGCAACCCCACGTGACAGAGTAGAACTGCTCCATTGGGTTTTCTTGGCTGTAATCTTCACAGAGGTGGATTGCCAGGTCTTTCTCCCAAGTACCCAGGAGTAAATAAAATAATAATAAAACCCTCTTAGTCAAAGTTTTTGTTTATAAAAAAAACTATACTTAAGGATTCTCATTTGTATTCTGCAACAGCAGAATGTGAATGTTGCACTTTAGCTAACATTTGAAATAGAAATATACTGATGTATGTAATGAATTATGAAAACTGTACCTCATTGATGACTTTTTTTAAAAAAAAATCTAAAAACTGTAAAAACAATGATTAAGAGCCAATATTTACTAAAAATTATGTACTGTATAAAATCTTAACTGTCCTCAAAAATTAAGAAAATCACAAATATTTGTTTGGCTCTTACTCTTTTGTCTTCAAATATAAGCATTAAATATGTATTCAACAGACATATAAAATACTTTTTTGTATGGAAACAGAAAAACAAAATTCATAAATTTAACTATAAACTAAAAAATACCGATTTAACATGTATACAGTGAAAATAAATGTGACCTCAAAATTTTCATGAAATATGTTTAAGTGATGCCTGAAATATTTTTAAGTGTTTTGTTGTTAATATTGTTATATAAGATTCTATTTTATAATGAACTTCTTTAATTCTGTAGTTGAAATAATTTATCTTTAAGTAAAGCCTTTTCATTTGCAAATACAGTCATTTTTGTAATATTTATTTCATACATAATAAGAACTTGACTCTGTTAACAGTAGAATATAATTTCATCTGGATGTCCTGTATCTGTATTTTTATATAAATATACATACATTCATATATATATATGTGTATATATATATATATATTAGTTATGTAGTACTGCTATAACAGAAATACCACAAGTGGATGGTTTTAAGAAGCAAATTTATTCTCTCACAGTTTAGGGGACTAGAAGGTCAAATTTAGGGCACCAGCTCTAGGGAAAGGCTTTTTCTCTCTGTTGGCTCTGGGGAAAAGGACTTATCTCCTTTCACTATCTGTGGGCACAGTGTTCCTTGGGGATTCCCATGTGTCTTGGTATCAATCTTCCCCTGGGTCTAGGAGGTTCTCAGCAAAGGGACGACAGGTCCAAAGGATGCTCTTCACTCCAAGCTTTTCTTTGTGTTGCAGAGGTCCCTCCTTTGTTTTCTCCTCTCTTCTTTTATCTCTTGCAAGAGAAAGGTGATGCAGGCCACAACTCAGGGAAACTCCCCTTACTTAGGATCAGGGCTGTGACCTGAGCAAGGGTGTTACATCCCACCCTAATCCCCTTACAATTGATTGGCTGATCACATCAGATCGCCTCATGAGGGATGATTATTTCATTACATAACTGCCCAATTACATTATTACATAACTTCAAAGCCACTGAGAATCATGGCCCAGGCAAGTTGACACATATTTGGGGGTACTGCAATTCATTCCATGATATACATGTATAAAGTTGTGGATACATTCAAAGAATCTGTATTGAAAGGTAAAGAGATCAAATAGATAAATTAGAGCACAATCTTTACTGTTATGGAAAAGATTTCTTTCTATGAAGTCTATGCCACCAGCTGTCTCTCTTCTTCACAGTTCATAATTCATGTGAGTTATCTGTCCACAAGTCTTCAGTCTGTGATTGGTGGCTTGAGGTTGAGGAATGCACAGAGATTTGTGGAGGCTTTTGAGCAGTCAAATCCAATGACAAGGAACATGAAGCCTCTTGAACTCAGTGTGGACCCATACAAATAAACATGATTAAATTTATATAATATTTTTAAAGAACACTTTTTAAGCAAAAATATATTTTTTATGCTTATGTCATTATAAAAAGAAGCCCTGGTGGTAACCTGGTTAAAGTGCTCAGCTGCTAACCAAAAGATTGGTGATTTGAACCCACCAGCTGCTCCGTGGGATAAAGATGTGGCAGTCTGCTTCAGTGAAGATTTACAGCCTTGGAAACCCTTTGGGACATTCTGTTGTGTCCTATAGAGCCGCTATGAGTTGGAATCTACTCCACGGCAATGAGATCATTATAAAAAGCTAATTAGTTCTTGAAGGAGAATGTCTGGAAATATTGAGGAAAAAGCAAGCCCAAATTTAGAATTGCCATCTCAGGGAAGAACCCAGAAGACATTTAAATTTGGTTCTTTTCTATTCGGTAATAAGAATGTTTCAGGTGTTACTAGCTCTGCTGAAAACATGCTGTGATTGCCCTACACAGCTTCTCTGGTGCAGAAGGAACACAGCTATTTATTAAGCCAAATTCTGCCCAGTTAGAAAGATATTTCTTGTATAGTTTGAAATAAAATTTTTTATAGACTTTAAGAATTTTATTTAAAAGTACGAAAAGTGAACTTTTCATTTTCAGAAAAATTTTAAAAGATTGTACAAGTCACTTTAAAGGATTCATTGATTGTAGAGGGTGAGTGTGTGGAGGGGAAGATTCATGGATTATTCTTTTGTAGTAAATAGTCTATGCATTGAAGATACTTGGGACAATTGTTCTATTTCTGGTTATATCACTAACAAGCTGTGTCACCTTGAAATTTAACCTCTTTGGATTAGTGACTGCATAAGTAAATCAGGGCATTCTAACATGATCTCTGTGGTCCCTTCTTACAAGTCTATAAGAAATTTAATGACAGAACTAATGAGCTCAATCCCAAAAAACAAATCTAAAGTGTTTTACTTTGAAATTATCTAGGTTAAATATGGACATATCATAATGATTCTTAAGTTGTAAGTACATGAAATGTTTCTTTTTCATTTTAATAAACACTTCTGCAAAACTAGAGTTTGTTTTGGTGTATGTCTTATTTTTCATCTTGATTTTGACAGCCCAAAATTTCATTTTTATAACATCAAAAATAGCAGTTTTACTTTCTTTTAAAAAATAAGTTAAAATTATATATTTCTATTAGGATATCTGCTTAAAGCATGACTTCTTTCATATCCAAATTTAATTTCTTCATTCTTTTATAAACAACTACATGTTGCTTTGGAGTCATTCATTTCTTCCATGACTCCTCCATAAAGACAAATAAGTTTTGGATGCAATCTGTAAATAAAACAATAATATTTATAATTTATTATTTCATAAATCCATCATTTTGGCCTTTTTCATACATACATGTATACACAGATACAACTTAGGAGTATGGCACATAATGCCAAGTATAAGTCTGTTGATAACCAAAAGAACATGCGTTGATGTATTCCAGAGTTGCAGGCTGGAAAAACAGAAGGGCCTGACACATGTGCACTAGCAATTACTGTAAATCATTCTTCACTAACTTCCTAACTAATGCTCCCAATGCCTCTGTAAAACATAATCACCTGAGCCTACTAAGCATTCACATCTAGTGGGCTACCACTGGTGCCACTGCACTCTTCTTGTGCCCATTGAGTCATAGTTCTTAAAAAGAACGAGTTTTCATGTTTCTAAACTTGCCATGCCAATTGTCTTGGTGCTTAATTAAATAACATGAAAATTTCTTCTTACGTAAACTAAGTTGCATGCTTTAGGAAGATTCATTAAAAGTGACTGAACACAATGTCATAGTATTAGCTAACTATGGGTGAGATGAAACTGTAAAAGACTTGGGGTTGAACTGTTAATTGGAACCATCTAAAGAGATTCACCACCACTCATCTGTCAATTTGTTATACAATAGTGGCTTGTGTGTTGCTGTGATGCTAGAAGCTATGCTACTGGTATTTCAAATACAGGTAGGGTCACCCAGACGAGTAGAGCTTCCAGACTAAGACAGACAAGGAAGAAGGATGTGGCCAGGACCACTTCTGGGGGAAAAAAAAAAAAAATGGCCACTGAAAACCTAATGAATATCAGTAGAATCTTGTCTGATACCATGATTATAGAAGAACCCCTCAGGTTGGAAGGCACTCAAAATATGACTGGGGAAGAGATGCCTCCTTAAAAGAGAGTTGATCTTAATGATGTGGATGGAGTAAAACTTTTGATGATATGGCATGACATAAAATAAGAAGAAACAGCTATAAACATCCATTAATAATCGGAACATGGAATGTATGAAGTATGAATCTAGGAAAATTGGAAGTTATCAAAAGTGAAATGGATTGCATAAAGATGAATATTCTACACATTGTTGTTGTTGTTGTTGTTTGCCGTCGAGTCGGCCCCGACTCATATTTAGTGAGCTGAAATGGACAGGTATTGGCCATTTTGAATCAGGGAATCATGGTCGCCTATGCCAGGAATGACAAATTGAAGAGGAATGGCATTGCATTCATCGCCAAAAAGAACATTTCAAGATATGTCTTCAAGTACAGTGCTGTCAATGATGGATAATATCTATATGCCTACAAAGAAAATCTTTTAATAATACTATTATTAAAATTTATGCAACAACCACTAAAACTAAGGATAAAATAATTGAGTATTTTTACCAACTTCTGCAGTCTGAAATTGAGCAAACATACAATCAAGATTCATTGATAATGACTGGTGATTGGAATGTGAAAGTTGGAAATGAAGAAGCTGGGGAGTTGGAAAATATGGTGTAGGTGATAAAAATGATACCAGAGATCATATGATAGAATTTTGCAAGAGTAATGACTTATTCAGGAGCTCTGGTTGTGTAATGACTAAAGCATTTGACTGCTAACCACAAGGCTGGTGGTACAAACCCACGAGCCACTCCTTGGAAGGAAGATTGGGCAATCTACTTCCATAGAGATACAGCCTCAGAGAACCAAGGAAGGGTTGCTATGAGTCAGGATCCACTCAACGACAGTGAGTTTGTTTGCTTGTTTGTTTGTTTTTGATGACTTATTCATTGCAGATACCTTTTTCAACAACTTAAGCAGCAACTATACATGTGGACTTCACCAGATGGAATACGCAGGAATCAAATAAACTACATCTGTGGAAAAGGTGATAGAGAACAAAATCATCAGTGAAAAAAAGGCCAAGGGCTGACCATAGAATGGACCATCAATTGCTCCTATACAAGTTTAAGTTAAAGCTGAAGAAACTTAAAATAAGTCCACCAAAATACAGCCTTGATTATTACCAAATCTGAATTTAGAGACCATCTGAAGAATAGATTTCACACATTGAACACCAGTGATTGAAGACCAGACAAATTGTGGGATGACATCAAGGACATCATACTGAAAAAAGCAAAAGGTCATTAAAAAAAGAGGGAGAAAGATCAAAATGGGTGTCAGAAGAGACTCTGAAACTTGCTATTGAACATAGAGCAGCTAAACTGAATGGAAGAAATGATGAACAGAAGATTTCAAAGGGTGATTCAAGAAGACACAGTGAAGTATTATAATGAAATGTGCAAAGGCTTGGAGTTAGAAAACCAAAAAAGAAGATCATGCTTGACATTTCTCAAGCTGAAAGAACTGAAGAAAACATTCAAGCCTCAAGTTGAAATAGTGATAGTTCTATGGGCAAAAGAAGCATCAAAGAAAGATGGAAGGAATACACGGAATCACTGTCCGAAAAGAACTGGTCAACATTCAACCATTTCAGGAAGCAGCATATGATCAAGAACCAGGGGTACTGAAAGAAAAAGTCCAAGCTGCACTAATGGCATTGGCCAAAAAAAAAAAAAAAACGCTCCATGAATAGATGGTGTTTGGGTTACCTAGTGCCACTCTGACAGGAATATACCACAAATGCAATGGCTTGATAAACAGGACTTTATTTTTACAATTTGGAGGCTTTAAATCCAAGTTCAAATGCCAGGCTCTATGGGCTGGGTGAAAGCTCCTCAACCCTGGGTTGCAGCTCTGCTCCTGCTATCTCTCATGCCATGTGCTGGGATCTCTCTGCCAGGGTCTCAGGTCAAGGACTCACTCCACTCCTGTTTCCACATTAGGTATCTGGCAGAGCAGCACTCCATCTCTCAGTACCATATTCTGTTCTGGTTACCTAGTACCACTCTAACAGAAGTACCACAAATGGGTGCAGGACCAGTCAATGTTTAGTTCTTTTGTTTATAAAGTCAGTATGTGTTGGAACCTACTCAATGGCACCCAACAACAAGAATTCATCACTCAGATATCTTTCAAAGGTTTAAGACCTTAATCTGTTTTTAAAATTATAAAATTGAAATTGTAGACATATATTATCTGTACAGTGTATGAAGAAAAATAATTAAGAATGCCAGAGACTCATAACCAAAGAAAAGATCTTGGCTTCACACAACAATTGGTGAAAATTTCTTCAAAATTATACATGTGTCTTTTCATGCTTCCCTGACTTACTGAAAGAATTATTATCAACTAACTCCTTGGAAGGAAGGTTGGGCATTCCTACTTCCGTAGTGATAACTGCCTCAGAAACCCAAGGAGGGGTCGCTAGGAGTCGGGGCCGACTCGATGGCAAATAACAACAACAACAACAACTGCCTAAATAGTATGAGAAAATAAGGCTTTATTTTACTATTGGTTTTGTGTCTACTGATGGACATATAAGTTAGCCAGAAAGCAGACTTACCTAACATGGACCTCTGATGCCACTTCCATTAAGTCACCATCTACATTCCAAGGGAAACTGTTTTCTGGAGCAATCCCATGAGGTCCGTTTTCCTCTTCTGGATTGTGCTCACTCATATTATTCTTTTGCTGAACTTTTACTGCTTCAACAGTGTAAGTCTCAACAAATGGAAAATTGAACTAAAGAAGACAAAGGCAAATAATCATGATAGTACTTGATTTAACCCTGTTAGTACAATCAAGAGAGTTTACTCTATCCTGTCTTGCAAGTAAATATGAACTGCATACTGACATATTCTTATACCTCTGAAACTCTAATTACAACCAGAGATCACAGCTTTCAGAAGAGGAAACCTCTTTTCTGCAGCCGTCTTGGCTCATTTAGATCTAGGAACTGACAATCTTGTCTTAGAACAAATGGTGCATGTTTATGAAAAATTGCACACAATGATCATATTGTGGATCTTTTAGCTAAAGGCTGAATCTTTAATGCTCACCTATTGATACAGAAGGTTTATAGAATCCACTGACTAGATTATTAACATATCAGGTAGAGTTCAGCTGAAGGAAAGCAAACTCTAACGTAAGTCTCACAGTTGGAATTTAACTGGGAAGGATCTAGGTCTAAACTTAAGAAAGTGAAATGGAAAGTGTATCTTTTCTTGAAATAAAAGTTAGTCCAATGTGGTGTTCATGGTTGTTTGCCTTTTTGTCCCCAACTTAAACACAAGTTACTAGATAATTGTGTTTGTTTACTGACCACTCTAGAAGGATACAATCTAGTCTTCAAATTTTTGTTTGTTTGTTTGTTTGCCTAAGAAAACTGTAATAAAAAATATTATGTATTCTCTGAAATAACTAAGAAAGCATAGCCAAATCACTTGATAGTGGAAGTGCACAATAAGTACTCATTTATTTTCATGTTCAGATAAACAGCATGAGGTTTATTCCTAACTACGTTATTATCTACATGTTTTTTTTTCCTTCTTCCACATAAAATTCTCAGTCATGTACAAAATTTTTAAAGCTGATAGAAAACTAATATTTTTTCCAACACCCTTATTTTACATAAAAACCAAGGTCCCACAGATTTTATAGTTTATACTGTATAATAATTGGAGTCACACATGGGTTATACTGGGATTATACCGTGGTACAGCAAAAACTAGAACTCTATTCCCTGACTTCACCAGCAGGGGTTTTTCCATTAGAACCAAGTACACAAATTGTACTTTAACTGCAGGTTCCCTTGATGCAAATGGTATCTTAAGTGAATTCCCATTACCTTTAACACATAAAAGGAGGGCTGCTCCGATTGAGGTACAGAGTAGGATTCCAAGTGGTTCTCTGGGGAACCACACTACGTCTATGTGAAATGTCTCCTGCAGTCACTGTAGTAGACCTCCCTTCCTCAAGTAAAAAGCCTTGGGAACATTTCTCAGACTGTGTGTAAAACTTTCTACATAATCGTTCATCTTAAAGATGGTGTGTTTTAAAAGAGCCATTGATAACCAGCCCTCCTCCTTTCTTTTTCAATTTCTTTTTCTTGGCTTGGATCTTAATTATTATGGCTCAGTGGGTAAAGCACTTGATTGCTAATAAAAAGGTCAGCAGTTCAAACCCACCAGCTGTCTCCTGGGAGGAAAATGACACAATCTACTGTCAAGTATTACAGCCTTGGAAACTCTACAGGGGTCCTATGAGTCAGAATCTACTCCATGGCAATGGGGTTTTTTTAAAATCACATTTCTAATTCATTTGGCCATCCTGTGCAGAGAAGTATTACATTATATATAAAACTACATAGAAATATCAGAGTACATTTATAAATTGAGAGACTTTTTAAAATTGATTTGACATGCTGCTTTGAAGATGCATGTGTGGTTGATATGTGTATGAATTATAAAAAATGACCAAGCTGAGAAGTTTCTATTCTAGATTGCCAAACTCCTACCTTTTTTGTTGCTTTATTGAATTCATTATGTTTTGGTTTTTAAGAATAAACAGAACTGACAATGTTATGAAAGTAATATATGTTTGAGGCTTTATCTTTTGCTCAGATTTCTGAAGCAACTGGTAGAAGAACCACCACAGAACAGAAGAGTTTGAATAACTAAAATCTTTATCCAAAATATCAAAACTTTAGATGGGAAGGGGGGAAAAAAAACCCTTTTGGTTTCCCCACAGCAGCAACAGATCATTAACCACTCTGCCTCTCCCTCTCTCTCTCTCTCTCATATATGTTGTTGTTGTTGTTATGTGCCATCGAGTCAGACCCATCTCATAGCGACCCCTCCTTGGATTTCCAAGGCAGTATCACTACAGAAGTAGGTTGCCCAACCTTCCTTCTGAGGAGTGCCTGGAACCAAACTCACTACCATCAACTTGATTCCAACTCATAGAGATCCTCATTGGGTTTCCTAGGAGTAAATCTTTACAGAAGTAGATTGTCTCTTCCTTCTGTGGAGTGGCTGGTGGGTTTGAATTGCCAACCTTCTGGTTAGCAGTCAGATGGCTTAGGCACTGTGCCACCAGAGCTTTTACACACACACACACACACACACGTATATATGTGTGTATGTATATATATTCTACATCAACTATCTTATATCATTTAACAGCATTCTGTGAACTCCTGCTTACTCAAAATACAATAAGATTCTATACCATAATCTATTTTTACTTATTCTTGACATACTTTCATAAGTCTTATTTTAAATCATCAGCTGTCATGTACATACTTCACAAAATGAAGCTCCGTTGGTCCATGCACATTTAGTAATTCTGAAACCACAGCCTTTGCTAGATAGGACTTTAGAGAGTCAACAGCTTAATCTTGTGAGCATACGTTTGGGGCACAAAGAAGAGAAGTAGATGGTTGTGATTGTGAAAAACAGAAATGCCATGAGGACACAGTCACAGCCACAATGAGAGAAAGGAAAGGCAAACTGTCTCAGGGTGTTGACACAACTTCCTAGTGGAACAGAACTGATAATGCAGAAAAGGATCCATCCACCTATAGAGAGTTACTCTTTGACAAAGGGCTAAAACCCATTAAATGGAGAAAAGACAGTTTCTTTAACAAATGATGCTGGCAAAATTGAATATCTATTTGCAGAAAAATGAAACAAGATCCATACCTCACATCACACCAAACAAACAAACAAAAAAAAAAACCAAACTCAACATGGATCAAAGACCTAAAACATGAAATCTAAAACTATAAAAATCATTAGAAAAAAAATAGGGGCAAACTTAGGGGTCCTAACTTATGGCATAAATAGTTTATTAAATGTAATAAAAAATGCACCAAAAGCAGAAAATAAATTAAATGACTAAGGCCTTCTAAAAATTAAATTCTTATGCACATCAAAGGACTTCTCCTAAAGAGCAAAGAGAGAACCTACAGACTGGGAAATAACACTTCGCAATGACATATCCGACAAGTGACTTATCTCTAAAATTTATAGAAAACCTCAACACCTTAACATCAAAAGGACAAACAATACAGTTCACAAATGGGTAGAGGACATGAACAGACACTTCAACAAAGAAGATATTCAGATGGCCAAGAAACACATAAAGAAATGCTGATGATCATTAGCCATTAGAGCAATGCAAATCAAAGCAACAATGAGATATCTCACCCCAGCAAAGATCAACAAGATAGAAAACAACAAATGCTGGTGAGGGCTTGGGACTCTCATACACTTCTGGTGGGACTTAAAATGGTGCAACCAGTATGGAAATGGTATAGTGCTTCCTTAAAAAGTTGGAAATAGAAATAGCATTTGATACAGAAATCCCACTACTGGGTATATATCCTAGAGAAGTGAGAGCTGGGACATGAACAGATAGATATAAGCAGAATCATGTTCATCACAGCACTATTCACAATAACAAAGAGATGGAAACAACCTCAGTGCCCATCCATGGGTGAATGGATAAATAAACTAAGGTACATATACACAGAGGAATACTATGCAATATTAAATAATAATAACGAATCCATAAAACACTTCATAACATGGATGAACTTGAAGGACATCATGCTGAGTGAAATAAGTCAATGATAGAAGGGCAAATAATGTATGAGTGAACATTATAACAAGTCAAGGAAAGGTTTACACTCACAAAGGAGCATTTTTTAGTGGTTACTAGGGATGGGGAGGAGCTCTGGTAGCATAGTGCCTAAGGCACTTGACTGCTAACCAGGAGGCTGGCGGTTCAAACCTACCAGCCACTCCTTGGAAGG
>NW_006921588.1:16083188-16088244 GCF_000298275.1 Orycteropus afer afer | reverse complement strand
ATTGTCTTTAACTTCAAGTTGAATTTGCATATGAGCAGTTGATGGTCTGTTCCACAATCAGCTCCTGGCCTGGTTTTGGCTCAAGATATTGAGCTTTTCCACTGACTCTTGCCACAGATGTAGTCAATCTGATTCTTGTGTGTTCCATCTGGTGAAGTCCATGTGTACAGCCTTCCTTAGGCACAACCAAACACCTTGAATGAGTGAGTCGCAGAGCCTGGGATCTCGGGACCATACTTACTGGGGACATCAATCTCAATTGGCATAACATAGTCACAAAAACATCGTATAGATCCTATTTTTGTGAATGGTGACTGGGATTTTAAAATCTTACAAGCAGCCATCTAAGATGCAACTACTGGTCTCACTTCCTCAAGAGCAAGGAAGCATGAAGAAAATCAAAGATGCATGGAAACAATTAGTCCAAGGGACTAGTGGACATTGGAACCTCAGCCTCCATGACCCTGAGAAGAATTAGATGGTGCTTGGCTACCAATGCCAACCACTCAGAAAGAAATCAAAATTGGAGATCCTAGATAGAGTAAGAGAAAATGTGAAACAAAACTCAAAATCATAAAAAAGTCCAGGCTGACTGGTCTGATAGAGATTGGATAAACTCCGGAAACTCTGGTCCCTAGTCTTTTTTTTTTAACTGAACTTACTCCTGTGGCTTAAGTTTCAGCCAAACAATAGACAAGGCTACCAGCTGAACATTTACAGCAGTGAAGTATAATCCTTAGAACAATCAACCAAGGGAGATCAGAAGGGCACCGTTTGTGCAGGGAGAAATCTCAGAGGGCAGGAATGTGTAAGAAAAAAGCACACAGGTAAAAGTTAAGCACAACAAGGAAGTGGGAAGAGAGCTGGTACATTGTGGGGACTGTAATCAGTGTCATGAAACAAAATGTGTATGAACTGTTGAATCGAAAACAAATTCCCTCCATAAACTTTCACCCAAATCACAATAAAAAGTTAAAAAGAAAAAACACATGAGTGTTAGTTAGTCTGGAGGAGAAGGAAAGGAGTTCTAGGGAGAGAAAACAACATGTGCCAAAGTACAGAGGTAAGGAAGAACACGTCTTGGTCAAGAAACTACAAAAATAATTCCTCATGACCAAAACACAGTGAATCTGGTAGCAGGTGGCAAGAGGTAAGGATGAAACACAAGGAGGGGAAAGAATGTCAGAGACATGTATTCCATGATGAGGGATTTAGTATATATCTGAAGACAATGGGAAAATCATTGGAGTATCAAGCAGGAGAGAAAGAAATCAGATGTGTGTTTTAGAAAAATCCTTTTGGAAAGAAGCATGAAAAACAAGACTAGCAAAAAGTCCAAAAGTGGACTTCTGTCTACTTTATCTCCTTACCCAAACCAAACCCACTGCCATTGAGTCGGTTGTGACTCATAGTGACCCTTTAGGACAGAGTAGAACTGCCCCATAGAGTTTCCAAGGCTGCAAATCTTTAAAGAAGCAGACTGCCTCTTCCTCTGGCAGAGTGGCTGATAGGTTCAAACTGCCAACCTTTTGTTTGGCAGCCAAATGCTTTAACCATTATACCACTAGAGCTCCTCATTACCTCCTTAGGGATTTCTATCATTTCATTTTCTAAGGATTCCAGTTAGTTGCTCTATACATGTTGATCAAATTGTGTATTAGACAGAACAGAACACAAAGATCATCAGGACTGCCTAAGAAAATTTGAAATTATAAAGAGGAAATATGGGAGCCTTGGAATGACTAATCAATATAAGCAAGACTCAGTGAAAAGTCATTGGCTGGATTTATTCTCCCCCTTCTCCCATTTGTTTTCTCCAACTGTGTACAAGCACAATTTTAAAACTTTAAGAATGAGTAAGACCACAGAGAGTTACAACCCTATCTATCTACTTCAAGAGTAACAATTTTAAAATTCACATTTTCCAGGATTGATTTCCTAGTAACTAGATTAAAATGTCTGTCAAAAAATATGGCTATTACTCCTTATTTCTTCTTAAAGCAAATCACTTAAATGGAAATATAAATTTACATATATATATATATAAATATATGTATATAAATTTAATAAATGTCACTACACATTCCACTTTTGAATTAAATAAATGATGTCTGTATAAAGCTGGTGTTGTGTTTAAATATATAGCTGCATATTTATTTCAGTCAATGAACACTGGCAGATTGGCAAACAAATGTCAGGAAAATCTAAAGGTCATAACTTCAGAGAAAGCCTTCTACTACTATAAAATCAAGAAGGCTAAAAACCTCAGACTTCATTCCTTTTCATTCTGAAGGGCAGACTGTGTGATTGTGTCTCCAATTTACTAAACATTTCAATATAACATTTTATTTTAAAACTTTCTTACTGCGCACAAAAAATGTATACAACCAACAAACGACAGCTCAAAAAAAGGCCAATCTATATTAAACTGGTGAATATTTCCAAAATTTGAGTGAAAAACTGATTGGGAAAAAAAAAAAAGCTAATATATTCAGAAGAAAATAAGGTCTTAAGAGGAAGGATTTGATACCAACACTTGCAGCATATCTCTTTCCATGAGTAATAGGTCAGCACATAGTACCAGAAAGAATTTACCTGATTTTTTACACTGGCATATCTTTTCAGGTGTTTTATAAATTCCGGTCGAGAAGTGTTTCGTACAATGATAAGGGCCATACTTCCATTACTTAATCTGTAATTAAATATTTGTAGGCGACATTAAGAAGTATATTAATAGACTGCATAAGATACAGCTTTAAAACACATACAATGTTTTGGGCAAGACAGATAAGTCATCATGCACATAGAGAAAAATAAAATGATCATTGGAACCAGAACTCTTAATTCCCAGGCACCAGTGCTCCAATTATCCATCCTACCACCTCTCCCAATCTAAACATACAAGTAGTCAGAGTAGCATTGTTTTATGTTCTTTAGTTTTTTTAAATGGCTCAACTTTAATCCATAAACATGAAAAACAATTCATATCTCTATCTTTCAATACTTACTAATAATAGAAACATACCCAATGTGTCTGGCACCCTAAATGTTTTACATATATTATGAGGTCATTTAATCTTAAAATACTTAGAATATAAGAAAAAATATATTAGCACCTAATAGCAATTTGCACTGAGGCATTTTTAAATAAATTGTATTTTACTGTGAACACAAAGAGCTGAAATTTTAATCTCCCATGCAATTATTTTGAACTCTTCATAAGCTACATCTCTGAAAATCTCTGGTCAACCCAGTTTCAGTCTAAGACCATTTGCAAATATGGCCATATTGGATTGTAAGCCATGGAAGAAATCCGTAACTGGCCATCATTCAAGAAGCCCTGGTGGTTAGAGTTCAGCTGCTCACTGAAAGATCAGAGGTTCAGACCCACCAGCTGCTGCATGGGAGAAAGATGTGGCAGTCTTCTACCATAAAGATTACCACCTTGGTGGGAAATGAATTTGTTCTGTAAACTTTCACCTGAATCACAATAATTTAAAAAAAAAAAAAAAAAGATTACAGCCTTGGAAACCCTATGGGGCATTTCTACTCTGTCCTCTAGGGTGGCTATGAGTCTGAATCCACCAGACAGTAATAGTGGGTTTGGTTCAATGGGCTTACTCATGGTTCTCTGAAAACTTCATCAATGCTCATTAAACTTGGAGAGTTAGGGGCTGAATTCCACCGAAGATGAATATTTATGGAGTAGCATTGAACAAGGTACCAATCAGCTGCTCCAATAAGTGCAGGATTCCCTCTCTTGACTCTGGCTGTTTCTTCTATTACCTCCATATCAATTGCCAAAGAATAAATTTAAAAACAATCTCTTTGCTAGCTGTTGATCATTCTGGTTAATACTTCAACATACTCTTTTCATTGTAATATTTAACATATTCTGGTTAAATATTTTTGCAGGGAATTTGAAGCTAATGGTTACAATGAGATTAAAAATTGCCAAAGCAAACAAGTCATTCTTGTATTTCATTTGTAGGGAAGGTCTAGAGTTGACTAAATTATATAATATTCATGCTCCTTAATTCTAAGCTGTAAAAGGTTGGAATTTAAGAAGATGCCAATAATGAACAGTTGTTTAAAAATATATGTAAGACAGAGAATATCTATGTCTTATTCATGAAACAATGTATATCTATGATTCATTCAATTGCAAATGTGGGCAGTATATTTATATGTATCATTTTTTACATTAAATATAACTGAAATGTTTCCTTTGATTAAAACTCATTGCCAACCCATTGCTGTTGGGTCAATTTCAACACATAACAAAAGATATCAAATATACACACATATGTCGTTTTTATGCTAAGGATGTTTATTCTTGCACTGAAATTGGTAAACAAAGACATTCACTCATGAAAAACATCAGAATTTAATATAATGTATCAATAATTAGTTAATTAAAAACATTAATTAGTTATAAATAAATAAAGCAAAATTGTCAATAAAACCCAAGGCATATTATTTTAATCTCAGTGATAGCAGTAAATCAGATTAATTTTCCAGGTTGACAGTTGTTCTCAATCTACTCTGATGACAATTGCCATTGAATCTCTACTATTATATAGTTAAATAGACCCCACTTCTTAGTAAGATTCTAGCTATCCAAAAATTAGGTAAATACTGTGGAAAAAAATCACTATAGCTTTAAAAGAAAAGTATCAATGATTCAATCAAAATATTTACTAACCTGGTATTAGGTGCCAAGCCTCTTGGTGCCACTGAACACAGGCAAGGAATTGCCATAATGCTGACATTCAAGAACTGACCTTGGATCATTTGCCATTGATCACCATAGTCTAAAGGTAATGGAAGTGACATGTTACTTTCCCTCACCAAGCTAAATATTGGTAGAGCCTGGCTCAGTTCTCAAGTAGGAAATTTTGAACTCACCACATTTACGAGATTCCAGTGTCCTCCTAAAAGTTAAAAAAAAAAAAAAAAAAAAAGACAGACACAAAAACTACATCACACACACAAAAACAACATCTATTAAATATGAGCAATTTCAGAGCCCAACATTACATGTATTAAATATTCT
>NW_006921588.1:16054271-16080783 GCF_000298275.1 Orycteropus afer afer | reverse complement strand
CTTTAGATGATCTTTAAATTCAGGAGGGATATATTCAAGATCATATTTTGGCTCTCTTGGACTTGTTTTAATTGTCTTTAACTTCACATAGTCACATAGTAAGACACCCAATAAATGAATGAATGAGTATATGGTTATATGGTTATTTCTAAAGACAGAAACCAAATTGTATAGCCTTCTGGAACTTATGACACTCCACAATTCTATACTCTTCACCAATGCATTAGAAAAATAATCAAGGAGTCTGAAGCACAAGTCTGATAAATTATTGCTGTCAAAATGTTTTATGCTTTAAAAAATATACTTTCTTTAAATGAGATGTCTATATTACTTTGAGTTTTCCACATACCTTTCTTGTAAATTCTGAGAGCTTTTTAATGGTAAAAATGATATTTCACAATTCTCTGGCCTAAAATATAATGAAATATGTTATTAACAGTTACTGACCAAGGGATTCAGAATATTTGAGATTAAAAAAAAAAAAAAATACATACTTAAGTTTTGCCAGGGCCTTAATTATAGCAAAATCTCTCCGTTGATTAGGAGACATCCATCGATATTTTTCTGCCAGAGCCAAAGTTCTTCCACCAAAACCAAACATTGCTGAGAATCCAAAGCGAAGAAGCTTGCCAGTGGTGCTGAAGGTACAGACATCAACTGGTTGTATATGACCTTGAATGTTACCAGCCAGTCAGTCAGTGAATGCAGTAGAACCATATGTCAAAACAGCAAACATAGGAGAGCGTGTTTATATACTTGTAGAGGATCTCAAGCTACAGTGTACCGGGATGAATATCCTCTCTCTCACTATATCGCTCATTACCTATAACTACTTGAATTGCCATAACTTCCTTCAGGTACTAAGTGAAGAAATGAAAAGAAGCAAATTTTGAAGATTTCATATAAAACATGGCTAAGGAAGTGAAGTTGAAACATATTTGCAAAGTACATTAAGATTAGCTGTCCATTTGCATTGTATTTGTCTTAGCTTATATTCTTTCCACCAATTGGGATAATAAATGGTCTAATGGACTTATACAAGTCAATTTTTTTTCATTGTGCTTTATCTTTTAATAACATAATCCTAGTCCTAGACTCACTCCTTGGAAGGAAGGTTGGGCAATCCTACTTCCGTAGTGATAACTGCCTCGGAAACCCAAGGAGGGGTCGCTAGGAGTCGGGGCCGATTCAATGGCAAATAACAACAACAACAACAACAGTCCTAGACTAAGGGTAAAGTCAAACAACAGTACCTGATCTATTTAAATAGTACGCATGGATTTCTTGATCTGCTCATACAATTGTGATTTTGAGCATCATTGCAATACCTTTTTCTACCAAGACTATAGTAAAACTTCATTTAGTGTTCTTTATAGAACCTTGTATTCTGAAAAGGTAAGCAGTTCCTATAAGTGAAGCTTTGCCTAATTGGCATTTATTTTTTAGTGAAACATAGCTTTGAGAGACAAAGAGCTGTTTTTCCTTAGACAAGTCTCACAGAAAGAAAATGTCTATTCTTATATAAAGAAAAACATCTTTATAAAACATTAACTTATCTGGAAGAAGTCTTACCCATTATAATGTGCAAAGTTGCAGTTACCACATGAGGGACTCCATGAAGAGAGTGTGCCAAGACATTAGTAGAGCCTGCCGAACAATGTTAAAACATGCATAATCAGTTTACTTGTCAATGGATTATTTTATAATTATTATTTTATAATAATTTTTATTACTTTGTTGCTAGGGAATATTCTGATGAAAACATAATGGAAGTTTTCAAGGAAGGGACATGCTAAGGGACTGCTGTTTTGGCATAGTGCCTGAGGCATTTGACTGCTAACCAAGGCTGGCAGTTCAACCCACCAGCCACTCCTTGGAAGAAAGAAGACTGGGCAATCTACTTCTGTAGAGATACCGCCTTGGAAACCCAAGGAGGGGTCGGTATGAGTTGGCACCGACTCAACGGCAGTGAGTTTAAAGTTGGACTTTTTAAATTATATATATTTTTTCCATTCGTATATGTATATAAGTATGTTGTTGTTGTTGTTATGGTGCCATCCAGTGAGACCCGACTCATAGCGACCCCTCCTTGGGTTTCTGAGGCAGTATCACTATGGAAGTAGATCGCCCCATCTTCCTTCCGAGGAGTGGCTGGTGGATTTGAACTTCCAGCCTTCTGGTTAGCAGTCAAGTGCCTTAGCCATATATATATACATAAGAGCTCCCATATATATATACATAAATGTATATATGTATATTCTATAAATTTAGTAAAATTAAACTAAGAAACAGATGGAGGGTCCAGAGGAGGACATTTAAATTTTAGAAACCCTGAAGATTCCAGAACACAGAAATGTAGGCAAGTAGTAATTGTTAAGAAATTGTAAAAATTGTAAAAAAAGTTGTAACTGTTATTACAAATTAATCTGCTCTAGTTATTCAGAAGCAAAAATGCCCTTTTCCTAAGGAAGTTTACTCTCTGAATAGCAAGATGGACCAAATGCTTTCCAACCTCAACACTTGTTGATTGAATACTTGGAGTTTATTGTAGCAAACCAATAGACTCTAAATGAAGTTTCCCATCTAGCTCTTTCCCTGCTCTCACATCTCGTCCTAAAGCAACATCCTGGGATCTAGGATTAATTACTTCTGCCAACAATATACACTGCACCATTAGTGTCTCTTCTTCTAAGAATTCCTTCAGTCTGGCCCTCTGCACCCCATCTTACATAAATTCTTCAAATTTTTGGATAATTAAATGTCATCCTTCCTTAGTTTCCAGAGATGATATTGTTGTTGTTGTTGTTATGTGCCATAGAGTCAGACCTGACTCATAGAGATCCCTCCTTGGGTTTCCGAGGCACTATCATTATGGAAGTAGACTGCCCAACCTTCCCGCCGAGGAGTGGCTGGTGAGTTTGAACCGCCAGCCTTCTGGTTAGCAGTCAAGTGCCTTAGGCACTATGCTACCAGAGCTCCTAGAGATGATATAGGAACCTATTTTTAAAAAATGTTACATTTCCTGGTATTTGGTGAGCAGGAGGTAACAAGGAGTAGGGCATCTGTCCTGCAGTATAAATCTTAATCTTGAAGCTTTATCATTAAACTTTTATTTATTTCTTTTTATTTTTATTATGACTTGGGTGAAAGTTTACAGAGCAAATTGGCTTGCCATTCAACAATCTGTATACATTTTGTTTTTTGACATTTACTGTAATCCCTACACCGTAATAGCATTCATCCCGCTTCCTCCCTATACCCACCAGTTCTCTTTGTTCTTCCTTCCCATCCCTTCCCACCTTCTTAGTTCTATCATTGGGTAAATGCTGTCCTCTTGATCTCATTTGCTTGATTGTTTTAATGAGTGCATACCCTCGTGATATTACTGTTCACCACATAGGTCTATGAGGAGTTCTGGTGACGTAGTGCCTAAGGCACTTGACTGCTAACCAGAAGGCTGGCAGTTCAAACCCACCAACCACTCCTCAGAAGAAAGGTTGGGCAATCTACTTCCATAGTGATACTGCCTCAGAAACCCAAGGAGGGGTCACTATGAGTTGGATCCAACTCGACAGCAGTGAGTTTGGTTTTTGAGTTATATGGGTCTATTATTTGGCTGCCAATTGAGTAATGGGAGTTAAGTTCAGTTCTTAGCTTGGAGGGTGTTGGGGGTTCTACCAGTCTTCATCAGACCAGTAAGCCTTGTCTTTTTTATGATTTTGTTTCACATTTTCCCCCACTCTATATGGGACCTCTTATTGTGATCCTTTTCAGAGTAGTGGTAGCAGAGAACCATCTAGTTCTTCTGGTCTCAGGGTTGTAGAGGCTCCATTAGTTTTGGAACTAACTGTTTCCTGCATCTCTGATTTTCTTCATTCTTCTTTGCTCCAGAGGGAGAGAGACCAATAGTTGCACTTTACATGGGTGCTCATAGGCCTTTAAAACTCCAGTTACTACTCACCAAAGTAGGATGTAGAACATTGTATTTGTGTAGTATGTTGTGCCAATTGGTCTTAACGTCCCCCGAGACTATGGACTTGATCCTCCATACCCATTGACTCATTCCCTCAAGGTGTTTGTTTATATCATTAAACTTCTAATAAATTTTGATTTAAAAGTTATTCATGGTCCTCTTGCATCTGAATCATCTGGTGTAGTTATTAAAAACATAGGATTCCAGGGCCCTTTCCTGGTATCCTTGAGTTGTTAACAAAAGATTAACACACTTTGGTAAGCACAATGTTGGAGGTTCGAGTCCACCCAGAGGCACTTCAGAAGAAAGGCCTGGCCACTTACTTTGACTGATCAGCCACTGAAAACCGTACAGAGCGTACTTCTACTCTGACACACATGGGGTCACCAGGAGTGGAGAGGATGCATTGGCAACAAGTTAGTATCCCACACCTAATGAGTCAAAAGCACTATGAGGTAGGAATCTACATGGCTCTCCAAGTGGTTAAGCTCATAAAATTTTTAAACCACTTACCTACATAAATCATTCAAATACATCAAAATTTTGGAAAAATAGGCCTTTCTGTTACTTCAGTATTGGAAATATGTATGTATGTATGTTTTCCCCACAACCATTCCAAAGAATCACCCAACTAAACTAGGACTGGGTGGGAGAGGAATGGAAATACATTATTACAGATGAGTAAAACGGTGTGATATAGTCACCTTCTTTTCACTGTCTAAAGAATGAAATTTGAGCATGGATTGACCATTTGTATTGATCACCTAGTATGTACTAATTATTGAGATACAAAAAGAACTATATACAAATAGGGTCTACATCCTTGGTTAGTTTTTTTGTTTTGTTTTGTTTATTATGACAATTTTCAAACATGCACAAAAGTAAGGCAAATAGGGGATTGAGTTAAGATAGCAATCCAGCTAGACACTTCATGCCTCCCTCCACACCAAAGACTACAAAAACCAAATAAAACAGATACAGATGATAATCCTAGAACCTTGAGCTTCAAATAAAAGGGTAAAGAAGTACATAAAATACTGACTAGAAGAAGAAATTGAACAAAAGCAGTAAACAGGGAGATAGAGCAGAGGTGACTTCCCAGTTGACCCAGCACAGTGTGGGGTGATCTGTGTATGTCTATGAGGTCTTAAAAAATAAAACACCCAAATTCACTGCCATTGAGTCATTTCCAACACATAGTAATACCTCCTTGGGTTCTGAGGCGGTTATTTCTTTATTATTATTATTATTATTATTATTATTATTTTAAAAGCTTGTTTTACATTCAACGTAAGGCATACATTTAGTTTCATTCCCCATTTGCCATGTCCAACCCTAACCCAGTCTCCTCCCCTCCCTACCCTGCAACCCTCCCCCCTGTGCCCCTCATAATTACGCACTCCTGTTTGTCCTGCATTTCCTCAGTTTGAATGTTGGTCCTCTGGTGTCCCATGGTCTATTGCTCTAAGGGATGTATTACCACAGAGTATGTGGGTGCGTCATCCTGGGTTGAGTGGTCTGTGTGTACATCTTGTTAACTATTGGGCTGAGAGCCTACCCCTGGAGATGAGTTTTATTCCAGGCGCTGAATGTATTCCAGGGCCATAGTATTGGGAGTCTCACCAGACTTCATCTGACTAGTAATTCTGGTCATTATTGAGTTTTGGATTTTGTTCCATGTTTTCCCTCCCACTCTATCCAGGATCTACAGATTTGATCCTTTCCTGAGTGGTTGGCATTGGTAGCTGGGCACCATGTGGTTCTGGTCTCAAGGGCCATCGTGTCCTAGGGCTGATTGCTTCTAAATGCCCTTGTGTTTGTTTGTTTGTTTGTTTTGCGTTCTTCTTGACTTCCAGTGCTAGGAAACCATTAGCTGCATCTTAGATGGCTGCTTGAAAGCACTATCAGTCACTACTCACCAATGTAGGATGTGGAGCAACACTATTATGTATTTTGTTGTGCCAATTGAGTCTGGTGTCCATCAGTACTATGGTCCTGAGGCAGTAGCTCTATTGGATCTCTCTCCCATAGTGTCTGGTTGTCTGTGAGGGATTACTCTGTCTGTCTTCTATTGTTTCTATAAGGACTGCAGGTATTTTGTATCACTGGTGTGTCTCTGCAAGATTAGCCTCAGCTGAATCTGTCCTTGGTCTCAAGTATACCTCTGTTCCCTGACCCCTGCCTGATCATCTCAGGTGTTTATGTATTTATCTGTAATGCCTAGTGTTTGGTGTTGATAGCAATGTAGTGTTGTGGACACACTGGTTGGTATTAGCATCTGTCGTCTATCTCTCATGTGCACAGTTCAGTGTCCTCTCATTTCCCAGTGTTATCATGGTGGTCATATATCCTTCCTGTATATCCCTCCCCCTACCCATGTCAGTGTGTAGGCCCCAACTACCCCTAAATTGATCCCTCCCCTTCCCTCTCCATCCTGGTAACCTACTAGGTGAGTTTCCTTTCCCAAGCAAACCCTTCTTTGTCTTTTTACAGTAATGGGTTCGTACAGTACTTGTCCTCCTGCGATTGACTTATTTCACTCAGCATAATGTCCTCCAGGTTCATCCACGTTGCGAGATGATTCACGTATCTCTCATTGTTCTTTAATGTGGCATAGTATTCCATTGTGTGGATATACCATAATTTGGTTATCCATTCATCTGTTGATGGGCATTTAGGTTGTTTCCATCTCTTTGCTATGGTGAATTGTGCTGCAATGAACATAGGTGTCCATATGTCTGTTCGTGCACTATCTCTCACCTCTTTAGGATATATTCCTAGTAATGGAATTCCTGGGTCAAGTGGTACTTCTATTTTCAGTTTTTTAAGGAAACACCATACCGTTTGCCACAATGGTTGTACCATTTTACAATCCCACCAGCAGTGCACAAGAGTTCCGATCTCTCCACAACCCTGCCAGCATTTGTTACTATCTGATCTGTTGAACTTTGCTATTATTGCTGAAGTGAGATGATATCTCGTTGTTGTTTTGATATTTCTACAGAAGTAGATTGCCCAATCTTCCTTCTGAGGAGCGGCTAGTGGATTTGAACCACCAGTCTTCTGATTAGCAGTCAAATCCTTAGGCACCATGCCACAAGATTGTGTTGTTTAGATCTTTTGTATCTTTGTTGAGTTTCTTTATAGTTGTTCTATTTTGTAGAAAATGGTGTATTAAATTCTCCTACTATTATTCTGAAGTGGTCTGTTTCTCTTTCCAGTTCTGCTAAAGTTTGATTTAGTATTGTAAGGCTCTTTCCTTGGGGTCATAGATATTTGTTATGGTTTTGTCTTCTTGTTGTATTGACCCTTTAGTCATTGTATAATGCCCTTTCTTGTCTTTTATGCTGGTTTTTGCCTTAAAGTCTATTTTATAAGAAATTAATATTGCTATTCCTGCTCTTTTATGACTTCTATTTGCTTGATATGTTTTTCCATCCTTTAATTTTTAGCTAATTTTTATCTTTATGTCTAATATGTGTCTCTTGAAGGTAGCATATTGATGATTCATGGTTTTCATTCATTCTCCCACCTTCTGTCTCTTCACTGGTTCATTTAATCCATTTATATTCAGTGTAATTATTGGTAAGTATGGATTTACTGCTGTCATTTTTTTAAATGTGTGTTTATGTGTGGTGTTGATGGTTTCTTTGTTCCATATATTTTTCTGTGCTGAGTTCATTTTGTTTATAGATTTTCTTATCATTTCCTTCATGCTGTTGTTTTACTGTTTGTGTATGTGTGTGTGTGTGTGTGTGTGTGTTTACTGCCATGGAGTTGGATCCAACTCATAGCAACCCCTCCTTGGGTTTCCAAAGCAGTATCACTATGGAAGTAGATTGCCCAATCTTCCTTCCAAGGAGTGACTGGTGGGTTTGAACCATCAGCCTTCTGGTTAGCAGCCAAATGCCTTAGGCACTACGTCACCAGAGCTGAATCCTTATGATTTCTTTTTTTTATTTTGGTTAGAAATTTTATTAATTTTCTTTCTGGCTACGCTGTCACTTATTAGTACCTTCCTAAGTTTTAAACAGTCTGTTCTATGTGATATTGTCCTGACTTCCTCTCCATTTAGAAGTTCTGTGATTATACTGTTCATTCCCTCATTTGCTTTGTAGTTATCATTTACAGATTGACATCTCTGGTTCCCTATTTTCAGTCTTGTAGGTTTACTTCATTATTGAAAATTCTTCATCTGGTTTGGTTTCAGGGTGATGTTGTTATGTGTCTTAATCTCAGGTTGTCGTCTGATGTTGATTCTCTGTCCAAAGAACTCCCTTCAGCATTTCTTGTAAGGACCATAAAGTCCCTTAATTTCTGTTTGTCTAGGAATGACCTCATTTCACCATTATATTTGAGAAATAATTTTGCTAGATACATAATTCTTGGTTGGCAATTTTTGCTTTCAGTATTTTGTATCATCCATTTGCCTTCTTGCCTGCATATTTTCTGCTGAGAAGTCAGAGCTTAGTGTTATTGGTACTCCTTTATAGAAAACATTTTATTTTTCCCAGGCTACTCTCAGGATTCTTTGGTTTGGGAATGTTTGAATATGATATGTCTTGATTATTTTCTTTTGGGTTCTACCCTATTTGGAGTTTGTCAAGCTTCTTTAATGGATATCTTCTCATCTTTCACAATATTAGGGAAGCTTTGTCCACGAATCTTTGACAATTTTCTCTGTGCTTTTTTTTTTTTTTTTTTTTTTTTTTGTCTCTTCCTGTCCTGGAATTCCAATCACCCATAAGTTAATCCTCTTGATGGTCTGCCACATAATTTTTAGGCTTTCTTTATTCTTTTTTTCTTATTGTTCCTCTAATAGATTGGAATTAAGAGATTTGTCTTCAATTTTACTGATTTTGTCTTCCCTTGATCCAATTCTATTTCTTTGTCCTTCCAATGTATAACCTCTTTCTCAAATATTAGTCTTAATTTTCTGGATTTCTAGTCACTGTTTTTGTATGGTTTCTAAATGTTAATTTGTCAATTTGTTCTTGTTTTGTTTATGTGAATTCTTACTTGAGTTTTGTGTGTGTTTTCCTTGATTTTGTCTGTGATTTTCTTTGTTTTGTCTTTGTTTCCCTTGATCTCTTTCTTAATCTATTAAAGGATATGATATGTAATTCTTTTGAATTCCTTATTACTTAGTTCCAAATATATTTCTTCCTCCAGAAGATTTCCTACTCATGCAGTTTGGTCACTTGCTTGAACCATCTTATCTTTTCTTTTTTTTTTTAATGTGATTTGAAGTTGTCTTCAAGATATTGTCATGTTACTATATTTATTTGTTGATTGAATGTTCATTTGCTTCACCATGATTTTTTGTTTTGTTTTGACATATCCAGGCAGCAGGGAAGGGCATGCTACTCTGGTTGCTAGTGGGCAGGACTAGGGCACTCATTACCTGTCTCTGTGTGGATTTTGTAGGGGGTAGGAGTGTAGGCATCAGTCTCCTTTCACTGGTCATGTACAGAAGCTGAAGGTGTTGGCCACCATCTATCATTGATGCAGTGGTGATGGGATGGGTAGTTGCACTCAGTGGTGGGTGGGGCAGCAGGTGGGGAAAGGGTTACTCCCAATGAGGCAAAAGAAAAGTAGAAAAGGGTGGAAGAGGGAAGAAATAAGAAAAAAAGAAAGAAAGAAAGAAAAGTAGCTCAGCAGTGGGCTCAAGTACTTACCACCAAACATGATGTGGTGGGAGTACCATGCCCAATTCAGAAGAGTGTGGAACACTGACCCAGAGGCAACTGTTGTGTGGCATGCTCACTGTAGGAGTGTGTGCCACTGATTGTGCAGGCAATGAGAGGGTAACAACAATGAGATAACATCTCACCACAGCAATAATAGCAAAAATTCAAAATAATAGTGAAAAACAAATTTTAGTTTTGGTGTGGAAAGAACTCTTTCACACTGCTGATGGAACTGTCAAATGGCACAACCACTGTGGAAAATGGTAAGGCGCTTCCTTAAAATGTTGGAATAGAAATATCGTACGATCCAGCAACCACATTATTAGATATGACACAGAGAAATATATGCACACCCATGTTAATCACAATATTATTCACAATAACAAAATGATGGAAATAACCTAAGTGCCCATCATCAGATGAATAGATAAACAAACTATAGTACATGCACACAATGGAATGCTATGCAACATAAAAGAATAACAAAGAATCTGCGAAACACCTCATAACATTGATGAAACTGGAGGCTATTACACTGAGTGAAATAACCATAAAAGGACAACTATTATATGACACCACTATTACAAAAAGTCAAGAAAAGGTTTACACACAGAAAGAAACATTCTTTGATGGCTACTAGGTATGGAAAGGGAAGGGTGTGTAAATCACTAACTAAAGAGTCACTCACTCACTCACTGCCATCAAGTTGGATCCAACTCATAGCGACCCCTCCTTCGTTCCCGAGGCAGTATCACTACAGAAGTAGATTGCTCAGCCTTCCTTCTGAGGAATGGCTGGTGGTTTTGAACTACCAGCCTTCTGTTTAGCAGTCAAATGCCTTAAGGACTAATTTGAGTGAAGAGAAAAGCATTTTACAATAAGATGGAGGGAAGCACCAATGACCAGTAGAAAAAGAATTCACTGAGAGGGGCACAACATAAAAGACAACAAAGGTAAATTTTATTGCATAAGCAATCCTGCAGTAATAGTAATAACAAAAAACATCTATGGGTAAATACATAGGTAGATATGCAAGCTGAACAGATGTGAGGAGGCAAATGAGAGTACACCCATGAGTTAGGCAAAAGACATTTCTATACATGTATTTTTATGTGCCACAAATATAGCCAAGGTTATTGTAGATCATTCAAGGGTAAAGTACTGAAAACTTCTTAGCCATAACCAAACAACTTGATGGTATGACTCACTGGGCATGGGGATTTAGGACTACAATCTAGGTCAACTGGCTTAACATAGTCCAGAAAAACAATGTTCTACATCTGACTTGGTTGTTGTTGTTGTTGTTACATGGCATCAAATTGGACCCGACTCATAGCAACCCCTCCTTGGGATCCTGAGGCAGTATCACTATGGAAGTAGATTGGCCCATCTTCCTTCCGAGGAGTGGCTGGTGGGTTTGAACTGCCAGCCTTCTGGTTAGCAGTCAAGTGCCTTAGGCACTACGGTACCGGAGCTCCCATATCCGACTTTAGTGAGTAGAAACTGGGGTCTTAAAAACTTGAAAACAGCCATCCAAGATGCAACTATTTGTTGCTATTCATCTGGAGCAAATAGCAAGGAAAATCAAAGACTGAAGGAACAATTAGTCCAAAGGACTAATGGACCACATGAACCACACACCCTCATTACCCTGAGACCAGAAGAACTAGATGGTGTCTGATTAACACTACCAACTGTTTGGATCAGGATCACAATAGAAGGTCCTACACAGAGGGGGAGAAAAAAAATGTAGAACAAAATTCAAAATCATAAAACAACCAAACTTGTCTGATAGACACTGGTAGAACCCCCAAAACTGTGGTACTTACACACTCTTCAAGCTTGGAACTAAACCCACCCTGAGGATCAACTTTCAGCCAAACAGTAAAAGTCCTACAAGGTGAATAACACTAGTGAAGAATGCAGTCCTCAATACAACCAACCAGACCAGACCAGACCAAAAGAGCATTATTGACCCAAGAACAATGCTCAGAAAAAGGGACAAATGGAAATGGAGAACCCAGGGAGGAAGTGAGAAGAGTTGAGAGGACTGCAACCAATGTTACAAAACAAAATGTATACAAATTGTTGAGCAGAATTAGCTTGGTAACCTTTCATCCAAACCCAAAGTAAATAGATAAAGCTTCTATGAATATTCATGTATATTAAAAAAAAAAAAAGGAGAATATTAGAATTGACTCCCATGTACTTATAAGCCAGCTTCAACAAATTATCAATTTTCTGCCATTCTTGTTTATCTCCTCACCAGCTATTTAGCTGAAGTATTTTCAAACAAATAATATCACATTCCTTTACTCCTAAATATTACTAATAGGTAAGGATTGTATATATATATGGTCTGGTGGCACAGTGCCTAAGGTATTTGAGTGCCAACCAGAAGGTTGGTGTTTCAAACCCACCAGCCACTCTGTGGAAGTAAGATGGGGCAATCTATTTCCATAAAGATTTACTGCCTCAGAAACCCAACGGGGGTCACTATGAGTCTGTATCGACTCAATGGCAGTGGGTTTGTTTTTCTGATTTGAGATGTAGATATAGATGATATAGATACAGATATAGGTATAGATGTTTTGGCCCTCCAGTGCTGTACTAACAGAAAATACCACAAGTGGGTGGCTTGAACAAGTCGGGATTTATTCTCTTACAGTTTTGGAGGCTAGAAGTCCAAGTTCAAAGTGCCAGCTCTAGGGGCCGGGTGAAGGCCCCTCAACCTTGGGTTTCTGGCCCACTAAAGCTGGAGGCATTTCTTAACTCAGGCAGCTGCTGGCTGCTGAGGCTGACAAACCCAAGGTCGACAAGTAAAATGGCACAGTCCCAAAATTATTAAGCAAGACAGTAAGCCACTGGTTCAAGTCCAGAAACAATCTAAAGATCAGCAAACAACATGGCAGGCCACTGAAAAAGAGACTTGGCCAAATGCAGGATCCAGATTTGCCAAAAAGCTAGAGACCTTTCTCAAAGCTGCTTCTTATGTACTGGAAGCAGACCACATCCTTAAGGCAGGTACTCAGCTGCTCACAGTAGATTTCACCATGGAGTTCATTACCAGTCTCATCATGGGAATAACTACATGCAAGCTGCCCAGCCACTCAAAACTGGGCCCAGACAAGGTGACATATAACCTTAACTACCACAATTTATATATGTACACTTATCCACCCCTAAAAACTAAGAATTAATTAATAATGCCAAAATAAGCATCAAGCCCACATTTAGTTTTCCCTGATTATCTCAAAAAGTCATTTCCAGTTGGTTTGTTTGAATTAGGATACAAAGTCACATATTATATTTGATTAACATCTGCGTTAAGTCTTTTAAAGTTCCACTTTTTTTTCTTCTGTTTTTAAATATTAGTTATACACTGAAGAAATGGAATCAATTGTTCTGTGAAGTTTCTCACATGTTGGATTTGGCTGATTCTGGGTTTAACACAATGCTTTCTTCTCCCTATCTTCTATAAACTGGCAGTTGGATCAAGAGTCTTAAGTAGGCTCAGGTTTAATTTTGGGGCAAAAATATTTCATAGATTTTGTTCCATACTTCCTACTGACTTTCCATTGCAACACATCAGGAGACGTAGCATCTGGCTTCCCTACCTTTAGTGCTATTGAAATGAATCATTATTTTCAGATGGTTTCATTCTTATACTATTTTAAAGTTTCTGGTAATTACTGTTTCAAAGAGTATACCTCAGTTATGATCAAACATGCAAAGTTTTGTTCATAGAATTCAATTAGGTGCCCATAAACAGTTTTCAATCTCCTATATCAGAATTCTGAAGAGTTTTAAAATTCATTTTTTACTGTACATTTACTCCTTACTTATAGACTATCTTGTTATATGACATCTTGTATATGACATCTTACAATAACTTTGAAATAATTCTCAGGCAGTGTCTGATGGGTCAGGCCCTATGTAGGGCCATGGTTGGGCCCAGGGTGTCTTCCACCAGCCACCCTAAATGATATACTAGAGGCCCCAGTGATAACAGGTCACACATGGGATGGCAGCCAACTGGCTTGGGACACCTTCTCATGTTCATCTGAGATGTCTCAGTCTGACCATAGAGGATGCAGGGTGATGGCAGGATGACATGAGATGGGGACAACCAGGAGGAGACTGTATGTGGGCCTGTGTTGCCAGGGATGTCAGTGGGGTAGGCAAGAAGGAGAGGAGAGGGAAGGAGAAGGAGAGGAGGAGGCCGGGCTGTGGGCCCCAGGGCAGATGGAGAACAAGCAGGAACTCTGCCCAGGGTGGGCAGCAGGAGGTGGCAAGTGGAGGACAAATGAGATTCTTGCCCAGGGCGATTGGCAGGAAGTGGCAGGCAGTGAGCAAAACCCAACCACACCACCACTGCCACCCTTAACCAGTACAGTCTCTGAAGTGGTGGAGAAGGTGTGGTGAGGAAAGGGGCCCACTGAGCCACATACTTCCCAATACATGCTGGGAATGTATGATGGGCAGTGAGTGACAGGGGTAGGAGGAGGAGGGGAAGACGACACGGGCACTGAAGATGGAGTAAAGCCCATGACTTCCACATAGGGCCAATTTTACATAACGACCTTATAAACTTATGTTTATAAGTTAGAGGTAGGTGTGTTTGCATGTGTGTATGTATATGTATGTGGTGGATATGTATGTATATGTATACATGTATATGCATATATGATTGTGTTTTGCATATACATGTATATGTATGTATGCATTTTTTCCATTGGTAAAAACCTTCTCTGTATATATCCTTATTAAAGAAGATTTGGTTTCACCAGCCACTCTTCGGAAGGAAGGTTGGGCAATTTACTTCCATAGTGATACTGCCTGGGAAACCCAAGGAGGGGTTGCTATGAGTCGAATCCAACTCAATGGCAGTGAGTAGGTTTCATGGTAATTTAGAAACTTTAGATGCTATGGTTTGAAAAATGAAAAACATAAATGTCTAAAAAAAACTCTTAGAAGAACAAATCATGAGGAGGGATATAAATTTCAAATGTGGGCAGTAATTCATATACTATATCATAGGAGTAAAGCTTTTAAATGTCATTTCTTTATTGCTTTTCTTGACTCTTTCAGGCACAATTAATTGCTTCCACTTTGGTTTACCCATAGCATACATCACATTGTACTGTTACTTTGGATTTTATTTGGAGGTTATTCTCCCTTCACTTTGATTTTTCAGAAAGGAGAGAATGTCATTTTTATCAGATGCACATTGGATGTTTCCTGAATTATTTGTTAAACCTTCAAATACCTGAAAAATTATGATCTATTTTATAGTATCTATTTTCTCACAGCTTTTCCATCATGAAATATCTATTTTCTACCTAAAAATACTAGTTAAATGAAAGCCTATTCCATTCAACTTTAACAAATGGGTTTTTAACTTCTATATCAAAATGACCACCAAAAATACAAGGATGGCTCTGAAGAGCAGAGTAACTAAATAAGAGAAATCCAAATATTAATTAAGAAAAAAATAAAGCCACTACAAAGTACAAAAAAACAAAACAAAAAAAAACCCACTGCGATCAAGTCAATTCCAACTCATAACGACCCCCACTGGGTTTCCAAGGCAGTAAATCTTTACAGAAGTAGATTGCCCCATCTTTCTTCCACAGAGTGGCTGTGGGTTTGAACCATCAGGTTTCTGGTTACCAGTCAAATGCTGTAGGCATTGAGCCATCAGAGCTCCTTACAATAAGTACAAAAGGCATACTTCAGATACACTCAATGAATCTTAGAGATCTGCTCCCATCCAAATGAGAATTCTCTCTGTTGCCTGACAAATGGCCTTCTAAATAAAGTATTTATTTCTACGGTATTTTCTAATATGACTATCTTTATTAAAGCATTGTAGATTGATTTCTCATTTTCATAGTCATTGTTGTTGTTGTTATGTGCCGTCGAGTCAGCCCTGACTCATTGCGACCCCTTCTTGGGTTTCCAAGGCAGTATCACTACGGAAGTAGGATTGCCCAACCTTCCTTCCGAGGAGTGGCTGGTGGGTTTGAACCACCAGCCGTCTGGTTAGCAGGCAAGTGTCTTAGCCACTATGCTACCAGAGCTCCTATGTTCATAGTCATTAGTATAATTTAAATTCTACATGGATTTTTCCATCTAGGCCACAAGGGGGTAAGTACTCCCCCAAGTTGTGGCCTGCTTCAGAAGAGGAAAATACCAACTAGCCCTTCTTAGTAATAAGAATTTAAAATTGTTAAGAGAGTTAGCCAAAGTATGTATGTGTGTGTGTCTATATACATTAATATGTGTGTATAAATATATATACATATTTAAAATTAAAGAAGAAATACAGGAAACAAAGATGTCAAATAAAAGTCAAGAGCTATGGAAGCATGGATGTGGTATATATTACAGTTATCCAGATAAAAGGTTAATCCCTGGACTAATAAATTAGGAGCATTCCTGTGTGGTCCAAGAGGCCAATGCAGACAGAAAAAAATCAAATCAGCTGTGGTTGAGTCAACTTCAACTCACAGCAAACCCATGTGTATCAGAGTTTTCAATGGCTGAGTTTTTTAAAGTAGATGTCCAAGTCTTTCTTCCAAGGAACCTCTGGGTGGACCTGAGCCTCTAACCTTTTTTTTGGTTAGCAGCCAAGGAGTTCAATTGTTTGCACCACCCAGGCAATCATGGATTTAGACAGTGGACTAATGACGTAACTGGTTCTATTAACATCACTGAACTGATATGTGTTTGGGTTACTCAGTGAAACAAGCTGAGGCACCTCAGTCACTCACTATCAACTAAGATTGGCATTAAAATTATCGTCATCATTAAAATGGAATAGCTATCTAAGCACTAATGATTGCCACATCTCTACTAACACCAGTGCAAAGGCAAGTAGAGTCCACCTTATTAAACTGGTAAATACTCGTGCTGGGATTCCCTAAAAGGTAATTATGGAAATCTGTCTCATGTTACTCAGAGCCTAGTCTACAACTAGCAGCATGGAGATGAACTGGAACTTGCAAAAATGCTGAATTTCAGGCTCCACTCCAGACCTACTGAATTAGACTCTGTAGTTTAGAGGATCCTCTGGTGATTTGCATCCACAATAAATTTTGAGAGATAGTCCTCTCAAATATGCACTATTCAAAATCTGATCCATGGATCAGCAGCATCAACATTACCTGGGAGCTAGTTCATAATACCAAATCATGGTCCCACCTCCAACCATCAGAATCAGAATGTCTGGAAGTGAGGCTGACTATTTGTGTTTTAGCAAGGTCTTAAAATGATTCTTATGTGCCCTAACATTTAATAGTTTGTACTCTAGAAACCTGTTACTCAGTGGATTATACCCAGGTGTTAATTACCCTGCCCTTTTCAATTATCCTTTGGCCCTAGTTTATCCCTTGGTTATTTAACTGCTAATTAATCTGGAATGGGTGGGGGAAAAGAGAAGAAACAAATCAAGGTATTTTTCTTCCCAAACAGGTTTATAGTAAAGGTTTTGGAGGAAGCCACATAATTAGAGTGAGATGTTCAGGATTATCGATAGATTATAGTACTTCATGAAACACATTTCCTCCATTACCATGGTTAATTAGGAGTAGACTATGAAAGTGTTTCTCTAGAAAGGCTATTAAAAAACGTAATATAATGCTGTCATGTACCATAGAGAATGAGACATGTCAGGGCTCAAGAAAATAAAGAACATTAATTCCATGAGTTTGAAGAATGTTGAGTACAACCAAGCCCAATCCTTTCTAGAAGGCGAGAGAACCCCTTGCAACTCTTCCTTACTTCTGCAGAACTTGACAGTGGTAACAGGCACAACCACAAGTCAAAAAAATTATTTTAGTCATATTCTACTCAGATTAATCTAGACCTTAGTCCTTAAACAAGCTGTTTAAGTGCTTGGCACAGTGCTTTAAAGCATTCAGCTCAACCAAGAGGTGAGCAGTTTGAACCCTTGACCCACTCCTTGGAAGAAAGATGAGGCAGTCTGCTTTCATAAAGATTTACAGCTTGGAAATCCTATAGGGCAGTTCTACTCTATCTTATAGGGCCATTATAAGTCAGAATTGACTCTATGGCAGTGGATGAACAACAACAACAAAAAAAACCTAACTCACGGCGTTCAAGTTGTTTCAAGGTCATAGTGACCCCTCCTTGGGTTTCCGAGGCAGTATCTCTACAGAAGTAGATTGCCCAATCTTCCTTCCAAGGAGTGGGGGGGCGGTTGGCGTTGAACCACCAGCCTTCTGATTAACAGTCAAATGCCTTAGGCATTGCTCCATAAACACAGTTTCCTTTATACTGTGAAGAAAAAAGGAATGGTCATGAGGAACGTCTACTTAAAAATTGTAAAACTATACTGTTGTTCATAGTGGGTTCTGAGTCACTGCCTAATCTTGGTGACTCCATGTGTGTCAGAGCAGAACTGTACTGAAGATTGTGACCTTTCAGAAGGAAATCAACAAGATTTTCTTCCAAGGAGCATCTGGGTGTGTTTGAACCACCAACCTTTCAGTTAGTATGCAAGTGCTTAATTGTTTGCACAGCCCAGGGACTCCTGTATAACTAACTATGTTGTTGTTGTTATGTGCCGTCGCTGAGGCAGTATCATTACGGAAGTAGATTGCCCAATCTTCCTTCCGAATAACCAACTATAGATTGGGCTATATTTTTGTTTGGATCATCAGAAAGATGGATTACATTTTGTTTCAGGAAATTGCACTTTATTTGAGAAGTCTATATACCAAAAGAACATGCTGCTTACATAAATAACTACAATGTAATTTTAACATTCTCACAAAAGCTATAAATGTTCTACCTCAAGGTAAACATTTTAATTAGCCTGAAAAGCTATTTTTCTTAACACTACCAATTCCCTTGCTCACAACCCCTTCCTCAGGTCTGCTGAAATGTGCCACCTGCATAGAGTAAGGACAGAAGTAGCAGCTCATGTAAAGCATGAAAGATGAAGGTACCAGGCAGAAACTGTGGAGGCAAAAAAGAAAAAAAAAATGTCCTTGGAAGTGTGAGCACTTCTGCAGAACAATTAACTTAATTAACCAGACACCATGAATATTCATAAGGCTGTTAATGTCTCCCACATCCAAACAGACAAATGTGATGTAATGACTTCCTAGTCAAGCATATCTAAAATTCTCATGAAAACTGCACCTACACATTGGTTCTTTGCCTGAAATATCATAGAAATTAACAGTCTCTCGTCAATATTTTATTCTCCTCAAATTAATTGGAAAGCATGAATTTATTTATGTGAACTCTATAGGAATATATGGTTCACAACCATCAGTATGTGGATTGAGCCTTGTTTTACAACTGGATTGCTTTTTCATTTTTATGTCCTCTCAAGCTTTTTTCTCTATTCTCCTTCCCCATCCCCCCTTAATCGGAATCCCTCTGTATAGTTCCTTAGCACCAGTTCCCATAGCAACAAACACCATTGCTAATGGCCAGCAGTTCAAATACAGCCTTTCCCCACATCTGATCCATTAGTCTGACCATAATTCAGCAGCTTAGTCTGTTGGCTCAGTGGTGTAATTTACTAAACACTCTCTCTCCCTCTGGGTGTCTCTCTCCAGGAGGCAAATGGCTTCAAAGGCAGACTGTCTCCTTGTGTTCAGAAGCTTGGAAACTTCCTGCCTAGCTCTTGTTCCTATTCTCTATCAAAGCCCTGACTAGGCAGAGTCCTCATATTAAATACTCCCTGTCCATGTTTCCCTCCTCTTAGTGGATGAAACCAGTAAAGTGGAACTCTGGTACAACTACCAGAGTTTTGACACCATGTTATATATTCTAAACAAAAAGCCTTAAAAAGCCATTTCTCCAAACATCTACTATGTATATAGAATGCTTTCAAAATCAGAAATATGCTTAAAAAAGCATAACCACCTATCTTTACAGAAAATTACCCATTTATATCAGATGCATTCCTATAAGGATGCCCATCTTTTCACTTTGGATGCATATGTTAATGAATAAACTAATGAAAAGAAACAGTGACCTAAACAAACCTGATTTACACAGCGGGAAATGTTGGAAAGGTTCCACCTTTGCACTCAGAGCTACTAAAATGACAAAGTGAAAAGGTCAGAGTGCTGCCCCAAAATTCATGTCTCTCTCTCTCTCTCTTTCTGTGTGTGTGTGTGTGTGTGTGTGTATGTGTTGAAGTTATTTTGTTGTTGTCTATCAGAGTTTGTTATAGGTCTTTCCATATGTTTTGAAATTGCCGAGACACATCCTACCATCTTTCTCCTTTCATTTCTTGCTTTTATGAAAGGCATTATACTCTAAAAGCACATTTTTGTTCTTCATCCATTTAATAAGAATACTAGATATACTGAAATCCATACTAGACTAATATGGTTATCAAATGGATAGAATATTGATTTTTTTCAACCATATGCATTATCTTCTATTTTCATAGGAAACATTTTTATGATTTTCTTTTAAAGATAATAATGTGTGTGGTATTTTAAGAATGGAAAAACTACCACTTTCTATCACTAGTGTTTATCTAAATACTAATTTGCAATGAGTGAGCTGTGGAACATAAGAAACTTGAGAGAGGTGTGTTCTTCATTTCTGGACCACAATGTTTTGTTCTACTTCTTCTTCCTGCTCTGATCTCCAGTTTCTCCTTCCTGCTTCCCTTAATCATCCTCTATCATTCAGCCAAATGGAACCTCCTAGAACAAGCTGCTATCAATTTGCTCCTTGTGCTAAAATCTCCCATTCTTCCCTTATGAGAATTTGCTTAATTCTGAACCCTAACTTTGGCATCCAGGAGCCTCCAAGGTTTGGGACCAATTTGACCCTAGTATCTCCTATGGAACAGCCAGTTTTCTATATCGCAAGCAATCCCAGATTTTCTCGCCTTTGTTTTTATTACTTTTTCAGCCACAAAAGTAACTCATTCTCATTTTTTCAGACCAGGTGCTACTTTATTTTAAGGCCTAATTCAAGCATTGCTTATTCTATAATGTCATCTTTATATTAATTAACTTACTAAAGTTTATTGAGCACTCACTGTATGTTGTGTTCTATTCTAGATGCTAGAGATACAGTGTTGTTGTTGTTATGTGCCATCGAGTCAGACCCGACTCATAGCGACCCCTCCTTGGGTTTCCAAGGCAGTATCACTAGGGAAGTAGATTGCCCCATCTTCCTTCCAAGGAGTGGCTGGTGGGTTTGAACCGCCAACCTTCTGGTTAGCAGTCAAGTGCCTTAGCCACTCTGCTACCAGAGCTCCCGGAGATATAGTAGTGAATAAAAAGATAAAAATATTTGACCTTAGGAAACTCATCCTCCAACTCTCTGACTCCCCTTCTAGTCAGAATTAATACTTCGTGTTGTTGTTGTTGTTGTTATGTGCCGTCGAGTCGGACCCGACTCATAGCGACCCCTCCTTGGGTTTCCGAGGCAGTATCACTACGGAAGTAGGATTGCCCAACCTTCCTTCCGAGGAGTGGCTGGTGGGTTTGAACCGCCAGCTGTCTGGTTAGCAGGCAAGTGTCTTAGCCACTATGCTCCCAGAGCTCCCATGTAGAATAATAATAATTCCATTTATTGATTGTTTATATGGGAAATCCTTCACACATCTCTTCTAATTTAAATATTACAACAACCTCGCAGTGAAGTGAGTAAGTATTACCCCTGTTTTGCAGATTGGAAAATGAGTCTCAAAGAGATTAAGTAACTTGTCGAAAGTCTCATATTTGTTCATGGAGGAGCCAGAAGTTAAGTTAAGATCTTTCAGAGTCTGTGCTTTTAACTCCATGTTACACTAAGAAGTAAGACAGGGAAAGACTGGCAGGGGAGTTCATTGTTAACAGCTCTGTGGCTAGTGCCTTGCCTGCTGGTATTACACCGAGAGGAAGCTGTGCTCTGACAGGGGTCAGGAGGCAGTCTGTTTCCACTCCAGCATTCTTCTGGGCCCTAAGAAGCAATGCATGGGCTACCTCACTGGCAAATCCATCTCCTCCAACACAGACAATGCTAGAAGAAAAGAAATTAAGTAAAAAGATGTAAAATCTCAAATTAATTGGTAATAATTCATGAAATCTAGGCTTCAACATTTTTGTATTAATCTTCTATATTAATGATTACTCCACTCAACATTCTCAAACATGTTAGAATGTGTCAGTAAATAAGAAGGGGAGATTTTACTTCACAATTAGCATACCTAGAAAACTCATATAAACAAATATTTTAAAATGGATTAATTTGCTATTCTGTTAGATGCCAATTCAAATTATCTATTCCCATTAATCCAAAACTGGGTTAATAATTGGAACACATTAGCTCAGATCTGACCTGTATTTTGCTCCATTAATGTCCAAAAACACATCATTGTCATTTTGACTATGTTAATATCCTGTTATCTGCAATTTGTTTGACTAACATAAACCAAAGTCATAAAATCCTGTTAGTTGTCAAGTTAAAAGACATCGTAAATATTATGTAAAATATGGAGCTTTAATTTAAGGTACTACTAATTATATTTAGAAATAAATCTTTCTTATTGCTTTTTGAAAAAGGAAATAAGATGTTAACCTCCAGTTGTACTTGTCTAGACAGAATCATTCTGCTCAGGCCCATCACAAGAAGTTTATTTATTCTGAAAGAAAAATATATGAATATAGCAATTGCACACCTGAACTAGTTTTCATCTCCTTGATAGCATGCTTTGTGACACTTTTAAAGCTAGGATTATCACCCTTTTACCCTAGTTAGTACTGCTAATGTTTTTTAAGACTTTATGGAAGTAGATCTATAAAGAGAGAAAAAAAAAAAAAAGAAAATCCATGGAAGTAGTACATAAGCTATTAGTCATTTGTTTCATAATTATTTGCATTTAAAATACACAAAACAATCTTAAGCATCACAAATGTCATCAGTTTACCCAAAAGAAGGGATGGTTTATGTTACTGAAAACGGATGTGTCAAACTCAAGGCCTACAAAGGCTCAACAGGAGTAGAGATGTACGCAGTCTCAAGTTGAGGCAGGTTCTCAGCTTAGCTCCTTCACATCAGGTGGGAGGTAGGCCTAGTCTTACTGGATCTTCTGGACATCACAAGAAAAGGGTTTTTATTTGTCTGTTTTTTAAACAGAGCAAACTTTTATAATGAGCTAATTTAGCCACTGACCTGGTTAACAGCCAAATGCCTTATCTACTACACCACCAGAGCGCCTTAATTTAACTATGGTAGGGTTTTTTTAAGTTACTCTAAAACATATATTTTAAAGTAACTAGCCTTTTATGTGAGTGATTTTTAAAAAAATAAATAAATAAGTAACCTCCTTCTGACCCAAGCAGAATGAAAAGTACAAGCTAGAGGTTAATATCTTATTTCCTTTTCCAAAGAGTGAGAGAAATTTATTTCTGAAGCAGGTGTTTATATATTTGCCTACCGACCAACGTTGTTGTTGTTAGTGGCCATCAAGTTGATTCTGACTCATGGCAACCCCCCGGGTGTCAGAGTAGAAATGTTCCATATGGGTTTTAAGGCTGTGTCCTTTCTAAAGCAGAATTGCCAGGCCTGCTTTCTGAGGCATCTTTGGGTGGGTTTTGGCCACACACCTTTGAGCTAGTAGCCAACTGCTTAACTGTTTGAGCCACCCAGGAACATTTGGAAATGTTGACTATATTATTTGATTTTTTATTTAGATTTTTTCTTTATTAATTAATGAAAATATTTTTCTTACCTTAGTTTATAATAGGGAGCTCTGGTAGCATAATGGCTAAGACACTTGCTTGCTAACCAGAAGTCTGGCGGTTCAAACCCACCAGCCGCTCCTCGGAAGGAAGTTTGGGCAATCCTACTTCCGTAGTGATACTGCCTCGGAAACCCAAGGAGGGGTCGCTATGAGTCGGGGCCAAATTGACGGCACATAACAATAACAACAATAACAATAGTTTATAATAAAGATATCATAGATAATTTATAAAATGTCAGTATTAATCAACTATTGGCTAGATTATCATGGGTCTAGTTAATGGTGAAATTAATAAAAGAAAAAGAAAATGGTGTAATTTAACAAATTATTCCATTGGGACAGAGTATTAGAATATATGTAATTGCAGAAAAGCTGCAGATTAAGCCTAACTACATTCAAATTTATAATTTCAACAGTTACTATTTCAAGTCTGTGGATATGATATTACTCTTTTCTTTGCATAAAGAAAACATCCTATTCATGTCCAATATAAGTAGTTAGCAAAATATGATCTGAAGCTCCTACAGGTTTTAGCAGTGACACTGTGAGTGATTACTACAACACTCTAGAGTGGCATACAAGCTGTCATTAGTACTGATAAACTATTCCCTTTGACTTTAAAAATATGTCGCAATCAATCTTTATAGAAACATACTCATTTAAAATACTCCAAAATCTTAGCAAATAGCACTTCATAAACATTTGTTACTCGATCATTCTGTTTTACTGAATAACACATATAGATTCTTTCTTTGATCTTAAGCCCTCAGTCAGGTCTATGTCTGTTGTTGTTGTTGTTGTTATGTGCTCTCGAGTCGGACTCGACTCATAGCGACCCCTCCTTGGGTTTCCGAGGCAGTATCACTATGGAAGTAGATTGCCCCATCTTCCTTCTGAGGAGTGGCTGGTGGGTTTGAACCACCAGCCTTCTGGTTAGCAGTCAAGTGCCTTAGGCACTATGCTACCAGAGCTCCCAAGAGCTCCCATGTCTATGTCTAGAAACTTTTAAATGACTTCCTAAACACTTCCTATCAATAGCTGTCTAGAGTCAGGCAAAAGTTCTCAAATGAATGTGAGCTTCTTTCTTTTCAGAGTGCCCTACAGCCTTGGGGGTAACCCATCCTTGGGTCCTTTCTATAAACTTATCAAAACTTTTGGGAATGTATTCCCATAGCCTCTCTTTGAACAGGGACAGGGACCTTTCCAATGTAGAATATTCATTCCATTTTTCACTATTCTGAAAGAATTGTTCTTTTGAAATATCTTAAGAAATTATCTTTCCATTTTCCTCCTCATGACTTCTCTTGTAATTCTAAATAGCATCATAAAAGTACCACTTTTTTATAATATTATACTAACTCCCCTATCAGCTCCTACAGAAAACTGAGCTCATAAATATAAGTGATCTGTTTAAAGGATCTTAGAATATTGGTAAATTTCAGTAGAAATTTAAAGTATTATAAGTCTTAAATGAATCAGCATGCTTTAGAGTAAGAAAAAATTAAATCACAGGAACTTAATTCAAACAATGGTTAGGACTATATTTGGTCAAAAAAAAAAAAAAAGATGTAATAACAAATCTACATGTCCTTGAGCATCACACTGCAAAATACCAGCACCTCCCAGGTGAAGCAGAATCCTTAGTATTGTGCCTACAAAGAGTTAAATACATTCAGGTAAAGAAAAAATATTACTATGCTATGCTTGAGCAATCATCCTTACTTCAGTTTGCAAAGTGCTTAATCCTTGTCATACTTCTATTAATATAATTACCAATAGAAGATATTTATAGAAACCACATTCAGCAAAATACTTCATAATGCTGGTGGGCAACACCAGGTTTTAATACTCATGGCATCCTTTAATACCATTTATATAATCATATTTTGAGGCATGGACTCATTTGCAATGCAGCCACCCTCACACACTCACCAGCTAGTTGGGTCCAGGAAGTTACTAAAGTAGGCAGTTAGTGGGTATGCTTCCTTCAGTTACTTTTCTTAAATATTACAGTGCATGATAACATTCTAAATGTAGCCTATTAAATCCTTCTGTCTTCTAAGTATAAAACTCTGAGATAATCTCCTATCTTGCCCCCCACATCCTCAATATTAATCTGATATTTTCATCCAGATTTACTCTTTTGAATTAAATTCTTTTTTGAAATCATGCTTTATTTACCAAGCTTTTTTATTCACCAACTCCTATTTTTCCTCATTAAAAAGAATAATAATATTATCTCTAGAAAACACTGATGAACATCATTCCTAATGGTGCTCCATTTTGCTTGTATCACTTTCCCTCCCTAAAACATTCCAAGAGCACATTTGGAAAAGTAAAGCCTTGCACTCTGATTGAAAGGCTCAAATGCCCTTCCTAATATGTGGGCCTTTTGTTGTCCCCTCCCCATCACCAGGAAGCACAAACAATTCTCATTCTGGCCACCTTTTAAAACCCTCAAGTACCCACTATTGCAAAAAATCTTTCCTAAAGAAAGATAAAGGCTTTAAGTCTTTTACATCAATCTAGGGCTTTAACAAATTGATTCATTTAATTTTAAAAAGTAACTATTAAAATTGTCACTTGCTGTGTTCCTAATATATGCATACCAGTGAGCAATCTCTAAGGAGCCCTGGTGGCAGACTGGTTAAAAAACACTAGGCTGCTACTTAAAAAGTCAGTGGTTCAAACTCAGCAGTCACTTTGCAGGAGAACCATGTGGCAGTGTGCTTCTGTAAAGCTTTACAGCCTTGGAAACCAAATGGAGCAGGTCTACTCTGTCATATGGGATTGCTGTGAGTCAGAACCAACTCAACAGCAACAAGTTTGGTTTTGACTATAGAGCAATCTCTGCACACTCCAACAATGCATCGCAAACAATAATTTTTAGCACCTACTGTAAATAACTCACCTACTTGGTAGTCCCTAAATTATATGAGATCATTAAAATTATCTTCTTTCATCCATTCTGTAAGTAATATATTTGTGTGATAGTTGAAGATGTGTCAACTTGGCTGGACTCCAGTTGTGAGTGGTTGTTCCCATGATGGGATCAGATGACTGAGTTCTGAGCAGCCGGTCTGCCCAAGGGGAGTTTCCCCAGGGGTGTGGCCT
>NW_006921588.1:16039672-16054051 GCF_000298275.1 Orycteropus afer afer | reverse complement strand
TCAGCTTCTACATGCTTGTGAGCCATTTACCTAAGATAAATCTCTCTCTCTCTCTCTCTCTTTCTCTCTCTATAAATATATATATACACTTTGCTGGTTTTTGTTTTTCTCTAGAGAACCCAATCCAACACAATTTGTTTTTATATAACATTTAGTTCCTGATCAGTCACAATCAAATTAGCTGTGGGTATCTATTAAAACCATCAAGAAATCTGCAGATCAGGATCATAGTAGAGTTATACCATAGGACCAAAATAATATCTTCCATCTACACTTTCCCAGATAGTCACTTGATTAAAGCCAATAATTAAGGATTTCAGAGGCAAATGTATGCATGTTAGGTAAGTATGAGGTGGTATACTGATTACCTATTATTTATAAATAGATCTCTTCTTTTGCTTTCTTTATTGTGCAAGATCCCAACAGCTGGATGACCATATCATATTATCATCATTACTATTATTTTTATTATTATTATATATTTATGAATGAAATAAAGCTCAATACGTAGCTAAAAATTAACAAAATACTTGATATAAGCTGTGATATATGGCTCTACACATAATATAACCTACCCATCAAATCCTTGGAGTTCACATTCTTTAAGTAGTGATAGAGCATGGCCTTCATATTCCGTTACTATTAAAAAAACACACATACAAAGTGAACGTTTTAAACAATAGTCTCCTTTTTTTAACTTGGTTTGGCAAAATAATAGGATAAACATAGGGTAAGTCATAAAACAACATTTATTCTTGAATATTTATATTTTAATCATGGGAAGAGAATGAAGTGTTAGCTGTTTGATGTGATTATAGCTTTATGTAAAAGAGGGTCATATATTTGTTCCCCCACACAGCAGTGAGATCATTAATCTTGGTGCTGGTCTCCTTTCTGTTCTCTAACTAAAACACATTTCCTTTAAATCAGAAGCCTAGGAGCAGCAGTATTTTGAAAATATGGAATATTAGCTGGCATCAAGCAGTCAATGTTAAATTGCTTTGGCAACCTTAAATGAATAAATTAGTTGAAAGGTTAGTGTAAGATTTACATACTAGAAAAATGTGTATGTGGACCTGCTAGACTAAAAAGAGGAGGAGTTAGATGTGAAAATATGAAATGAAGCCAACACCAGTGACAATAGACCCAAGCCCAAGGAGGACAGTGGCTCACAGACCACCAGAGCCCAGATCCTCGGAGGAAATGAATCTGTCACTCCGTATTGCTGTCTCCACAGTTGCTGATGCCCTATGCAGTATTGTAAATGCCAGTGAAGACAGGATAAACTGGCACACTGCAGATGGCACCAAGCATCACAACCACATTTAGCATTTTCTAGGGCATCTTTGCCAGAAGAGACAGCCCAGCTGTATCCACCCATCAAAGAATTCTGCTGACTGACATGACATTGCAGATGGATTTTTTGTGTAAGAATGTGCATCATTATATGCAAGATTACATTAATCTTTCATGCCTGTCTGTCCGTGGTGCCAGCATAGTTCAAGCTTTTCCTACAGTGTTTTTAGAAATTGTTAAAAATTATTAGTCTTGGTGTCTAAAAGAATCATTCTGTATCCAGCAGTGTTACATTGTAATTTTCCCACAGTTTATTCAAAAGCTGCTAATACTCACATGAATAAAAACTCCCAATGTCAAAGTCTAATCAGAAGCTATAATAAACCAACATATAAAATATTAATATTAATAAAGCTGGAAGGCTAAGTTACCATAAAAGATTGTGGGCTGATTATTCAATTACAACCACAACAAGTAATTGCAACTTTAAAATGAAAAATAAGAAAATATCTTTTACATACACACATCAAAACTAATTAAAGACATTATATATATATATTTAGGCTGAGACTCAGTTAATCAGGTCTTGATTTTATACCAAAGAAAGCTTTGGTGTGGCTTTTCAAATCCAGTGCAAAATTAACTTAAAAACTATATTATGGCTAAATGCTATGAGGAAAAATTTACAGTAATAGGCTGTTGTTTCCCTTGATCTTTTAGATAGAATCTGAATATACACTAATGCAAATTGTCCATGAGCAACAATTTTTTAAAACCACATTGTAAAAGCTAAATAAAATCATTTCTCACAGCCAATGGTCTGGTCACCATCATCTTTAGTGTGTATACTAAAACAACCTCTTTGCCAGTCTCCCTCCAACCTTTCCATATTATGGCTGGATGACTTTTCTCAAACACAAATTTAATCATATCACTTCCCTACATAAAACTCTTTAGTGACTCTCCATTGACCCCAGGGACCCAGTTCTAACTCCCTAACTCATATCTCAGTATCTGGCCTTTGTTGTTGTTGTTGTTATGTGCCGTCGAGTCGGCCCCGACTCATAGCGACCCCTCCTTGGGTTTCCGAGGCAGTATCACTACGGAAGTAGGATTGCCCAACCTTCACATTCACAATTATGTAAGTGGCAATGAGAAGAACATTTCACCCAAATTATCTCTACTTCTACCTAGATATGATGCATGAAAATTTGCTATTCAAATTTTTAATAAAATCCAGGTGAAATTTGAAGGAGCAAAGCTTCAGGCTACTAACATCTTTTTGGACTAATTGTTATCCAATTGCCTAATTTTTTGCTGGGTGAGAACAGGAATGACAAGAAGCATTTCAAAGGAAAGAAAAGCTTCAGGTAGAGTCATAAAAAGCCAAAGGGAAACAATACAAAGATTCTTCGTAAAACCCTCAAAAGTCAGAAGCATGTTCCCAGAAGGACAAAGAAGACAATGACAACAAACCATAAGTTTTTGACAATTCTACCCAGGACCACCCAGGCGATAGGAAGTCTCTCATTACTAAGAACTCCCCTAGGCCCTGAACTCTAGTCTGCTTTCAGACAAGCATCTTTGACCACGATGATAAAAGGTCTGAATGGCTTTGTTGCTGTAGGAATGACTAAAGAAGATGGATGTGCAGATAAAGAGCAGGAGAGGAACAAGGGAAGACAAATATCTGTTTTCAAATATCTTAATGACTTCTATTTATTAGTACTTTGATAATTATGTAGGTACCAAAACATGTGCCATTTTTATAATTTTCTCATGTATGTTTATCATGTTGTTCAACCATCACCATTAACTAATTGCTGAACTTTTCCATTCACCTTAACAGAAGCTCAGTGTCCCCTAAACATTATGTTTTTTATATCCAAAACAGAATACATTTGCTCTGAATTGCTCCAAAATATAACACTAACTCTGCTGCTGCTGTTATTGTTGTTGTTGTTGTTGTTGTTGTTAAGTGCCATAAACTCCGTGTACAACAAAATGAAACTCTTCCCATGCCCACACCATCCTCATAATCGTTGCTATGTTGGAACCCATTGTTCCAGCCACCATGTCAATCCATTTCATTGAGGGTCTTCCTCTATTTTGCTGACCCTCTACTTTATTAAGCATGATGTCCTTCTCCATGGACTTGTCCCTCCTAATAATATGTCCAAAGTGACTGAGGTGAAGTTAGGCCATCCTTACTTCTAAGGAGCATTCTGCCTGTACTTCTTCCAGGATAGGTGTGTTCATTTTTCCAGCAGTGCATGAAATACTCAATATTATTTGCTAACCCCATAATCTGAAGACATCAATTCTTCTTTCATCTTCTTTATTCATTGTCCAGCTTTCCCATGCGTATGAGCCAATTGAAAATATCATGGTTTGGATCAGGTGCACCTTAGTCCTCAAAGTGACATCTTTGATTTTTTAACACTTTAAATAGGTTTTTTACAGTAGATTTCCTCGATGCAATACATCTTTTGATTTTTTGATGTTGCTTCCAGGGATGTTGATTGTGGATCCAAGTAAAATGAAATCTTTGACACCTTCAATATTAGCTCTGTTTTTGTTGTTGTTATGTGCTGTCAAGTTGGACCTGACTCATAGTGACCCCTCCTTGGGTTTCCGAGGTGGTATCACTATGGAAGTAGATTGCCCAACCTTCCTACTGAGGAGTGGCTGGTGGCTTTGAACTGGCAGCCTTCTGGTTAACAGTCAAGTGCCTTAGGTTGTACAAGGAGGCAAATATTAGCTCACAGGACTCTGCAGATGTTGTGCAGTTTATGCCTAGCACAAAAGCACTTGGCCAGCCAATACTGCTCTGCCTGCTAGGTGACCCTGAGTTGACTCAGCACAGTAAAAGGGGTATGTTCTCCAAAGTTATCACAAAGAATGTGGGATCTCTAAACTGCACAATGTCACATTGACTCTGAACTCAAAATAATAATGTTGAACACTATTGTCTAGGAAGGATATACACTGCTTCTAGTGTAGGTGTCTGAGTCAAGGCTCAGTGGTCACCCACAATGAGTGCCACAAACTTGAGCTCCACTATGTGGGGATAAGTTAAACTAGATGGTCTCTAAAGGTTTTTGCAGTCTGATTTCTCTATTGCATTGGCTTTTTCACTTTGTTGTTGTTGTTGTTAGATGCCATCGAGTTAGCTCAACTCATAGTGGCCTTATGTACAACAGAACGAAACACTGCCCAGTCCTGTGCCAGGTCACTTTATTGTTCTATGAAAAAATCCTATGAATCTATGATCTCTCAAAATTCATCTCACACATTTAGTGGTGTAGTCCTTAAAGTCTGCTTTATTTTGGGACCATGATAATCAAATGGTATCATATGTCATTATGTGTTTGCTATTCCTGCTCCAAAAAAATAACTCAGTTCTTTTTAGGTTCTTTCAGAAATTCTTCTGATAGCATTATTGATGAAATACTGCATTGATGGCATTGGTAGTATTCTATTGTAGATAGAAGAGGAAGGATTCAACTGAAGCTCAAATATTTAAAAAGATGCTGATCTACATTAGGAAGCAGAGTTTCAGCATAGCCAAAATGAAAGGAGCAACTATATTTTTATTAATGTGGTGAGATCCACTTTAAAAAAAAAAAAAAAGTCATAATGTATATATCTAGCTATAATTTTTCAAGCCATATGTTGTACTTATTTAGCATCATTTCCTAGTGAACTCAACATCATATGTTGTTGTTGTTGTTGTTGTTATGTGCCAACATCATATAGTTGGAAGCAAAGAAGCATCAGCAGTTGGAAAATATGGCCTTGGTGAGAGAAATGACACAAGAGATCACATGGTAGAACTTTGTAAGACCAATGACTTATTCATTGCAAATACCTTTTTACGACAACACAAACAGCAACTGCACATGTGGATCTCACCAGATGGAATACACAAGAATCAAATCGACTATATCTGTGGAAACAGGTGATGGAGAAGCTCAATATCATCAGTTAAAACAAGGCCAGGAGCTGACTGTGGAACAGACCATTCTTTGCTCATCCGCAAGTTCAAGCTGAAGCTGAAGAAAATTTTTTTAAAAAATCCATTAGAGCCAAAATATGACCTTGATTATATCTCACCTGAATTTAAAGACCATCTGAAGAATAGATTTGACACATTAAACATCAATGACCTAAGACCAGATGAGTTGTGGGATGACATCAAGAACATCATTCACGAAGAAAACTAAAGATCAATTAAAAAATAAGAAAGGTAGAAAAGACTAAAATGGATCAGAAGAGACTCTGCAACTTGCTTTTAAGTGGAGAGTAGCTAAAGTGAATGGAAAATGATGAAATAAAAGAGCTGAGCAGAAGCTTTCAAAAGGCAGCTTGAGAAGACAAAATAATGTATTATAATGCAATACCTGGAGTTGACAATCAAGAAAGGAAGAACATCCTTGGCACTTCTCAAGCTGAAAGGACTGAATAATAAACTCAAGCCTCGAATTACAATATTGAAGGATTATATGAGCAAAATATTGAATGATGTAGGAAGCATCAAAAGAAGATGCAAGGAATACACAGAGTCACTCTACCAAAAAGAATTGGTTGATATTCAACATTTCAGGAGGTGCATATGATCAAGAACCAATGGTACTGAAGGAAGAGCTGCAAGCTGCACTGAAGGAATTGGTGAGAAACAAGGCTCCAGGAATTGACAGAATACACATTGAGATTTTTCAACAAATGGATGCATCCCCAAAGAGGCTCACTTCTTTATGGCAAGAAATTTGGAAGACAGCTATCTGGCCAAACAACTGGAAGAGATCCATATTTGTGCCCATTTTAAAGAAAGGTGACACAAGAGAATACGGAAATTATCAAACACTATCATTAATATGGGAGCTCTGGTAGCATAGTGCCTAAGGCACTTGACTGCTAACCAGAAGGCTGGCGGTTCAAACCCACCAGCCACTCCTCAGAAGGAAGGTTGGGCAATCCTACTTCCGTAGTGATACAGCCTTGGAAACCCAAGGAGGGGTCGCTATGAGTTGGGGCCGACTCGACGGCAAATTACAACAACAACAACAACAATCATTAATATGGGAGCTCTGGTGGTTCAATGCCTGAGACATTTAACTGCTAATCAGAAGGCTGGTGGTTCAAACCCACCAGCTACTCCTCAGAAGGAAGATTGGGCAATCTACTTCTGTGGAGATACTGCCTCAGAAACCCAAGGAGTGGTCAGTATGAGTTGGATCTGATTAGATGGCAATGAGCTTTTTTGCTTTTTTTTTTTTTTTAATCATTAATATCATACACAAGTGAAATTTTGCTGAAGATAATTCAATGGTGGTTGCAGCAGTACATTGACAGGGAACTTCCAGAAATTCAAACTAGTTTCAGAAGAGGATGTGGAATGAGGGGAGTCATTGTTGACGTCACATGGACCTTGAGGGAAAACAAAGAATATTAGAAAGATGTTTACCTGTGTATTGACTATGTAAAGGTATTCGACTGTGTCAATCATAACAAATTATGGATAACATTGCAAAGAACTGGAATTCCAGAACACTTAATTCTGCTCATAAGGAACCTGTACATAGATCAAAGAGGCTGTCATTCAAACAGAACAAGGGGATACTGCAGAACAAGGGGATACAGTTTTAAATTAGGAAGGGTGTACATCAGGGTTGTATCCTTTCACCATAGTTATTCAATCTGTATGTTGAGCAAAAAATTCAATAAGCTGAACTCTATGAAGAAGAACACAGCAGGATTTGAAGAAGACTCATTAACAATCTGCGATATGCAGATGACACAACATTGCTTACTGAAAGTGAAGAAGACTTGAAGCACTGACTGATGAAGATCAAAGACTACAGTCTTCAGTATGGATTACACTTCAACATAAAGAAAAAAAAAAAAAATCCTCACAAGCAGACCAATAAGCAACATCACCATAAATGGAGAAACGAGAAAAGACTGAAGTTGTCAAAGACTTCTTTTCACTTGGATCTGCAATTGACATTCATGGAAGCAGCAGTCAAGAAATCAGGTGTCACAATGCACTGGACAAATCTGCTGCAAAAGACCTCTTCAAAGTGTTGAAAAGCAAAGATGTCACCTTATAGAGGAAAGTGTGTCTAACCCAAGTGACAGTATTTTCAATCACCTCATATGAATGTGAAAGCCAGACAATGAACAAGGAAGACTGAAGAATTGATGCCTTTGAATTGTGGTGCTGGTGAAGAATACTGGAAGTACTATGGACTGCCAGAAGAATTAACAAATCTGTCCTGCAATTAGTGCAGCCAGAATGCTCCTCAGAAGTGAGAATGACCAGGCTTCATCTCACCTGCTTTGGTCATGTGGTCAGAAGGGGCCAGTCCCCGCAGATGGACATCATGTTTGGTAAAGTGGAGGGTCAGAGGAAAAGGGGAAGACGCTCAAAGAGAAAGACTGACACAGTGGCTACAACAATGGACTAAAGTATAGCAACAATTGTAAGGATGACACAGGACTGGACAGTGTTTCATTCTGTTGTACATAGGGTCTGTATGAGTCAGAGCCAACTGACTCTATGAGTCAGTGCCAATTTGATAGCACCTAACAGCAACAAGTGGGCAAGGTGAGATGCCCAGAATCCAGCATCTCTAACTGCCACCTCACAGGCCTTCCCTTCTGTGTGAGTACAAACACAAATGACTAGGGATCACTATTCGTGAGTGGTTTTATCTCTATTTAATGGCTCCTTCCCTGTTCTGTGATTGTCTCTATTACTGGAGTCCTTGCCAGCTTCTCTGCACTTTCCTTTCTTAGATATAGCCCATGTTCTGCTCACCTTGCTTCATTCCTGATTTGTTTACGCTGTGTTTCTGTCTTAATGGGATTCTGTGATGTTGGCTTCTCCTAACTCGCCATGTATGCTACCTGCTATGTCCTAAAACAGCCTCTCTGTTCAAGGCCTCTGCTCCATCTCTCTCCTCGATTGATATTTTCATTCTGTTCCTTTATTCTTTGATTTGATGCTCAGAATTCTATGATTATCATCTGTATCATCTGTACCTGTTTAACTTGGTTTATTAGGTTTTTGTTGTAGAGAGACTGGGAGGAGCATTTCTCCAGGATGCTATCTTGTCAGAAACTTTTTTTTAAAAAAAAAACAAGTATTTATGTAATAAAAACATTAAAATTGTTTTAAAAGGAAAGTTGTAATTTTATAATTTCGCCTGTAGGAGGAGTGTTGGGCAGCTGATAACTAGCCATTCTTCACAAATACAAAGTAAATCCTAAATGTGCTTTATGCAATGGTTTAATTTTATTTTATGTTAAGCTAAATATAGTATTCACTATTATTTATGAATTTAGAATAAAAGCATGAGCATATTTTGTTTTCTTTGCTATACAATTGCTTTATAAGGTAAAACACATTCTCATCATTTCTTCTGCCTTAGTTCAGTCCTCATGCACCAGTTTCATTTCCTTCACTGTCTCTCTCTTTCTAATTTTCATTCAGCTGGCAGATCCATCTTTACAAAACCAGATTGTAGCAATATGATAAAAAAAAAAAAAAAATGTAAACCAACTCTGGGTCAATGTGCGATGGATAAACTCCTAAGCATAGTAGAAAGTACTATCCATAATCTGAACACAGGTTTCCTTTAATGTACGTTGTTGGGCCAACCCAGAAGCTGTTTTGTCCTTTCTTTTCCCTCATAAAACCTATAGTCTGTTCAGGTATCTACAGCCTTCGGGAAAAGGTAGTGAGTCCCACCCTCAGCTTATTGGGAAGGGGCTTATTGGTTTAAGGAAATTATTGTTCCAGGCTGATCACAGGTACTACATTGGCACAGTAACATTATAATCCATGTTCAACATTAAAACATGTTAGTCTCTATGGTTGCACACCTCAAAGAATATAATCAATGTCACATGTAGAAATGGTGGTATTCATGTGTGCTTAGCTGTGTATATCCTCAAAAACAATAAAATAAACCTTAAAAAATAAAACCATGGACATAGGGGATGTCAAGCTCAATTGGCATAGCATATTACACAAAATATTGTTCTACATCCTACTTTGATGAGTAGAAACTGGGATCTTAAAAGCCTTCAAGCAGCCATCTAGATGCAACGATGGGTCTCTCCTCATCTAGAGCAAAGAAGAATAAAGAAAACCAAAGACACATGGAAATAATTAGTCCAAGGGACTGGTAGACCATGCAATCCTCAGCCTATATGACCATGAGACCAGAAGAACTAAATGGTGCCTGACTACCACTATCAACTACTTGGAGTGGGATCAGTGCAGCAGATCCTGGATAGACTGGGGAAATGATGTGGAACAAAACTAAAATCATTAAAAAAAAAAAAACAGGTTAGCTCATCTGATAGAGTCTGGTGAGACCCCTGAGACTATGGCCTCTAGCCACCCTGCAGGTCTGGAATTGAACTCACTCCTGTGGCTTCCAGCCAAACAAGAGACAGGCATAGGAGGTGGATATTTACATCAGGTAGATAAACTCCTTGGAGTAATCAATCATGGGAGAACAGAAGGGCAGTGTTTGCACAGGGAGACAGGTCAGGAGGTGGAAGTGCATGGGAGGGAAGGACACAGGTAAGAGGCAATTATGGGGAGGAAGTGGGAAGAGAGCTATTACATTGTGGGGAATTACAGTCAATGTTATGAGACAAAATGTATATGAATTGCTATATGGAAAATGAATTTGCTCTGTAGACTTTCACTCAAATCACAATACAATTTTTTAAGAAAATGTTGTTCTCTCTCATATATACATCTGTCTTCATTTGACTAATAATAAGGGAAGTATCCAATCCATTGGCAGCCATTTTATGATGATGAAAAGAAACAGAGGATGTCAGAAGCAAAGTTATGGAAAGAACTCCATGATATCATGGGTGCAACACATACACACCCACACACACATTCTGCCTGTGTGTGCCTAGCTTCCTTCCTCTGGGCAGGCACAGAAAACTTTTCTTACTTTGCCTTTTCTTTGTCTTAAAGATTTGCCCAATCTTCAATACCCAGTTCAAATGCCTTTTTTCTGAGCCAGCTGATCAAGATTAGTGTCACTTTCTTATATACTATAGTTGTTTTATGTGTACCTCTATTGTAATATTTGGGAGCTCTGGTAGCGTAGTGCCTCAGGCACTTGACTGCTAACCAGAAGGCTGGCGGTTCAAACCCACCAGTCACTCCTCAGAAGGAAGGTTGGGCAATCTACTTCCCTAGTGATACTGCCTTGGAAACCCAAGGAGGGGTCGGTATGAGTTGGGTCCGACTCAACAGCACATAACAACAACAACAACTATTGTAATATTTAGTTTTAAATATCTATGTGAATCCCTAGACAATTAAAAAACACTCAAGAACAGGAAATTCTTAATCCTCTTTCTTCCTGCATAGTATTTAGCACAGAGTAAGCATTCCGCAAAGGTTTCTTAAAAGAACTGAATAATATACAGTAATATCATCATTAAACTGTTCAGTAGTATTTACATATTAAATTAATGAAACAAAATAATGAACATGATTGAGCTTGCCAATTAGTATATTTAACTTTCAATTGTTTACAACAATTACTGTGCTGTTGTTAGTTGCTATTGAGTTGATTTCAACTCGTGGTGAACCCATGTGTGCATAGTAGAACTGCTCCATGGGGTCTTCAAGGCTATGACTTTGAAGTCCAAGGTGCCTCTGGTGGGTTCGAGCCGACAACCTTTCAGCTAATAGTTGAGCACTTAGCTGTTTGTATCACCCAGGAACTCCTCTCAACTGCTATAGCAGATGCATAGAAAAACTCCAAGTCTCATCCTAACATGAATTTCCAACGTTTCTTTTGGCTAATCTTTGAAAATCTGCAGTAGAAAAGAATGTTGTATCAGAATTTTCCCTTTCCTTGCAAATCATGTCTCTAAGTCAAAAGTGACAAATGTGGAAGGGTAACTTTGTTATTACAATTTCATTTAAACTCAAAAATTCTTGAAGTTTTCATGATAGTTTCTTTGGAATTCATATAGCAGTTATTTTGGGAGGTAGACATTCTTCCCACAAAAATTGCCTTTTTATAGAATTTTCCATCTACTCCAAGTCAGGATGAAGGAAGGTTGGTGGTTCAAACCCACCAGCTGCTCTGTGGAAGCAAGACTGGGCAATCTACTTCTCTAAAGACTTACCACCTTGGAAACCCAATGGGGGTCACTATGAGTTGGAATCAACTTGATATCGGTGGGTTTGGTTTTTACTCTTTGGTCCAAGTCAGGAGGTGTGGGCTTTAATGATTTTATTTACATTTTGAGATCCATCATCTTTAGTCACAGCTGAGCAAAGCCAGGTCACTCTGAATCCCTATCCTAGGAATTTAGAATTAGTACTGAGAGATTTCAGTGGGACTTTGGGCGTGTCTCCTGAGTAGGCTCGGGCGTTAATTGGTAGAGAAGACCAGCATATAATGGAGTAGCAGGTTGGCCAGCCCATGGATCAAGAAAGCCAAGTGTCTTTTGGGGCAGAAAGATTTCTGACGGAGTGGGTTGCCCTCAGGAATTAATCGGCAGAAGCAGAGACCAAGGACACGGAAGCAGAGCTGCCTCAGCCATAAGGGTAGGACCATGGCCTTTGGGGGTGGAATGATCACAGCCCCCTAGATTTCAAAGAGCCAGGCCTTCACCAACTTTGTTTTGGGGTGTGGGGTTGCTCGTTCGCGTGAGTCAGTGGGATGGAGCCATAGCCGCTGCCCAAGAGTGAGGGGGCGGGGCTGTCATGCCCAAGAGGGAGAGGAGCCAGGCCAAGAGGATGAGCTCGCCATTCAGGAACTAGGGGACTAGAGCCACCCAGTGGAGGAACTGTCCAGATACCACCCATTGACGATCTGTACAAGTGCCAAGTTGACAAGGGGTGGAATTGTGATGGTTATGTTTGTGTGTCAACTTGGCTGGGCCTAGTTGAGAGCTGTGCAGCTGGTGGTAGTATTCCCCATGATGAGACTGGCAATCAACTCCATGGTGGAATCTACTATGAGCAGCTGGGTAACTGCCTTTGGGTATGTGGTCTGCTTCCTGTATATAAGGAGACGCTTTTAGAATGGTCTCTAGCCTATGGCATGCTTGTACCCTGCATGGAGCCTTGTCATTGCTCAGCAGCCTGCCATGCTCTGCCGACCTTGGGACTTACAATGGGCTTAAGTTAATGGCCTGCCGTGTGGTTTGGTAACATCGGGACTGTGCCTTTTTACTTGTCAACCTTGGGACTTCTGAGCCTCAGCAGCCAGCAGCTGTCTAAGTGAAGAAACTCCTCTAGCTCCAGTGGGCCGGGAGCAGGAGGCCAAGCTGGACCCCAAGGTTGAGGGGCTTTCACCCAGCCCCTGGAGCCTGGCACTTGAACTTGGACTTAAAGCCTCCAAATTGTAAGAATAAACCCCTGTTTGTTAAGGTCATCCCAGTTGTGGTATATTCTTGTTAGAGCAGTACTAGGTAACCAGAATAGCTTATTATGCAATACTTTTCACAGTTACAATTTTCTGTATATTTATACTGTGTGTTAGTGAATTCATACAGAAATAAAGCCAGAAAAGGGGAAAGTGAGTATCACTTACCCTCCAATTGTTAGAAAAAAAATAAGTCTTAAGGAAACTTTGCTCACCAAATTGAAAAATTTAAAAAGTACTGTATTAATCTTATTTATATTAACTTTCGCTTTAGCAAGTTTCAAATTTCTTTGGCACAAATCTAAACATTTTTCTTATTTTAGATGATGAATCTAAGCTTCTGGTTCTTTTAAACTTATCTAAAACCAGCAGCTAAGTGCTTGGTTTTGACCTAACCAGCAGGGGTCAGAGTCCGAGCAAAAACAACCTAATGAAAAATTCCAGGGAAAGCCATCAAACATGTAAGTGAGCAAAATCAAATGCCCGCCAACCTGCAGAAATGTGTGGATCACAAATAGCTAAATGAAGATATCAGAAAGTATACAGCTCCCTTTAAGATGATTCCCAGTAATTTCTCAAATCTAAAAAGAAAACATTCTAAGTAGAAAACACTGATATGCTAATGAAAATAACATAATAAAAAAGAAGACAAAATAATTAAATTGTAATTCTACAGTTGCCTGCTGTAGGTTATGAAGCATGTAAAAAGCTTTAGATATTACAAGTAATTTCCTAAAATTGGATTAGGAGCAATGTTCAATTATCTTGCTTCCTTAACAATGTTTTTTAAAATGGTAAACTTACATTTTGAAAATGACTTACTTGTTATGTCGGTTTTTATTCCTGCAATCTTCAACAGAGGTTCCACCTTCTCGTAATAGATGTAGGTAGCTTCTCTTTTATGACTTTGGGGGTTAAGGAGTATTTTTAATGACTTTGGTCTGTTTGAAAAACCTAAGAGAAAACATAAAGACAGAATCATAAGTTTATAAACACTTTTTTTTTCCCTTAAAAACCACACAGTTACGTCAAGTTAGAATGTTATATGCCTATTTAAATAATATTTGCTATTTTTATTTGAATGAGTATTCCTGAATATGACATTATTTTTAAACATTTATGTTTTCCTAACAGTGAAACAGTCATCTTCCTCTTAAAATAAATCACAGGTTGTAACAAAGCATTTACAAAGGAAGTTGTGAAAGAAAGCAGTTATGTGCATATTAGGCAATATTTATGTCTATTTACCAAATTACCCCTAATAAGTCAAATGTTCCTTTAGCAGTTGCATCAGGACAAAAAGCAATGGACTGTACAGATAAAAAGGTCCATTTCCTCTCCTCAAAGAAGTACACTTATTATTGGAGGTAGGTACCTCAATGACCCCAGGGCTCTGAGTTTTGACCTACTGGGGTTGAGTAGAGTTGGGGGGAAGATGGGTCAGTGACAGAACCCAGAGCAATGCATGCTGGTAGCTGAAAAGAAGGATTAGGTCACAGTTCAAGCCTGAAAGGGGGCCAGGGGAAAAAGAATGGTTCTCCTGGGAGTTGGGAAAGGACCGACTCTCAGCAGGGATTCAATGACAGCACTGCCTCAGTCAGGTCTGAGATCTGATACTACAATTTTCTGGGTTTGCAAGATGCTTATCACTTAG
>NW_006921588.1:16038201-16039502 GCF_000298275.1 Orycteropus afer afer | reverse complement strand
GTCAGTTTTTGTGCAGCTTGAAACAGAGTATTTCATTTCTCATCCTGTCTGACGTAATGAAATCTTTCAACAACATTGTTTTGAATTCAAGGAGAGTTTCAGATGAAGAGAAAAGGCCATCCTGACCTCCTTACACATTCTCCGTAAAACTGTCAGGTTCTCTACCTTAGGGAGAGGTCTCTGTCAGCCTTCCAGTCACGCAGGCTTGGAACCTCAATTTGGTGTTCCATTCCTTCCTTTTATTAAATTCCCACATTCAAATGAGTAAATCCTTGCTTCCAAGCCTCTGCCCTTGCTCTGGCTCAACATCTCCAGGTAACAGTCTAGTACGAACAGTTAATGTGCACTCAGCTGTTAACCAAATGGTTGGAAGTTTGAGTCCACCCAGAGGTACCTTGGAAGGAAGGCTTGGCAATCTACTTCCAAAAAATCAGGCATTGCAAACCCTATGGAGCACGGTTCTACTCTGACATACACTGGGTTGCCATGAGTAGGAGTGGACGCAGTGGCAATTTGATTTTTTTTTTTTTTTTTGTATTTTATTGAAATATAATGTGTGTACAGTGAAATACACAAAACTAAAGTGACATGGGTCAATGCTTTTTTTTTTTTTTGCAGCGTTCCCTTCCCTCGCCTCCCACCCCTGGCAACCAACAAAGTTTCCCTCCATATATTAACCTTTCCTTGACCCTCCACAAAAATAAACTAATACTATATTTGTCCTTCTGTGATTGACTTATTTCACTCAGCATAATGTCCTCCAAGTTCATCCATATTGTGTGGTGTTTTGCAGACTCTACAGTATTCTTTAGTGCTGCATAGCATATGCGTATGTACCATAATTTGGTCATCCACTCTTCTGCTACAAATCTTCGAGATAAGACCCTTGCCAGATAGTTAATTATCAGCAAATATGAATTTGTTGCTGTCACTTTTTTTATGTGCTTTTTTGTGGTATCGATTTCTTTGTTCCATATAATTTTATATGCTGAGCTCATTTTGTTTATGAATTGTGTTATCACTTCCTTCATTGCTATTGTTTTAGTATTTGCTGGATATTTATGCTGGTCCTCTTTTTTGATGTGAAGGCTTATAATTTTCCTTTGAGGGTTACCCTGTGATTTATAGTTTTCTTCCCAAGTTTAGAACAGTCTGTTCTATCTTGTAGGTCTTGACTTCCCTACCATCTAGAAGTTCTGTAATGACACAGTTTTTCCCCTCTTTTTGGTTTGTTGTTGTCCTCATTTGTCAATTGATGTCTCCCTATTACAATCCTGTAGGCTTCTTTACTTTGGATACTT
>NW_006921588.1:16035154-16036876 GCF_000298275.1 Orycteropus afer afer | reverse complement strand
GCTATCACTTTAAAATCCAAAATGGTTGCCACTTGTAAAGATTCAAAATGGCTGTGCCCTCGGTCACTTTAAATATCCAAAATGACTGCCATGTGTAAACAATCAAAATGGCTGCACCCTCTGGACAGCAGAAAGTCAATAGCTCAGGTTGTCTCCCACCTTGCTGTTACCCTTCCTCGTCATAGGCCACCAGTGCAGTCATTCCTGCAGCCCTTGGTGACCAGGGCTGATCTTTTTTAGGTCAGCTCTCAGGTCCCAACACCACTTGGAACTTTTCAGGCTGTTGGTCCTGTCAGAGTAGCTGACAGTCCACAGCTCTGACAGTCTCTGTACTCACTGTTTTCATTCAGGTTTTTCCACTAGTTCGTGCCTATTTTACTTCTGTATAGTTCCTTTCAAAGCTCAGGGCTCCAGGATTAACTTCTACATCTTTGTCAATTGGTTTTCTTTTCTTTGTTGAAGAGGGTCTGTGTTGCTTGTCTGCCTATTCGTCCTTCTTACCAGAAGTCCAGCAATCTGTTTTTATAGTAGAATAACAACTAATATAAAAGAAATTACAGAGTTAGAAAATCATTATTTTTCAGCCTTCAGAGTAATAATTGATTCAGGCAAGAATCAGTAATGTATGCTAAAAGTGTTGGGTGAAAATGGGTTGGGAGGCAAAATAATTAAGTATTCTTAAACTCTGTCCCTGTACATTACTCTAATTTACAAAGGGTAGAAAGGTATCTTTACAGTGGGGAAATCTGGCCAATACCATCTTAATCAGGTCATCAAGTTTAATAATACCCTTAATGGTATAAAATGACACATGTGCCTTGAGATACAATACACTGAGAAGGACACAACACCAGTTCAGAGGTGTTTTTGCCAAATGTGCATAATGTGAACTTAACATAATGAAACAGTGACACAGAAGTTATGGGGCATTCTGAAAAACAACTGCCTTATTTATAGTCTTCAAAATCGTCAAGGCCACAAAAGGCAAAGAAAAGCTAAGGAACTGTTCCAGAGTAAAGAAGACTAAAGACATGTGACAACTTAAATGCAGTGTGTGACTCTGGTCTGCTGAAAATTGCCATAAAGTACAGAATTGTTATCCTTTAGCTAGGATGGACTACGAAGATAAATCCAGGCTTACTTTTATTAAAATGCCACAGGGACCATAAACTAGTTGTAAATCCCAGAACCTAAGCATCAAATTAAATACCTAGGTTGTTTATCGTACCTGGAGTGTAACTTTACAAGAATGCCCCATTTCATCTATCAAGCAGGGCAGTTCAATGAGGGTGATGTCATTATCCCTCTTCTTAGATTGTGGAAGAAGGAGATGAGTAGAAGTTTGTAGAAATGACAGTCATTTGAGACTTGCGAGGATGAACACACTGCATTTTAAGGCTTGTGGACCTTATATATATGCGCAAGCATACACACACACACACACACACACATGCATACTATGTGTCCCATTCAGTCTTTGGGACATAATATTAATCTTCTTGGTTAAGGAGGAAAAAAAAAAAAAACACTGTCGTCAAGTCAGATCCTACTTATAGCTACCCCTCCTTGGGTTTCCAAGGTGGTATCACTACAGAAGTAAATTATCCTGTGAGTCAATCTGAAGCCAGAGTTCTAGCAGCCTCCAGGAAAATCTTTAACCAGAAACCTTTTAGTGTCAGCAGTGCTAACAGAACTTTTGTAATTCTAAACACTCCTTAGGGC
>NW_006921588.1:16027717-16034869 GCF_000298275.1 Orycteropus afer afer | reverse complement strand
CCCATATTATTCCATAAATTGGTGAGAATATCGGGGCAGGGGGTCTTTTGCTTAAGCCACTGACCTGGTAAGGGCAAAGACCCTAACTTAAGTTAGCTAATAAACTTTCCTAGTGCATTTGCATTGTCGTGTGTTGGCATATTCCTCTCTTCCGAGCATCTCCTTTATAGCCTGGGCACAACAGTCCAACTTTCCTTCCAAGAAGTGGCTGGTGTGTTTGCACCGCCAGCCTTCTGGTTAGTAGTCAAATGCTACTACATCACCAGAGCTCCTTAAGGAAGAAAAGAAGCTAAAATTATTTTTTGAAGATTTTTTTTAAAGCATTTAAACAAAAGAATTTTGTTATTAAACTTCAGTTAACAGCACAAACAATGAAAATGAAATAAATTAACCAGAACATCCTGTTCCTTAGACATTCTAGTAAATTGAGGTCTTACGAGACACAAATCAACAAAGCAAATTTTTCACTGAAATATGTGTTCATTTTTTTGTTTTTCTCTATATATATTTAGGCACACTTAATGTGATGATTATGAAGTTAGAATCTAGGTATATATAAATTAGGTAGTAATTTGATCCTATTTTTTTTTTAATTTCCATATAGGCTTTTAAATGAAGTACTTAGTTATCATGATGATTATTTATGCATCTATTCTGATTTATTAAGTTGCTTGACATTTTCATAAGTAATCCTGATGTACAGTTTTCCTTTCAGACTTGCATTGTCATATCTTAGTGTCAATTTTATGTAAGTCTTATAAATAAAATTTGGTATCTTTCTTTCTGTGTTGCTCTAAAAGAGTTTAAATGGCAGTGAAGATTCTTCTTTCTTAAAGATATGGTTGTCAGCCCAGAGGAAATATTAGGGTCTGGTGTTTTTATATGAGTAGCAAAAATTGTTTCTCTATTTCTTTGATGGTAACTTGTTTAGATTTTCTATGTCTTCTGGGGTCAGTTTGGCCATTTTTATTTTCCTAGATAATGCATTCATTCATTTCTTCCTGCTCCTAAGGGGCAGCCCAGGTTGTCTCTTGGGTTCTAAATCTAGTTCTCTCACTGAGTAGTTGCAGCAACACAACTTCCTCCTACTAAACACAATCAATCACCTTAGAGGCATACCACCTTTATTTGTTGGTTCAGTTACATTGCTCTGTAATGTGATCAGGTAATTATCAATGTTAATTCAATTTAATCAATATTATGTTTCAATATGAAAATATTCTTCCCTAATACTAAAACCTCTAGATCACCAGAGTTCCAGGTTGCAAAGACAAGACACAAAAATATTGTGGGTAGGTAACTGGATGTGAAGGTAAGATATGACACTTTTATTTCCACACCTTGATTCATGTTGTTGTAGTTGTGGGCCACTGAGTGGAATGTGATGCATGACAACACTCTAGGACAGAGCAGAGCTGCCCTCATAGGGTTTCCTAGGCTATAAATCTGTACATGTGCAGTTTACCAGGTCTTTTCTCCCATGGAGCCACTGATGGGTTCAAGCAGTCAGCATTTCACTTAGCAGCAGAACACTTAACCATTTTGCAACCAGGCTTCCTTTCTTGATTCATAGACCCATGTATTCTGTTTATGGAACTTAACACTAATATCATAATGGTGTTATTTCCCAGCTAGAATACAATCTAGTACCAGAGGAAACATAGTAAGACCAGTGAATCTCATAGGTGTCAGTCAATTGCCTGACTTCTTCTACTCGGTCAACAATAATATTGTATGATATGTAAATTCATTGAACAACGATGGTGTTTAGTAAAGCTACAGATGGTAATCTTGGCAGAAACATGGTTGACAGAGAATGAAAATACATATCTAGAGTAACTGTTCATAGCAGTGACCTTCTAGGATGGAGGGGATCCAATGTAATCAGCCTGCCCACCAGGTGGTTGGCCATTTGCTCTGGAATATGATGCCATATTCCAGGCTCAAGACTGACCTGTTTGCAGGTAGAGCACTCAAAACTCGCTATGGTCAAATTAGCTTTTGGTGAACTGAAGTGCTTATTGTTAAACCCATAAATTCCTCCCATCCTCTTAAGAAATCCAGTTGCTTTATGTATGCGTAGTGTAAGCCTTGGAGTAGCTCTGAAGAGATGCTGACTAACATCTATAAAAATGGGGCATCATGTCCATTGACTATCTTCTCCTCTGGAGTGAATTCTCTTTAGTGAGCATTTACATAAAACACAAATATTCTGTTTTCATGGAATTAATTTGTATACCTCTTTCTCATACATCCTTGCCCCAACTGTTTTAGTTTCCAAGGGCTACAGTAACGTTAGCACAAACTAGGTGGTCTTAAACAACAGAAATTTATTTTTCACATGTCCGGAGGCTAGAGATCCAAAACAAAATGCTGGCAGAGCTCTATGGTCTCTGAAGGGTCTAAGGAAGACTCCTTCCTTGTCTCTTCTTAGCTTCTGGAGATTGCCAACACTCCTGGGCTTGCAGCTGCATCCCTCTAATCTCTGCCTCTCCCTCCACATGCCTGTCTTCTTCTAGAGTCAGTGTCTCTGTTTCTAAATTTCTTTCCTTAGAAGGATACCTGCTATTGAATTTGGGGCACACCCTAATCCAGTATGAGCTCATTTTATCTTGATTACATCTGCAAAGACTCTTTTACCAAATAAGGTCATGTTCACAGGTACCAGGGGTTAGGAATTCAACAGATCTTTCTGAGGACACAATTCAATGAACAACACCAATCTTAATCTTTTCTGTCTAAGCTCCTGACTATTGGGCCAAGCTTTTAATCATTGTTCATTAATGGGTATAGATCAATCCATCTTGTCATCTTTCTTTCTCAACCATTAGTATCAGCTGTTTGAAGTTCTGCCCATCAGGAGCAATTCCCTTTCCTGCTCTTTTAGGAACACTCTTGAGTTGGGTTGTAACGCTGCAGCAGTCCATTTTTGTCATAGCAAGCAGAACCACCTCAAATACAGGTCCTTTTTATTCTCCCTCAGTCTACTGGGCAGAAAAAATAAAATTCTTATAAGATCATATATGTGGAGTGAAAAGAAAAAAGCAATGCAGTAACAGCTGTAGACCAGCAGACGAGTCGATGCACCAGATCGAGCCCTTTAATATTGTTATCTGGGCAAAACATCTTATCTAAAACATCAAGAGCATTTTAGGTCTTATGCAACTGAATCTTGATTAATAAAAATGTCTAATATTGTTGTTGTTAGGTTCTATAAAGTCCGTTTCAACTTACAGCAACACATTTGGCAGAAGAGAACTGCCCATAGGTTTTTCCAGACTGTAATCTAGGCAGGAGCAGATCACCTGGTCTTTTGCCAGAGGATCGAACTGGCAACTGTTAGATTAGCAGTCAAGTGCTTAACTGTTATGCCACCAGGTCTCTTTAGATGCCTAACAGACATCCCAAATTGAACATATTCAAAATTTAAATTCCAAATTTCCCTCAACAGACATGGTTTACCCACACTCTTATCCAGCTCACTAAATGGCACATTCAGTTGTGGGGTAACCAGTGTCACAAAACAAAATGCATATGAACTGTTGAATGTAAAACAAAGCTGCTTTGTAAAAATTCACCCAAATCATGATAAAAAGTTTAAAAAAAAAAAAATTGAAGGGGAAAAAAAAATGGCACCTTTATCCTTCTACTTGCTTAAGCCAGTTACTTTGGTACCTTACTGAGAAAACTGGTAACTAAAAATAAATAAATAAGCACTTATCCTACCACTTTAATGAGAAGTTTTATTTCTATACATTTGAAAATACCTGAAGTTAGAAAATCAAAAGGAAAGAACATGCCTGACATTTCTCAAGCTGAAAGAACAGGAAAAAAAAAAAAAATTCAAGCCTCAAGTTGAAATATTAAAGGATACTGTGTGCAAGATGAAGGAGTTCTCATGAAGATGAAGGTGGCACAGTGGATAATGCATTTGGCTGCTAACCAGCAGGTCAGTGGTTCAAGCCCACCAGCTGCTTCATGGAAGGAAGATGGGGCAATCTACTTCCATAAAGATTTACAGCCTTGGAAACCAAGAGGGGTCACTATGAGTTGGAATCGACTTGATGGCAATGAGTTTGGTTTTGGTATGTGCAAAATATTGAATGATGTAAGAAGTATCAAAAGAAGATGGAAGGAATACAGTTACTGTATCAAAAAGAATTGGTCAACATTCAACCATTACAGGACGTTGCATATGATCAAGAACCAATGGTACTGAAGGAAGAAGTCTAAGCTGCACTGAGGAAAATGGCAGAAAAACAAAACTCTAGGAATTGACATATTTCTAGGCAACCAAATAGCTAGTGGTGCAGAAGAATTAAAAAAAAAAAAACAAGAATACGACTAATTTGGAGCTCTGGTAGCATAGTGCCTAAGGCATTTGACTGCTAACCAGAAGGCTGGCAGTTTAAACTCACCAGCCACTCCTCGGAAGGACGATGGGGCAATCTACTTCCGTAGTGATATTGCCTCGGAAACCCAAGGAGGGGTCGTTATGAGTCGGGTCTGACTCGATGGTGCATAACAACAACACCACTAATTTAGAAGGAATGATTGAAATAGGAAATATCCATGTTGCCTACCCCTAATTAAGTAATTAGTTCAGGCAGAGACAATTGATGCATGTCAAAACTATTGGGTGAAAGACTTACACTGAACTATGTATCACCCTGACACCTAAGAAAATCCAAAAAAATCACTTCAATTTTTCAAATAGAAAAATTACAGTGGAGGTTGAAGCTATCACATCCTTGACTCAGGGATCAATCTTAGCTTCATAAATAGCAGGATAGTCAGACATTATGTGCCACATGAAGTAATGAAATATGAATTATACAGTATCACTTAGAAGCATTTTTGCTCAAAATGTCCAATCTGAATCTAATTAAACCTTTAGGTTATAAGCTATTTTTAAGGAAATATGGGGACTAGAAGAATAAGTTAAATTATAACACAGAGAAGCAATTAGATAATGGTTCAGTAGTCCTGCTCAAAGTGTGTTTTTCAGAATGACTCTTTGCTCATAACTTAAAATAATTCAATTTGCCTTCCTGAAACAACTCACCATTTTCAATAAAAATCAGACAGAGGACCTGAAAGAAACAGCCTTTAGTTTACTTAACACTAGTTTGTTTTAAAGCAACCTCAATTGCCTTAACCTGGACTTAGAGTCAGGGGGCTGCCCCCTAACCCTGCCAGGACACTTGTGCTTCATCTCACGGGAAAAAGTAAAATGCAAAGCAGCAGGTTGCTGAAGGGAGGGCACTCGTCAATGAAGACTGAACCAAGACCAAATTCACAAAGGCAACTGCCAAATGATTTGGTAAACCTGTCTGCTGAGAATGGAACCTACAACAAAAAGATAAGCATTCGGAGACTGAAAACTAGGCTAGGAAAGTAGGAGAGGACAAAGTCATTTAAGTTTTAAGAAAACAAACAAATCAACCAACCAACAAATAAATAAAATAAATGAGGGATAGTTTATTACTGAGAAAATAGACCTGCACATCCTAGCCCTTTTGATTGTAAGTCTTTTCCTCTTTTCCTTTTCCTTTTACTAGAAAAATATATATTGCACTGTAAGGATTCCCATAAAATCACTAGCTACAAAGAAAAGCATTTTTAGCATGTGACAGCACAAAGTACCACATAGCCATGACCTTGCTCTTCTCTTAGTCAATGATGACAAACTGTTTAATATAAAAGCTGTATTGAAACACATAAATTTCCTAAACTCCTTGAAAAACAAATCTCAACGTAGTAATTATCATTTATTCATAACTTCAGAATAGGACAAGGATCCCCTAATAAATAATCCAATATTAAAATATAGGGATTACTCAACATTAATATGCAAGGGACTTGGATCTCAAGGCTTAGGTAACTTCTCAATTCATATTCTAGAATACAGACCCTTTTAGCACATAGGCCTTTTTAGCACACCAGTTTGAAATGAAGCAGCAATGTAAAACAGAATAGCCAACTGTTCCTCTGTTAGTAACAAATGTGCTAATATGTTGTACTAGTTTAAACTTGATCTATCAATGAGTCAATGAACCATGAAGGGTGGGGGTTAATCAGGGTGTTCTCCAAACAAAAGCTCATGAGAGCGGCAGGGATGCCACTCCCAGAGTCACATCTGTGCTGTTTTGAGTATAACATGAAGGAAATGGCATGGTGTTTATCAAAGTTAAGGGCTCAGAGCCTTGTCATAATCTTGTGTATATCCATAACTATTTCAACATAGAAAAATAACCAAACTGCTGCAAATATAACACCCAAAGACAGGAAATAAAAAACTCCGTTAACTACAATTCTCAAGAGCTATTAATATTAAACTATGCCCAGTTAATGTGTAACAGTGATGGTAAAAATGTTTCACACATAAGACCTGAATTTAGCATTAGATCAAACAGATTTGGACATAATTTACATTTGGCAATTTTTGCTAAAATACATGGCTTTCACTTTATTGTGACTGAAAACATATTGATGCTAATCTTTACACATGCAAAACAAACAAAAACCCACTGCCATTGAGTCGATTCTGACTCATAGCGACCACCATTGGGTTTCTAAGGCTACAAATCTTTACAGAAGTAGATCGCCTCATCTTCTTCCTGTGGAGCAGCTGATGGGTTTGAACCAGGGACCTTCTGGTTAGCAGCCAAATGCCTTACCCATTACACCACCAGAGCTCCTTAATCTTTACACATAAAAGTGAAAATAATTTTAATGCTGTAATCTACTTAACAAATAAGCCCAGGAACTTCTAAATTCACCTGCAACATAGCTCCATTTCTAACAACTGATACTGACTGAACAGCAGCTACAAAGAATCACTTGCTTCCTGGAATGATCACCTCAGTACTTTAGTAGTTAAATAACAGAGGAGACACAGCTATTGAGAGCAAGAGAGCAAGACTGAGGAAAGCAGAGAGAGAAAAACACAGTTCAATCAAAGTACATCCTTTATTTTTCCCAGATTTTCATAATACTGATAAAACTTACATTTATTCATTTTGAAAGGAGTTATAGCATATACTTATTTCACTACTTTTCTACTTTCCCCAAGGGAAAATCCAGACTGAAAAAAATGCATGTTACTAGCTACTTCCGTAGTGATACTGCCTGGGAAACCCAAGGAGGGGT
>NW_006921588.1:16025397-16027342 GCF_000298275.1 Orycteropus afer afer | reverse complement strand
TAGAAATGTAGATTCTTGAAAAGGTTTGCATACCATAATATATGTTAAAGATCAATTGCAGAGAATTTTTAATTGATTTTTCAATTAAAAAGTTGTATATTTTCACATGGGAAGTTACCCTTGAGTAAAATTAATGTATTTTATGTAATATATATTAATGTCTATATTTTGGTGTTTACTGTGATGAAAAGTACATCAATTAAAAAAAAGCCTAAGTCCATGTAAGTGTATTTACAATATTTTGCCATTTTTAATATATTTCTAAAACATACTTAGGTTGTTAGTTACATCATTTTTGTGCTTTATCATAATTTTTTAAGATTCATATAAGAGAATAAGGATTGACAGGTCACATTGCCATACTTTTAAAGTAAGGTTCTAGCAAATAAGGTTAGTAGTTTTATATCTTTTGATATTTCACTTATCTTCTAAATTGTATATGGAAAAAAAAATTATATATTTATGTGGAAAATTATTATGATGGTTAAGGTTATATCAACTTGGCTAGGCTATAATTTTTAGTAATTTGGCAGATATTATGTAATCATCTTCCTCTGTGTGACTTGATGTAACCAGCCAATTAGTTGAAAGAGTTTTTTGCTCTTTTTTTTCTCCTTATTTTGCTCCTGTAGAGAACCCAGACTAAGATACTAATATCAGAAAAAATATAATATAACACAAAAATGTTACTAGAGATAAAGAATGACATATTACATTATAAAATGGTCTATTCAACTGGAAGACATAACAATTATAGATATATATTCATTTAACACTAAAGCCCCAAAATACATGATGCAAAACTGACAGAAGTGAAGGAAGAAACATATAATTCAACATTAAAAGAGACTTCAATTCCTCATATTCAATAACAGACAAATAGGCAAAAGACCAACAAAGAAAAAGACTTAAAAACAACTATAAACCAACTATACATAACAGACATCTATAGAACATTCCTCTAAAACAACAGCAGAATGCAGATTCTTCTTAAGTGACCATGAAACATTTTTCAGGATGGGCCATATATTAGGCCATAAACAATCTTAGTAAACTGAAGAGTATTTAAGTCATACAAAATATGTTCTCCAATCATAATGGAGTGAAACTATAAATCCACATCAGAGGGAAATTACAAAATATGTGTAAATAGCTCTGGTGGTGTAGTGGATAAGGCATCTGGCTGCTAACCAAAACGTCAGCAGTTCAAATCCACCAGCTGCTGAAAGCGGAGTTTTCTTGGGAGTGTGGCCTGATCCAATATATATGGATGTTCTAGCAAACTTGCATTCTCGAACCTACATCCAGTGTCATCCTCTGACCTCCAGTTCTTGAGATGAGAGCAAACAGCCTGCTGCCTGAACTGCAGATTTGGGAACTCATCAATTCCACAGCCCCATGAGCCAGGAGCCTGCCATCTGACCTGCCAATGTTGGGTTCATCAGTCCCTGCAACCACGTGAATCAGAAGAGGCCTCCAGCCTGTCACCTGATCCATGGATTTGGAATTTACCAGCCCCCCAGGAATGCATGAGTCATCTCCTTGAAATCTCTCTCTCTCTCATTGCTCTCTCTCTCACTCTCTAATTTTTGCTCAAATAGAAAACCCAGCCAAAGACAATTGCTACTATTGTGCAAACAAGTTCAGAGAAAACAAAGAATCACTTATTTTCTAAATAATACAAATATCTGTCTTTACTGTATGCTTACTATGTGCCCAACACACTTTCATGTGTATTACCTTGTTTAATTTTCACAATACCCCTTTTAAGGTGTTGTTGTTGTTGTTATGTTCCATCAAGTCAGACCTGACTCATAGTGACCCCTCCTTGGTTTTCCGAGGCAGTATGTATCTGATAGAGTTTTCTAACTTTAAAATCCAAGTAGAGGAGGGAGTTCCGGCAAGATGGCGGACTAGGCAGAAGGACTGCACAGACCCTCTTCAA
>NW_006921588.1:16006238-16021948 GCF_000298275.1 Orycteropus afer afer | reverse complement strand
CTCAAGTAGACACATGACCTAGAGAGAACAATCATGGGAGAAGGAAGGGCTGCTTATACACAGGAAGACAGCTCAGGGCGCAGGAGAGTATGGAGGGATGGTCACTGGGAAGAGGAAACTATGGGGAAGAAGTGGAAGGGGAGCTGTTGCATTGTGGTAAACTGTGGTCAATGACATGAGACAAAGTATATGTGAAGTGCTGTATGGAAGTGAATTTGCTCTGTAAATCTTCACCCAAATCACAATAAATAAAAAATAAATAAATAAAATAAAAAATAAATAAAATCCAAGTAGATTGTCCAATCTTCCGTCCGAGGAGTAGCTGGTGGCTTCAAACCGCCAACCTTCTGGTTAGCAGTTAAGTGCCTTAGGCATAAGGTAAATAAAATTATTTCCCCATTTTACAAATGAGAAAAATGGGCTACACAGATGTTAAGTCGTTTGCCCAAGGTCACACTGTGATGGAGCCAGAACTTAACCCAAGCACTCTCCATCAGAACTCAGGATCATGAACACTAAGGGAAAGATAAGTTAGATATTATTATTCTATTTCTAATAAAAAACAGTCTCAGAACAGCACAAACTTAAATAACATACATTACTCAAGTGCAGAACCAGGGCTAGAATGTTCCATTTTAAGCCAGAGGCCAAAACATAGGCCCCCATTGCTTTGTCTCAGAAATTACTGTGGGATCTAATTAAACTATCTTTAAATAAGATTAGCTCTGCATTACACTTGACAATGATGGTATGTGTTTATAAAAGTCTAACAATTTGGTGTATGACAACTGAGAAAAAATGTTGATGAAGTCTCTGCATCATAATAACACTACCCATGATACCTTTGTTTTATTCAGAAATACCTAAATTCATTCATTCATTCCTACACATTTACCTCCTAAAAAAAAGGCACTGCTTAGCAGTTTCCATTTTGGAAGACTATCTGCATCCAAATCTCTTCACACATCCTCTCAAACCATAAGACCAATCTAGAACACAAATAAAACCACTGTTGACCCAAACCATCAACATACATGGAGAAAGAGAACAGCACAACTTCAAATTACCTGTAAGGAAGGAAATAAACACCCCATGCTAACAGAGCTACCACTAGAACTCTACTTACAACTGCAAGTCTGTGAGTTCAGAGGAATAGCATCTTAAAAGACTCTGAAATAAACAAGATGACTGAGGTGAAACACAGACAAAACCAGCTCCAGAAAGAGAACATTGAACACTAAGTGGTGTAATACTGAGCACAGATCTGAGATTTGGCAGTTCACAGCACTGGCTATAGGGAAGAGGCTTGAAAGTGAGTGGGGAGGACGTGGCAGTCTTGGAAAACCATTGTTTCTTAGAGAGAAGAAGATAAATACAGAAGATGTGTTCTTGGAGAAGCTCTGCAAAAGACTACAAGAGTAAGAGGTGGAAAATTAATGATCCTGGAGAAATGATTGATAAATAAGTCGTGCAAACCCTCCCCTTCACCACCACAGTTATTATCACCAAAGATGATTTCACTACACAGACAGAAGAGGGTAACCTTAAACTAGGAGTTCTAGGCTAACTCTTAGTCACAAAATGTCTAAGAATAAAAAAAAAAAAAAAATCCATCAAACTACTTTAGGGAGAAAATTTAAAATATAGATATTTCAGTTGATGAATATCTGAAAACTAGATGAAATAAATTCCTTAGGAAAATATAGTTTACCAAAATTGATTAGGGATGATTAGGTAGCTTAAGTAGATCAACATTTATTTAAAAATAAAAGAAGAAGGTTTTGAAATTTACTCTACATGAAAGCACCAGACAGAGATGGTTTCACAGGAGGATTTGACCAAATCTTCAGAGAACAAATCATCCTAATGCTACCTAAACTGTCTCAGAGCATAGAGATCAACTTTCAAACTGTTTGAATGAAGCAAGTATGACATTCATACCTAAACCGGAAAGCAAAGCATTCAATAAACTATTATCTCAAGATAACAGGAATGAATGAATTCCTCAATTAGCTTCTCATCTTCAGAAATTCTTCAACCTGCATGACCCATTGATAATATTTTTCCCAGTACCACCACAGACTTTTTAAATATATTTCCAATAATATATTCAGTGCCAAATACATAGTTATACCTTCCATTTCAAGAAACCAATGCTACTTTATAAACAAAGATTACTATTTGAAATCTTTCTGTTGGGAGGCAATGTAGTATAGGGAAAAGCAGGTGGATTTTAAAGTTAGAAAACTCTATGTTTGCATCTTGTTCTACCATTTTATGATTATGTGACCCAGGACAAATCAGTCTTTCATTTCCTCAGCTACTGGTGGGGATTATAGGAATAAAAATCTTGGTTACAACCAAAAGGTTGAGATCAAGATGAAATGTTTTGGTGTATGTTAAAAGTAGCAAGGACAACACCTAACATATAACAGGCAAGCAGTTTAGTTCACTATTTAGTTCACTTCATTACTATTTACTAAGGTAGGAAAGGAGCTCTGGTGGCATAGGGCCTAAAGCATTTGACTGCTAACCAGAAGTCTGGCAGTTCAAACCCACCAGCCACTCTGCGGAAGGAAGACTGGGAAATCTCTTCCATAAAGATTTACCACCCCAGAAATCCGGTGGGGGTCACAATGAGTCAGAATCGACTCAATGGCAGTGAGTTTGAGTTTGTTTAAGGTAGGAAATATAACGTTAGGAATAATAATAATAACTAACTTTTATTGAGCACTTATTTTATGTGAAACTCTATTCCAAGAGTTTGAGTTTGTGTAAGGTAGGAAATATACCAAGTGTTAGGAATAATAATAACTAGCATTTATTGAGCACTTATTTTATGTGAAAGTCTATTCCAAGTGCTTCACAATCTCTGTGCTCAAAACATCTTACATCCTCTATAAACCAACAATTGAAATATAAATGATAATGTGTTGAATCAGAGGTATGAAAGGTGCTCTGAAACCTTAAAAGTGGAAGCACCTGAATTTTTTTTGTGATTCAGTCAGTTTTGAGGAGGATTTGCTGGCTTGTACCAGGACTTGAACTCTCAACTGAGCTTTACAGGGGAAACAAGAGGTGAGGGACACTCTAGACAGCAGGAACAGCATGTGGGAAGGTACTGAGGTACCAGAAAACATGGCCTGGCATTAGATGCTAGAGAGGGAAGCTGGAGCCCCTCCATACAAATATGTCTTACCTTGGCCCATATCTTCCATATTCATTGGAAAAAGAACTTAGGTGTGTGTTGTTGTTGTTGTTATGTGCCATCAAGTCAGACCTGACTCACAGCAACCCCTCCTTGGGTTTCCAAGGAAGTATCACTATGGAAGTAGACTGCCCAATCTTCCTTGTGAGGAGTGGCTGATGGGTTTGAACCGCCAGCCTTCTGGTTAGCAGTTTTCAAAATACATGATTTTCTATTTAAGGTATTTTCTTTCAAAGACTAAAACAAACAAACGAACAAAAACATATTTTTTCTTTGATGATGAAAACAAGAAAAATAATCGATTCGACAAATGTTTATTACAATGTTTCAGCATGTAACAAAAAAACCAAACTCACTGCCATGGAGTGAGACCTGACTCACAGAGACCCCTCCTCGGGTTTCTGAAGCGGTATCACTATGGAAGTAGATTGCCCAATCTCTGTTCCCAGGAGTTGATGGTGGGTTTGAACTGCCAGCCTTCTGGTTAGCAGTCAGATGCCTTAGGCACTACGCTACCAGAGCTCCTTTCAACATGCCGTCATACAAATATCCAACTACCTGTCTCAAACAGCAAGAAATATGTTCATACAAGATTATAATAAAATTCCTGGAGTTACCTATAAGATCTATATAAATATTATATAATTTCATTACTATTAGTGTTAGTTTCATTTACACCAGGGAGCTTAATAATAATTTATCACTTAATACGAATTATTATGCATTTCCTACTTATTCATACTGTGAGATGCTGCTTTATTACTTCTTAATTCATCTCTTTCAAAGTTTGTAAATGATAACCCATTATATTTTCATCTAAGGATTGATTCAACTTTTAATCTTCTCCTATAGCTTACAGCATTTGTATTTTGCTTATTGTTGTTATGTGCTTTTGAGTCGGTTCCAACTCATAATGACCCCATATGCAACAGAACAAAATCCTGCCCAGTTCTGCTCCACTCTCACAATCGTTGTTATGTTTCAGATCACTGTTCCAGCCATTGTGTCAATTCATTTCATTGAAGTTCTTCCTCTTTTTCACTAAACCTCTGTTATCAAGCATGATGGTCTTCTCCTGGGACTGCTTATGTATCTTTATATAAACACAAACTCTAGTAACCAGTCACAAACCAAAAACCAAACTCACTGCCATCAAGTCAATTCCAATTCACAGTGACCTCCTTTCGGTTTCTGAGGCGGTAAATCTTTACAGAAGTAGATTGCCCAGTCTTCTCTTTGCAGAGTGGCTGGTGGGTTTAAACTGCCAACCTTCTGGTTAGCAGTCAAATGCCTTAGGCACTATGCCACCAGTCCTCCTTAACCAGTCACAAACCAGTGTGTATATATGTTCTAAAATTCATTTCCAAAAAAAAAAAAAAAATACTGTCTTGGAGTTGGATCCAACTCATAGCGACCACTTCTTGGGTTTCTAAGGCAGTCTCACTACAGAAGTAGATCACCCAATCTTCCTTCCAAGGAGTGGCTGGTATATTTGAAGCACCAGCCTTCTGGTTAGCAGTCAAATGCCTTAGGCACTACACCACCAGAGCTGCCAAAATTCATTTAGGCTAAACAAAAAGAAATGTCTGCCATCTTCTTCACAGTTCCTGCCCAACTCATCCTGAGACATTTAAGGAATCTCAACTTATAATGGTGGCAGTCATGATGAGGAATTTTTTAAGCATTGAGAAATGCATTAAAATATTACTATGCATCCTAAATATTGTCTGTTCCAAGAATCTAGAGTACTAAACCATAATGTTAGGAAAAGAATACTACAGAGGAATAACTTCCAAACAATATAATGTAGCCACTTGACACAAAGAAAAGTGAAGTTCTTTCTTCTGGAAAGAAACTAAAATATACAGTCAATACAGTTTATTTTAGAAGTATTATAGAGCATACCACTGACTTGGGAGACAGTAACACATTGGGTAAGGGTTCGTGCTCCATATTCTAACAGATATGAATTTTTTCACAGTTTCTCCACCAGATACTAGCTGTTTAACCTCAGAATAACAATTTTTAAAAAACAATTCTAAGTCTTAGTTTTCTTATGCATAAACTATGGGATGGTGATACTGATGAAAACAATAATCATAATTTTAAATATGCAACTAATTATACTATATGCTAAGCCATATATTATTTTAATTTCTCAAACTTCACAACACAATTCACAAAATAAACAATATTATCCCTCTTTACATGAGGGCACATTTGTAGTTCTTGATGCTATTACTATTAAGATTTAGTGAGATAAGTCATATAAATTGCTATCAAAACTATCTGGCATACAGCAAATGTTTAATACATGTCAGTTATTATTGCTGGGATTTCAAGTTTTAAAATAATGACTTCTCTATATATCAATAAAGAAAGGAATGTTAACTAAGTTATTTAACAGCATGAAAACTTAATTCAACATTTTACTGAAAATAACTAGAGAAATTCTCATGTAGCATTTCAAATATAATTGCATAAGATCTGATTTGTATATACAAATTATTTTTTCCAGAGAAGAAATTTAGTTATACAACAGAGTCAAAAGTACTTCTTCATCACAATAGGGTTAGAAATATATCAGAAATAACTTGAGAATGAATACTACTCTTAACTCCTATTCTCAAGATACTCAGTCAATGACTGAAGCAAGATATAATTTTCTTCTGTAAGACACCAATAAATTGCTTTTAAACATAATTATAATCAATTACATGCAGAAATACTTCTCCCTTAGGATAAAAATGCTACAGAGGCCAGAGAGAAGCCCTTGGGAAGATTGCTTTGTGTCAGTCATTCAAGTATGAAGAGCGTTAATAACTTCTAAAGAGCAATTCCAGCTTGCCTTCAGCTGAGAGGCTAATGGCTATGAATTCAAGCTGACGTTGGCAAGAAATGAAATGTAAAGGAACACATTTTGCCTTTGCCTCCATCAGCCTTTACCAGGATCTTCTGTACCAATCTCACAAGAACTCTTTTGGAAAATAACTGATAACCTCAGAAATGAGTATTAGTTAACCTTTAAGAATATTTAAGATAACAACCAGAATACAGAATGTTCTCACCTATAATTAATCCTTGCAAAGGTATCCATGGTTAAGTGTCGAGTGTTGACTTCTACATATGCTCATTAAATCAAAATTGTGTTGTTCAAATCTATGTCACTGTGGTTTTCAGCCTGGAAACGCATTAGAATCATTGAGGGAAAACAACTATGCCTCAATCCTACCCGGGCCTCTAAAACAGAACCTCTAAATTCTGAGAGTTGGGAGCTGCAAGTCCTAAGAAGGATACATTTTCTGAAAATGAAATTCACATATACATCATAGATAAAGCACTATCCTTTTTGGTGGAATACTATTCTTTCATGTTTTCAACTTCTCTTTGAGTTTGATCACTTTAAATGCACACATTTCATATTCGCACTCATTCTATTATGCAAAGTACTTAGGGGTCTAGTGCTATAGTTTTTTGTGTCTACAGACTCTTTCTTCTGATGACTTTTTCACACTGCTAATTGCTGGAATGGAAATGGATCAAAATGTCAAACTGGTAGCCCCTAGACTCAAGGTAAATAGTAATTTTTCTTATTCTTAATAAAAAGCACATTTTACATGGTAACTATGTTTCTATATTTTCAGTTACAAATTTGATCAAATTGAAAACTTGGTTTATAGGGGTCTTCTTTTAATATATTGATATTCTTTGAAAGTTTTAATAGGATTTCTTAGTCCTTCAGAATTTAAGTTAAAAGTTAGTTTAATTTCATAGTTTTCCTCTGAATATCCTGCTCAGAAAGCAACAGAGAGTTTCAGAGAGGAAAGAATAAACAACTTTGAAGTAAAATTGTTTATTAACTCAATTTTGATCCTAGGTTTGATAAAATATATTTTACTTTTTTATAAATCTATTGTAATAAATATCTTACAGAGCTATCAAAATGAAATAATTATATATTTAATAAGTAACTTTCATAGAAAAGTAAAAAATATCACGAATAGTCACTGATAGTTCAGAATGCACAGTTGCTATAGTGAGTGTGTATTTGTGTAGATTCCATGGCATTAAGTTCGGTTTCATTGGTAACACAGACTATGAGGTCTCTGAGCACCTGGAGGTGATAAAGAAGGTGTGGCAAGTTATAATATGCTAATAGATTATCCCTTAGGAATGATGAAACACATTTTCAAATGTTTTAATTTTGGAAACTTTGTTTAAACAAAGTCTGACTCAGAACTACTAAATAGAAACATATAAAGAAGGAGCTACACCAGCTCAAGAGGGAACAGTGAGCACAGAACCCACATAGTAAGGCAGATCTCAGAGGGTGGAGTAGGCACCCCCACAGAGTCCAGTTTGAAATCACGACCGGAGACTGACATCACATGATCTTCACCAGAGTACCGCACATGTAATTGGACTTTAATACTAACATATCAGTGAAGTAATGCATGTTCACTCGGTTTCCACATTATCTTAATACATTTTATAGTTAAAAATACTCACAAGTGATGGAGTGAAAGAAACAGGGAAGAGGTAACTATGGGGATGAAGTGAGAGGGGAGCTGTTGGCATTGTGGTAAACTGTGGTCAATGTCATGAGACAGTCTATGTGAACTGCTGTATGGAAAGTGAATTTGCTCTGTAAACTTCACCCAAATCACAATTTAAAAAAAAAAACCTCACAAGTGCCATGCATAATTTTCATCTCCAACTCCACTGGTCACAAAAGTCTTAAATCACTTCGTCAGTGCTTCAGAAGAGAAATACGCTGTGTTTCGGGTACACTGTGTTTCGGGCATAACTACCTTACAGAAAATAACTTGTCCCTGAGGAGATAAGACAGGAGCTCTGGTGGCAATAGTGGTTAACACATTTGGCTGCTAATCAAAAGGTCGGAGGTTGAAACCCACCAGTCTTTCCACAGGAGAAAGATAAGTACTGCTTCAGGAAAGATTTACAGCCCTGGAAACGCTATGGGGCAGTTCTTCTCTGTCCCATAAGGTCACTATGAATCAGAATCCACTCACAGGCAGTTTCTATTTTTATTTTTAAGGAGTAAGTGTTGCTAACTGATGTAGTACACAACCAGATCTCTGAAGCTTTTATCCTTTTGTCATGTAACAAGTGCTTATTTTTTAAAAATAATCACTATGATAATGATTTTAGTTTAATTTTCCTTGTAAGTACATCAATTGACAGCATAGTTGCTAAAAGCTTCATACTCTTCCACTAAGAAAAATTTTGCCTGGCTCGTGGTAAAACGAATGATGAAATAGCTAGGACAAAATAGAAAATAAAAAATAATTACCATGATGTTCTTACACAAGATGGCATAAATACTAAACAAGATGAATATTTTAGGAAGTCCTGATTTTTACTATCAAGGAGGACATTATGAAGACCAATACTATTATCACATGGGATACAGATTTGATATCTAGTAGCAAATTAGAGGAAATTATTCTCTTTAAGAACAGAAAGTAGACATTTAAGTAATTTTTCCATTTTTTTTTTTTATCATTGAAAATTGACTTGAGTCCATGAAATAGAAGAAAAGCAGGCTACTTTATAAGGAAAAAATGTATTAAATAAATCTGGCTAAATTACAGTTGACTGCCATTAGGAGCTCTGGTAGCATAGTGCCTAAGGCACTTGACTGCTAACCAGAAGGCTGGCAGTTCAAACCCACCAGCCACTCCTTGGAAGGAAGGTTGGGCAATCTACTTCTGTAGTGATACTGCCTCGGAAACCCAAGGAGGGGTCACTATGAATAGGATTTGACTCAATGGCACATAAATAAATAATTAAAAAAATGCCGTCAAGTCAATTTGATTTATAGCGACGCCTATGGTTTCCAAGGTGGTATCTCTGCAGAAGTAGATTGCACAATCTTCCTTCAGAGGAGGGTGGGTGCCAGCCTTCTGGTTAGGAGTCAAACGCCTTAAGCACTATGCCACCAGCACTCCTACTTTATGAAATTACTACTTAGAAATAAAACAGAAAAGTACATCAGAAGTAACTCAACCAAATGTGTACTAAAAATACCCTTGTTAATTGTCTCTGGGTAACTACTAAACATTACAAATAGATGAACAAAGCTTAAATATAACAAAATTAATAGTTCTATGGGTGGCATAGTGCTTGTGGCATTTGACTGCTAACTAGAAGGCTGGCGGTTCAAACCCACCAGCCATTCCCCGGAAGTGAGGTTAGGCAATCTACTTCCATAGTGATACTGCCTCCGAAACCCAAGGAGGGGTTGCTATGAGTCAGATCCGACTCAATGGCAGTGCGTTGGAGTTTGTTGTGTGGCCTAAGAGTTCTTTTTCCCATTTCCTTTATTTTCCTTCGTCTGGTTCTGTCTTTTTACCCTATTTAATTATGTGTGCATCCTCCCAAGATTCTGTATTTAGTTATACATTAAAAAAAAAACTTTACACTATTTCCAAGTTTTACACTATTTTATACTTTTACACTAAGTTTTAAACTAACTTTACACTATTTCCAAGTTTTTTCCTCCTATCATTATCAAGGATAGTGGTGCAGTGGTTAATTGCTAGGCTGCTAACTGAAAGCTCCGCACTTTGAACCCACCAACTGCTCTGAGGGAGAAAGATGTGGCAGTCAGCTTCCATAAAATATACAGCCTTGGAAACCTATTGGGCAGTTCTATTCTGTCCTATAAGGTGACTATGAGTAGTACTTGGTGGTAATCGTTTTTTGGGGGTTTTTTTCCCCTCATCATATCAACTCTACATCTCTTCTTTATATTTCTCTCTCAAAAATGCCAGAGTGCTAAATGTCTCCAAGTGGATTATGTAATATATCCTGAACATGTCGAGAACAGAACATCTTTCCTTCAAATAAACCAGTGGCCTCATTTCACTGTATCTATTTATAACATTAACATTTTCCAAGTTACTTGGGCATAAGACATTAGTTCTCTTTATCTATTTTTTTTGGCTTCCACAGCCTTCTACCAAGTCCTCCACTGGAGATCAGCTAGTTCAACTAAGTTCCAAGTGGCCTTGAATATCACCTGAGGGGTATTTTGTTTGGTCCTCTGTATGGGGTGCCTGCCAGAAAGTCTATGAATATGCTTTAGAGTGTAGTTAGAGTTTCTGGAGAAAAAAATTAATTTGACATTCAAGGAACTTGCAATTGACTATTTCTAAGAAATACAAATATGCAGAAACTAGATCACACTCCAGTTGAATGAAAACATTACATTAACATAGCTAGCACACACACGTGCTATATTTAAAGATTGTGGAGATTTATCATGTATCCTAAGTAGAAAAAAATATGTTAAATTCTTATACCATGATGACTGCATATTTAAAAGATATGGATTTCTGGATCAATAATCAGTGATTTGTACTCCCTATCAGTTGGTTCAGATCTTCATTGTTGCCCTTCACACGTTTATAATTCAGTGAGTTCCTTGTCTTTCTCTCAGAGCAAGGGTGTTCTGAGTAGGATTACAGTTCATTTATTTTTGTGTCCCCAATAGTTAGCACAGTATCTGGCACAAAATGTCTACTGGGTGAATAAACCTATATGGCCTGATAGTTGATGATTTACAGTGTGAAAGGAATTAACTCATTTTCAAATAAAAATACAAATAGTTCTAAGATTCTTTTTTTCATATACCTACAAACCCACTTTTATCAGTTCACTCTTTTAGCTATTAGTCAATATCTCAAATATTTGAGAATTACCTTCTTTTCATTCTAGTGACATTAATTTGCTCTTTTCTTTTGCTTATTTTTTTTTTCCTTACCCAAGTTAATATATGTCTACCTTCTAGTCAATGCTTTACCTTCCCCTCCCTATCTACTCCCGGTAATCATCAAAAAAATTTCTTTTTTTTAATGAAACCTTTTTCTTGATATTTTACAATAGTGGTCTCATAATATTTGTCCTTTTGTTATTGATTAACTTCCCTCAGCATATTGGCCTCTGAGTTCATCCATGTTATGAGATGTCTTGCAGACTCATCCTGGCTCTTTAATGTGCAGTATTACACTGTGTGTATGGGCCGTAGTTGATTGATCCATTTGCTCTTTTTTTTTAAGAATTAGTCACACCTTACTCATTTCTCTAGTTCACAACATAAATGTATATATTTGAAAGTAATAATATCAAACTAGATCAAAAATATCAAACTGTCATAAAATTATAATTGTTAGACTAATTAGACTAAAAGACCAACCACCTGAGGCTTTAATGTCTTCTTCATGTTTTTCTTAACAGAAGAGAAGAGAAGGGGAAGATATGAAAGTTTGGTGGGGGAAAAAAGAAGTTCCATTTGCTGCATATAGGCAAAATTCAAAACAAATCAATGCAAAAATGTTTTACTGCTTTTGCCAGAACATTCAGTTAAAACCAATGCCTTTGACTTCAGACCAGGGATTCTAAAGTGCAATTTTAAGTCCTTTGTATATTTATGATGTAAACTTAGATGCATTAGTCCCTAAACTTAAGTGGGCTTTAGACACAAACTCTTTGGTTGGGGAGTATTTTCCACTTTTGGACACCAATGAATAATCACCAAACAAACAAAAACACATTTCCAGAGGATGGTAGCCTAATGTAATTTACTCTTCTCTGTAATTTATCTAGATTTTAGCCCTAGGTCTAACTAGAACATCATTCACGGAGCTAAATAAATCCTTGGACTTTTTATTATTATTATTATTATTATTTTGAACAAGTTCCTCTGAGTAGTCCCTCTGCTCCTATGAAATTACTTTTACTAAAGTGAGCTATGCTGTTATGTTTTCTGTTTACTTGCTGTTGGTTTATGGAAGAGATAATAATATGGAGGAAGTGGTATCTTCCATCACTCAGCAAGCCCTTTATGAGCCCTGTGGGAGAAGATTTCCTCAAACCTTCAATGCAAAGAAGAATTTTGCCTTATCTAGTTAAATGACATATTGTTATTTTATGGACCATGTAAGTCTAACAAGTACCCAGTCATGCTAAGAAATTGGATTGAACTGAAATTATTAATTCTTAATTTTTATTTTTAACCTTTTCTCTCTCTTCTGAAGGGAATTTAACATATTGACACAGTAAAAGACCCACTGCTAAACTGGAATGTTTTGGCTTAAATATATTCTCTATGTTTCCAAAAAGAAGAACTAAGCTTTGGCCTCTGTGAGCCCCTGTCCTCTTGAAAGATTCAGCTCTCTTTGAAAGTCTAAAAGAGGCTAACAAGGAAGCCTGGAGCCACTTTGTTGGAGAGCCTCCCAGTTTTAATGCCATGTCACATGTGCCCATCTTCCACGGGCACACCCTTATCAGCTGGCTGTTTTTACAACAGCCTGAGTCCTCATGGTCATCTTGATAGGTGATGCTGGACCTGGAACTTTCTAACATTACCATATGCCTGCCCTTTGTCTAGTGCCCATCTTACCCTAAACTACACCAGCTGCCTCTACCTTGACCTGGCAAACTGGAAGAAATGAGGTAAAAGGAAAGCATGACACTTAGCAAATCTATAAAATTAAAAATCAATCCTAAAAATCAGTTTAACTTTATTGTAACTAGGTAACTTCTAGGAATCCAAATTGCATTGTATTTACCTCTGTACATATTATTTAGTATGGAAAATCTAAATACCATCTACAAATTCCAGATGCACTTAATTCATTAGGAGATATACTCTAGGAAATGTGTTCTCATTTCTTTAGATATTAACCTTTAGAAAAATCTAACCTGAGGTGATCAGCTCTCAGTGGGAAGAATATAAATGGTGGTCTTTTGAGGATTATCTTCAGAAAATTGTTATTCTCAAACTGTCCAGTTCATATACACACTTGTGATCAATGATTGAGTGGAAGAAAAATAAATTTGAAATATACAGTCAAGAGAGAAATTAGCAGAAAAAACAACTCTCAAGTTAAGATATGTGTTATTTCAGATTGTGCAAGCTCCTTTATGACTGTAGTCATTCAAAGGTTGCTTGTACTCATAAATATGATGTCATGTTTAGGTTAATAAACTACATCATGAAAACTAGCCTCATTATAAATTCCTGTAATGAAGTACGTACCTGCCAAAATTTTTTTGAATTGTCGAAACCATAAGTCACAGTGGTCTTCACTTAAGTTAATAAGATCAAATGTAGAATCTTTCAATTTATTTTGTTCCTTTTTCAAACATATGAAGAGTGTGATTCCTAATAAGGTACCACTTTGGTGAATGGAAGAACAACGCCGTTTCAGTTTCACAGAGAATATGTCTTTGAGTTCAATAAATTCTTCTTCATGTGGCAAATCAAACTTGGGATCGCCTAAAAAGAAATCAAGTTTTCTAGTCAAAATCATTTTGTCATATTTTAATTGCATGAATAATAGTGAAACCTCCCCAAAAAATATTTTATCATTTGTAATTTTACTAATCGTTCTTTATGTCAGTCCCTGTACAAGATGCAGAAAGAACAAAATAAAAGTTGAATCTATTTTCCCAAGAATGAGAGAAAAACAGCATAACTGGATGAGATTCCCTACTACACAAGCCTGAGGACATTCAGAATCTGAAGATATTCAATGTATGAAAAACTGTAAGAACATAAACAATAAACAAACATTTCAGTAAAAATAAATTAGTGTCATGGAAGAGGCTACACTGGCACTAATGGGGACAGAGTAGAGGAACAGATGTAATTACAGAGTTCAATAACAGAAATGAGTTTATGACAAGTTGCTGAAGGGAGCACGTAAAGTAATACTTGTACAAAATGAAGCAGACATGAGATTAGCGTGCAGTTGAGCACTTAATTTATAGCAAACAACAACAAAAAGAAGTACAGGAGAGTTTTCACATGAGGAGAAATAAAAAAGATGAGCCCTATGATTGCCCCAGCCAACTGCCTGGAGAGAGTTTCCAAGCCACAGGTGCAGGTAGGAGAGGCCTGGCTGAGCCTGACAGTCTCCCTGGAATTGAAGAGGAATTGGGAATCCAGGAAGGCCAACATGCTTAGCATTCACAGGGCAAATTACTAGAGAGGAAAGAGCTGCACAGAATGAGAAGATTGGAGACCTGCAGAATCATCCAAAAGCATTAGGGAAAAAATGCTCACAGATTACATGGGACCAAAAATAGTTTGTGTTTCCAATATCCAGAATCGAAAAACACTGAAATTCAGGGAATATTAGAGCTAGTACTCAGAAGGGCATCATTTCAGTAGTGAGCAGACTAAACACTGCTTTGATTCCACCTAACAAAGCTTAAAAGAAAGCCTCCAAAGGATGAAAGTGTTTCCAAGTAATTTAACTGAATCCCAAACAAAGCTCAAGAATATTTATAGTAACACAAAAATATCCACCAAACTAATATGATAAAAAAATTCACAATGTTTCTCATCCAATCAAAATTCAAGTGAAGAAGTCAAAAAATGTGATCCATATAGGAAAAATATTTGTCCATGGCAACATGTGCAGAAACGAAACCCATGATGTAATGCTAGAATAGCCACAAAAGCAGAGGCCCTCTCTCCGTTCCCTTAGCCTTTAAACATGCACAATGACAGCTGGGAGTGAGGACTTTCAGGTTTTTCAGAAGCTCCTTCTATGCAGTCTCAGAAAGTTTGTGGACTCTCCAAACCATTCAGCAAATTATAGCCTCTACCTGATTGCTCACAAAGTCCACGTACTTTAAAAAAAAAACTTTTCTCCATGTTCATGGTGGTGAGATAGGTGACTCCAACGCCATCACTTCCTAGCAGCCTCAAGCTTCAGGTCTTCCTAAAGTCCACTTCTTAAATGTAATAAGAGTCAACACCCTCACAATATCAATTCAACAAGCTTTTCATTCTTTGTGTCTTGAAAACATTTTTTATGTCTTAAAAAAAAAATCATCACTGTTACTATAGCCACCACTTAAACTAATCCACAGAAGGGCTTCATACCTGTTTGAAATGGTTCAGTCATGGCCAACGTAGCAACACTCCACATATTTTTATGAACTAAATGATTCATTCCCCCCACCTTTTCTCAAGTATGAATCACTTAACCTATCTTGGTAAGATTGACTTTGCTCAAACTCTTTGGTTTCAGAGCCCTTTTATACTCTTAAAAATTGAGAGCCCCAAATAACTTGTTTGTATAGTTCGTATCTACTTAAAACCAAAATAAAAAACTCACTGCCATCAAGTTGGATCCAACTCATAGCAACCCCTCCTTGGGTTTCCAAGGCAGTATCTCTACGTAAGTAGATTGCCCAGTCTTCCTTCCAAAGAATGGCTGATGGGTTTGAACCACCAGCCTTCTGGTTAGCAGTCAAATGCCTTAGGCACTATGCCACCAGAGCTTTATTAGAAATTAAAACAGAGACATTTTTAAGGCACAAGGGTACAAACTACACACTTCTAGTAGCTATCAGGGCAGTGATGTAACGACATATCACAGCGCTTCAGGAATATTCCACTGTATTCTTGAAAGAAAACAAGAATGAAAAGAGAATATCATCTTAATAATATTTTTTTTTT
>NW_006921588.1:15993247-16004978 GCF_000298275.1 Orycteropus afer afer | reverse complement strand
TGACTGACTTATTTCACTCAGCATAATGTCCTCCAAGTTCATCCACGTTATGCGGTGTTTTGCAGATTCTACATTATTCTTTAGCATTGCATAGTTCTTAATAATATTTTGAAAGCAGTTTTGACATCACTGACCCTCATGAAAGGGTCCCTGAACTACTTTACAAATGCTGTTCTGGCATATTTTATAATTTATTCTAGGAGCTCTGATGGTGCAGTGGTTAAAGCATTTGGCTGCTAGCCAAAAGGTTGGAAGTTTGAACCCACCAGCTGCTCCATGGGTGAAAGATTATTTAAAGCTTTGGAAACCCTGTGGGGCAGTTTTACTGTGTCCTATAGGGTCACTATGAATCAGAATCAACTTGTTGGCAGTGGGTTTGGTTTTTAGCCTAGTTTATTTCCTTTGATAATATGGTGAAGTTATGTCCTTTTACAGACTCAACATCCCAATTAAGTATATATATATTGTATTTCCATTTTAATACTCAAAATTTTCATAGACTAACCAGTGAGTTTCCCTCCAATCTGTCCCGTGTTAGAACTTCCAGATAGCTTTGAAAATAATCTTTCTTTTTTATAACAGCATACTGTTTCAAAGTCATTTGGGTTCCTCATGGAGCTCTGGCTTCTTTTAAGGAAGTCTGTATTGTAAACTAAAAGCTGGAAAATATCATATCATATCATATCATATACAAAGAAAACTCAATATTTTCAGAAATTTATCTTCAGAAATATATGTGTACCTCATAAGCTGATTACCAGTTACGTCCCTCTGTTGAGCAGTTAGTTAGGCGTATGCCAGAGCCTTCAGAATATTGGGAGAGGCCAGGGAAATGTTCTACCCCTTCCTGCCCCTCAAGAATGGAAGGAAGTTCATGTTGGTGGAATAATTCAGAAAAGAATAATGATAGCAGTTGCACAACATGAGGAATGTAATCATTGTCACTGAATTACACACTGGCAAATGTTTTATTATGTATATTTGTACCACAATGATTTAAAAAAAAAAAAATAGAAGGAAGCAGTCTTCTCAAAGGTGCTAACAAATCATCACTGAGTGGTATGTGATGAACTGTATGGTACATGGTGCTCTGTGAGGTTTAAGGAAGTTTGCCTCCCATACTACTGCTGGGTCTCTGCTAGCTCAATGGGTACAGATAATTTGTATCATTTACCCACATTAAAGGATGAGGTAGGCTTGGTTATATTTCTGGATATTTTTCCTCAAAATCAGTAAAACAATTAGAAAAAACTGAGTATCTTTTCTTTTAGTTTTCATTTGTATTTCTTAAAAAGATTTGCCTCTAAACATGGCTTTCCCTCATTCTATTTTATGACTTATCTATTTCTTACTAGTTTGTAAGAGTCCTTTGAATATCCTCGAAATTAGTCATTTGTTTGATATGATGTAAATAATTTCTTCTAAGTTAATTGTGTAATATGGGTTATGACTTTAAGTCACATACAATTTTTTTTTTTTAATGTAGCCAAACATATAACAAATAGGAGCTTCAAAAGAAATAGAGAGAATATGAATGAATGAACATCCATGAGGGAAAGAAAAAAAATCAAAGGGCTGGAATAAACTTCCCTTTCTACTTTTCATTTGAATTTCTGTAATATGCCTTGACTTTTGTTTATACCATGTGTGTGCTTTACTTTGGTAGTAAACAATTCAGTAACTATTGCAATCTAAAACTTCTTAGAAACTTAGAAATTTAATTATACTAAAGCAGCAGCTAGTATCAAAATTAGTGGTGAAAATCAGAAGAATTCCCAGATAAAGGACAAGAATACCTGTTATAATCTTTACTATTTCCAATAATATATGTAATATATGTAAGGAAAAGAAATAAGGCAATAACTAGTAGCAGGAGGGGGAGACAGAGAACTGAAACTATTACCAATAAGAGATGATATGGCGTAGTGCCTAAGCCATTTGACTGCTAACCAGAAGGCTGGTGGTTCAAACCCACCAGCCACTCCTCGAAAGGAAGACTGGGCAATCTACTTCTGTAGAGATACCACCTCAGAAACCCAAGGAGAGGTCACAGTGAGTCAGAACCAACTCAATGGCAGTGAGTGAGTTAGTTATATTTGCAAAATCCAAAAGAATCAACTTAAAATAATTAGATCTAGTGGGAGTACCTCCTTGGGATGCCAAATGGTTAAATGATAGGCTGCTAACCAAAGGCTGGTGGTTTGAAATCACTCAGAGGATACTCAGAAGAAATGCCTGGTGAAATGCCTTTTGAAAAATCAACCATTGAAAATGCTACTGATCACAGTTCTACTTTGACACACGTGGAGTAACTATAAGTCAAGGCCGACTCAATGGCAGAAAACAACAAGAAGGAAGCTAGTCACAGAAAGAAAGCATAATGGAGATATCTCAACAAGATCCCATACCAATTAGCAACAATAAAATATTGTATGTAGGAATAAACATAGCAAAATGATGCTGGACTTGCATAGGGAAAAAATTTTGCCAGCTGAAATTTACTGAAAGACAAGAATTTGATAGATGGAGACATATGAAGTTCCAAAATTACGTGGTTTCCTTGCCAGTATTCTCATTATTAATAACTGCTTTTATAAATAATGGAGAATAATGCAACTATAAAATAATGCAACACTAGTTTTAAAATGTCAGTGGTATTTTCTTTGATATAAGGAGCAAGAAGCCTGATTACATGATTTTCAAATTATCTTGGGATAAATATACCACATTAATCAAAAAAAGAGTACATTAATGAAGGTGAGTACATGCCCTTCAGATGTAATAATATTTTATTTGGCTATAATAATTAAAACATTTAGAAATATATAAATGAATGGATCAGAGAAACATTTAAATAAATTTAAAAATTGACTAATGTGATCATGGGAACACCTAAACTCACTGGGAAATAATCAGTAAATGGTGATCTAGAACTGATTAATTTTGGAGGGGAAAAAAAAGAGGGAGAAAAAATAGAGCCCTATCTCAATAATATATACCAGAGTACTTCTAGATTGAAAGAGATTTATATAACTATAAAATCAGAAAAGACATTTCTAAGCACGACAATAAAGGCAAATAGAAATTATAATACTTAATGTAAAAATTATTTAATGACTTTAAAGTCCTAAAGGCCTATAAATAAGCAACACAAGCAAAGGCCAAATGGACAGAAATATTTACAGCAGATGACAGTTAAATAATCTATTTAATTAAGAAAAGAAGCACTCTAATGGAAAAGTACATAAAAGACACAAGCAGGCATTTCACAAAAGAAGGAATGCAAATTGACCAGTGAACATATGAAAAAGTTCAACCTAATTAGTAATCAAAGAAATGCAAATTAAAACAACAAGATATCATTTTTTTGCCTTTTAGCTTGGCACAAGATCAAAACTAATGCCCAATGTTGGTAAGGGTTGAGGGAAGTAGTTTCAACACTGGTGGGAATGAAAAAAGTGTAACTGCTGGAGAACTAGAGTTGGAAATATGTATCAAAAGATTTCTAAATGTTAATTGCAGCAATATTTATAATAGCAAAAACATTTGAAGCAAAATTCACGTTCTTCAAATAGGAGATTGGTTGAATAAATTATAGTCTTCTTTTCAGCTCTCAAATGAGAAAGTTAGATCTCTCTGATCTCGAAAGACTTCAAGACATTAAGAGGTAAGAAAAGCTAAAAGTTAAAAGCTAAAAAAAAAAAAACCTCGCTGCTGTCAAGTGAGTCACATCCAACTCATAGAGACCCCCCCCTTGGGTTTCCGAGGCAGTATCTCTAAGGAGGTAGATTGTCCCGTCTTCCTTCTGAAGAGTGGTTGGTGGGTTTGAACTGCCAGCCTTCTGGTTAGCAGTCAAATGCCTTAGGCACTATGCCACCGGAGCTCCCGAATAAATGCTAGGTGCACAGTAATTGGAAGGATTTGATTCAACTCTTATTAAAAGGGGAAGAAAAAAATGACATTGAAAAAACAACAAGCCTAACACTGGTTACCTGTTTAAAGCGAGATATGAGGTAGGGAGAATGAGATTAATTTTTTCTTGTAAACCTCCATGGTGTCCCTTTCTATAATCAGCATTACATTTTGTAATTTCTACAAAAGAAAAGGGGGGGGGGACTTTAAAATAGGCATATTTTGATCCAACAGTTTACTTCCAGGAATTTATCCTATAAGAATAGATAATATTCGCATTCTAGATAAAAAGAATGCTTATCTGAACAATATTTGAATGAAATTTGAAAACAACCTATCTAATAAGAGTATTAATTCTGTAAAATATAGTATATTTATAGAATAGAATTGTTATTAAGCTATTAAAATGTAGAAATCTGATTTTAAAAGTCCAACATAGCACAGTATATTTCTGGTACTGCTTTGTATATGTTTATTGAATACATAATGTTTTATATAATTTTCTACATAATTCCTACATAATATCCTCCATAGAAATTCTGATCTATTACTCAATTAGACAATATTAACCATTTTCGTTATATGAGTAAGTATCTCCAGTTCTCTCTAATCACAGCATTCATTTGATTTTAAATATAACTGTTTTCTACCATGTGATAAGATCTGTAAAATATTAAGAACAATGGTTATCTCATTCTGACTATAATTTTCAGGAATAAAATTTGGTAGAATTCTGTGAATTTGAGTTCATAATTTTTTTGTTTAAAAGCGTACCAAAAATCTAAACTCACTGCCATTGAGTCAACTCTGACTTATCGTGACCCTGCAGATCAGGGTACAACTGCTCCATAGGGTCTCCAAGGCTGTAGATCTTTACAGAAGCAGACTGCCTAATCTTTCTCCCACCAAATGGCTGGTGGATTTGAACCAGCAACTCTTTGGTTAATACCCAAGTGCTTTAACCAATGCACCACCAAAGCTCCTTTACTTAAAAGCTTACCAAAAAATCCACTGCCATCGAGTTGATTCTGACTTATATCAACCCTAAAAGTTTAATATCACCTAAATATTGTTTACTCAGTCATCAGATTAGGTCTTGCTTTGCAATGTCTTTGTTTTTGTGTCTGAAGTTCTTAAGATATGAGCAGCAGACAAGTTGGCGCTGTAAGGTATTTGCTTCCTAGACAGGAAAGTGAGCTAAGGCAGAAGGTTTCTCAGTTTGCTCAGCAGAAAGCCCACGGGCTAACCCCCATTGGAGGTGGAAGGTCCTGGAGATATCTGATAGGATAAGTTGAGAATCCAAGAACGTCATAGTGCATCCTCAACCCCCTTTCCTAAACATTCAATCTTTGGACACTTAGAATATACAAATGTCTATAAGAAACATGGTTAAAAAGAAAAAAGGAGATAATAAATCATATTGAGAGAGAAGACTTGGTTTGGGTCCATAAAAAATTGACTATTTATCTACACCCTTTGTAGTATTACCTAAAAAATTACTCAAATTCATTTTATTCTCCTCCTGAATCAGACAAATACTGCCTTTAATCTATAAACTGTGTTATTTATAAATTCATAATGTTTGAAAAAAGCTAAGGTCTTATTATCTATGCCTATATTTTCACCCACAAGATTAACTGCTCTGATTCCAACATGCTAATTATTTCTTTATAGTACAACTAGCTTCTTCAACACATAAAATTCATGTTTTCATAATTGTATTTTCATGTACAATATACAATATATTTTTAAAAAGAGTGAACACATGCACACACTTTGGGCATATATTTTATATATCTCTTTAATTTTACTTTACTACCTTAACATAAGACATACCTTTATTGATGGAAATTATTAAGTAAAACTTTATTCATAAATTAAAATTTTTCATTTGGTATTTAATAGAAGAGTAAATAAAAATATGGAAAAATACAAACACTATTTTGCAGGTTATAAGAATTAAGTCCTTACAGATGATATATAATGTTGTTTGTGGCATGTGGTTTATTTGAAATCTATTGGTTCATTAGTATCATATTGGTTATAGCTAGTTGTTTCAGAACATTAACTGTCCCCTCACATTACTTACAGAGATACTAGGGACCATCTGTTCTTGCAAGGGATTTAAGTATATGTCTATTGGATATGATACTATTTAATTCAGCACCCACTTCTTGTTGTTGTATTTTCTTAAGGGAAAAGTCAATTTAATTACAGGGAATAAAGATAACTTCTCTTGGCAGGTTACCCTGTCACCATGAGAGCAAAGCAGGACCACTTAAAGTAGGTTAGAGTGGAGTTATGGATTGTTAGAAAATAAATTTCTGTTTCTGTTTGTTAAAGCCATCCCCATGAGGTATTTCTTTTATAACAGCACTAGATATCTCAGACAAAAGTTGGTACTGAAAGTGGGGTGCTGTTGTAACAGATACATAAAATGTGGAAGCAGTTTTGGAATTGGATAATGAGTAGAGACTGGAAGAATTTTCGGTTCAAACCCACCAGCCACTCCTCGGAAGGAAGGTTGGGCAATCTACTTCCATAGTGATACTGCCTCGGAAACCCAAGGAGGGGTCACTATGAGTCAGGTCTGACTCGATGACACATAACAACAACAACAGTAAAAGCCTAGATTGACTTGAAGAGACTACTGTTAGAATTATGGCTATCAAAGGCAATTCTGGTAAGGGCTCAGAAAGAAATGAGGAGAGCTATAGAGAAAGTCTTTATCATCTTAGAAAGTTATATATGGTACCAGAAACAGAATGCTGCTAGAAATGTGGACATTAAATGTCCCTCTGATGAAGCTTTAAAAGAAAATGATGAACACGTGATTGGACAGTGGAGGAAGTGTGATGACTTTTATGCAGTGGCAAAAAACTTGTCTGAATTACGTTCAAATGTTTGGTGGAAAGCAGAACTTGCGAGTGATGAACTTAGATATGTGACTGATGAGATTTCTGAGCAAGATCTTAAAGGGGTTCTGTGGTTTCTCCTTGCCACTTACAGTAAAATGTGAGAGGAAAGAGATAGACTAGAAAATGAACTATAAAAATGAAAACAGAACTCAAAGATTTGGAAAATTCTGTTGCACAAACTAAGGACGTGTGTCCTAGAATCTTCACCAACGGTGTGGCCACACAATCATTTGTTAAAGAGATTAAGCCTGCGACTGAGGGATTTAACCAACTACCACAGGAAAAAAACACCAGCTTAGACTGCAGGGGACAGAAAAAGAATGAAAGAAAAGAATGTTGTCAGCTTCTTGAAATTGTACAAGCAGGAGACAGGCCACAGGAGCTACATGTCCTCCAAGAAAAGGACCATCCTGCAGCAGCTCAGAGATAAGCAGAACTGGTGGAGGGAGTTTGGGACAGATTGCAGGGCCATAATCTCCTGAGTCTCAAAGGGTAAAGCCACAAGCCTCCTAGGTTTCAAAAAGTCTCATCTTTACTGACTCAGTTCTGGTGTGTGGGGCTGCCTTAAGGTGTGCTACAGGGATAGGGCTGTCACGCAAAGCTGATGGGGGCAAGGTTGTCATGCCCAAGGGGCAGAGGAACACAGTTGGACTAGGAGATGGGGCCACCTAAGACCAAGGGAGCCTGGTTGCCATTCCACAGGCCTGAAAAGCAGAGGTGAAACCCAAGGCCAAGAGGCCTCCATCCAGAATCCAGAGGGTGCCCCCAACACCCAAAATCAGGGGGCAGGGCCATGGCCCAGATGGTCTCAGAGAAGAGAGGATTATTTTCAAGCCTTGAGAGCTAATGTAATTTGTTCTGCTGGGTTTTGGATTTGCTTGGTGCCTGTTAGATCTTCTTTCTCTCCAATTTTCACATTTGTAATGGCAAAGTCTACCTTGTGCCTGTTCCACCATTGTACTTTGAAAACATAACTTGTATTTTAGATTTCACAGGTTCATAGATGAAGAGGAATTTTGCCCCAGGATAGAATATGCTTAAAGTCTCACCTATATTTGATTTAGATAGTTCAGAAGATGAGATTTAATTAAGAGTTAATTTAAAACTTTTGGGATAACATGATGGAGTCAATGTGTTTTCTATATGACAAGGACATGAATTTTGGGGAGCTAAAGGGTGGGCTCTGGTGGCGTAGTGCCTAAGGCATTTGACTGCTAACCAGAAAGCTGTCTATTCAAAGCTACCGGCCACTCCTCAGAAGGAAGGTTGGGCAATCTACTTCCATAGTGGTACCAACTCAGAAACCCAAGGAGGGGTCATTATGAGTTGAATCCGACTCCACAGCAGTGAATTTTTTTGTTTTGTCAAAGGGTGGAATTTATGCATTGAATTATGTGCCCCAAGAATATGTATTATAATGCTTAACCTCTATGCCTGTGGTTACAATGTCATTTGGGAATGAGTTGTATTTGTTATGTTAATACAGCAAGATTACTATAGAGTATATCTTGCTTGAGTCCATCTCTTTGGAGATGGACTCAAGATGGACTATATACTCTATAGTAATCTTGCTGTATTAAACAAGTGAGTAGAGGAAAGAAGGGGTAAGAAAGGTGTCAAGACAGATGGAGATCTCCAAGGAACCAGAAAACAGAAGTGGAAGAGACAAGGACCTTCCTCTAGAGCCGACAGAGAGAGAAAGCCTTCCCCCAGAGCCAACACTCTGAATTCGGACATCCAGCCTCCTAAACTATGAGAAAATAAATTTCTGTTTGTTAAAGCCATCCACTTCTGGTATTTCTGTTACAGCAACCTAGATAACTAAGACAACAGTTAACAAGAAGAGTAAAACCCACAACGCTTAAGAATATTTAGTAAAGGTTTAACAAAAATAGAACAGTGAATGGCACTTTTAAAAATATTACTGTAAGCCTAGGGCTTGTCTAAATCAATCTTGGCACATCTGTCTGATGCAGACCGTAAACAGGATTAGAGCTGGATTTATCTGCTTGGCGCTAATTGTGCTCACAGTTTCTGCACATGTCCAGTTTTTAAAATACTGCCTGAAAAACAAGTCTGCCTGAGAGATGGCTCTCAAAATATAGTGTATGCACACACTTTTGGTATATTAGATGGTCAAGCAATGTGATGTCTAACAATTTTTTTTTTTTTTTTGGCTCTTCAGAATGACTTATCTAATCCCCTAATTAAAAATACAAAATTCTGTTTGAATACACCACATACTGAGATAAATCTGTGAAGCAAGGGACCAATAAATTTGAATACACTTTAATTGTAAAAAGAAAACACAATTTAATTTTTAATAATCAGGTTAAACTAAGGTTTAAACAAATAGAGATGTTCCTGTAGTTGAGTGAAATTTCCCCACAATGCATTATTATCCTTAAGAATTACAACATAACATTTGTTAGTAAAAAAGTTAAGTTCTTAAATACATGCACATATATACCATTCTTTTCCATTAAAAAAATATAGAAGAAAAGTTTAACTTATCATTTTCTAAGAGAAACAGAGAGACATTGCAAATCCAATACCCAAAATCACATTTTTATCAGACAAAAGAAGAAAATTAATATTGAATTTCTATCTGAATTATTTTCCATTTAGTTATTTCTACCATGTGTAAACAGCTTAGATAATTCTCTTAAGAATTTAAACACTGGAGGACAAACAGGTATTTTGCAGTTAGTCCAAAATGAATAAAATGGTCAAGAAAATATAATTATTATTCTTTGGTTTGGGGGTTTGAAATAGAGACAATAAACATGCTAAAACTTTATTCAAAACTACTCAAAAGGAACTCTGGTGGCATAGTACTTAAGGCATTTGACTGCTAACCGGACAATTGGCAGTTCAAACCCACCAGCCTTTCCATAGAAGAAGATAAAGCAATCTACTTTCATAAAGATTTACTGCCTTGGAAACCCATTGGAGGTTGCTATGAGTCATAATTGACTAAAGGCAGTAGGTTTTATGTTTAGTATTTATAAAGTACTACATACTAAATAATATCATCACTTTTTAAATTACATAGGCTATATTTAAACACTCTGTAGGCTGAGCAAATAATCTGAGAGATTGGACTATATGAAGAACACAGCATCAGGATTGGAGGAAAACTCATTAAGAACTGATGATATGCAAATGATACAACCTTGCTTGCTGAAAGTGAAAATGACTTGAAGCACTTACTGATGAAAATCAAAGATTACCGTCTTCAGTATGGATTGCATCTTAACATAAAAAAACAAGAGTCCTCACAACTGGACCAATAAGCATCATCACAATAAATGGAGAAAAGATTGAGGTTATCAAAGATTTCATTTTACTTGGATCCACAATCAATACCTATGGAAGAAGCAGTCAAGAAATCAGATGTCATACTGCATTGGTAAATCTGATGCAAGGGACCTCTTTAAACTTTTAAAGAGCAGAGTTCACTTCAAAGACTAAGGTGAACCGAAGCCAAGTCATGGTATTTTCAATCACTTCATATGCATGTGAAAGTGGGACAATGAATAAGGAAGACTGAAGAATTAATGCCTTTGATTTGTGGTGTTGCTGAAGAATTCTGAAAGTACCATGGACTGCCAGAAGAACTAACAAATCTGTCCTGGAAGAAGTGCAACCATAATGTTGCTTGGAAGCAAGAATGGCCAGACTTTATCTCACCTATTTTGGTCCTGTTTTCAGGAAGGACCATTCTCTGAGGAAGGAGATCAGGACCAGCTCAGTAAAAAGGGGAAGGTCCTCAATGAGATGCACTGACACAGTGGCTGCAAGGATGGGCTCAAGCACAGCAAGGTTGTTAGGATGGTGCAGGACTGGGTCGTGTTTCATTCTGCTGTACACAAGGTCACTGAGTCAGAATTGACGAGATGGCACCTAATAACAACATATTCGATTAACATAAATATCACCAAAATTGATGTATTTAAGAAGAACAGTATAATAGAAACTTCAGACTTCTTGATTTCCAATCAGACAATCATCTGTTCTAAAACTTTCTTCTTGATAATGTAATTTATTCATGCTCCAAATATTTTGGCTAGCTCCTACAAATCAGGTTTTTTTTTTCCTTTAAATCTACCACTAATAAAAAGTTTGCCTTTTCACCTATAGTGTTGCTTTGCACAGACAAAACATATTCAGGAGAAATTGATAAATTATGGTATTATGTAATGCTTAAGGTCAACCAAAACACTTTTTCAATGTGTAGTCTCAGAGAATCTATGGGGGTAAAATTGATTTTTATAATAATACTTAAGAGGTTATTTGCCTTTTTCACCAGGTTGGCATGTGCAGTGGTAGCATAAAAGAAAACAATGGATAATATTCCTGGCATCGTAGCATGAATCAAGGCAGTAGCACCAAATTTTATGGTAGTCATTTTATTCTTCATTACTGCATATTCAAAGTGGAAAAAAATAAATAAATAAGCACCAGTTTCACTGAAGTATGTCCTCAGTGAAGTAGTAACATTTCTTTTGAAACAAACAAACAGGAATAACTCAACCCTTGAATATATTTCTTTTTAATATCATGTGTGATGAAATGGGAAGCATCCATGAAGCATGGCTGCTACAATGGAAGGTGATGGCTTTCCTCAGGAAAAGCTGTAGCTCTACAGTTTGAGCCGTATCTGGACTAGCTGTTTTCCACGAAACACCAGTTTTCCTCAGAAGGTGGTATTATAAACCTTTTATCTACCACCATGAGTGTGACAGCTTCCTAATACTTGAAAAAAATTTCTGATGAAATTGGTGGTGATATTAATGATTCTGTTGTTGTTGTTGTTATGTGCCATCAAGTCGAACCTGACTCATAGCGACCCCTCCTTGGGTTTCTGAGGCAGTATCACTATGGAAGTAGATTGCCCC
>NW_006921588.1:15983743-15993016 GCF_000298275.1 Orycteropus afer afer | reverse complement strand
GAAGTAGGATTGCCCAACCTTCCTTCCGAGGAGTGGCTGGTGGGTTTGAACCGCCAGCCTTCTGGTTAGCAGTCAAGTGCTATATATATATATATAGTATAATGAAATGTGTCCAGGTTTGGAAGCTCTATTTAACTAATTGTGTAGTTATTTCAGTATAACCAAAGTTTCCAGCAATCTAATGCAAGATTTTACAGAGTCAGGCAGAGATAAACGACCCATTCAAAGTGCAAGACAAATTTTCAAATATAGACTACAAAAAGTTCAGTAATATGCTTTCAGATTCCATATTGTAACTAACCTTTAAGAAATTATCACTGGTCAAGTTTTGATGTAGTATCAAAGAATATCTGTAATTTTCTGAAAATATTACTAAAAGATTTTTCCATTTCTAACTACATATCCGTGTGAAATCAATTTTTCCTTGTATACTTCAATCAAAACAGTATTTTCCAACAGATTTACACAAAAGCAAATATGAGAATCCAGTTGTCTTCTATTAAGCCAGACATTAAAGAAGCTTGCAAAAATCTAAATTAGTGAGTAAAGTGGCATTTTGTTTTGTATTGGAAAATAGCTATTTTTAATTAAAAAAAAATGTTATTTCTATTAACATGTAATGGACTTACTGTTCTTTTAATGAATTAATAGATATTTCTGTTAATACATATAACTACTGTTTAGTTCCTAAAACAGTAAATATTAGTAGATGTAACTTATGCAAGCAAAGGTTCTTTGGAGTTCTTTATAATTTAAGAATATAAAGGGAGTCTCTGGTGGTATAGTGTCTACGGCATTTGACTGCTAACCAGAAGGATGGTAGTTCAAACCGACCAGCCACTCTTGGAAGGAAGATTGGGCAATCTACTTCCATTGAGATATTGCCTAGGAAACCCAAGGAGGGGTCACTATGAGTTGAAAACAACTCGACAGCAGTGAGTTTTAAGACCCGAGTGTTTGAGAATACCTGTTATATAGTGTTATTAATTATATAATATTAATGTATAATCTTAAAAAAATGCAGCTTAAAGATTGCATGAAACACACATTTTATCTTTCCTCAACTTGAATCAAATAACTGCAAGATTATATTATTAAAATATTTTTAGACTATAAAACAAGTCTATTACATCTGAAACATAAGGAAATAAAAGCAAAATTCTCAATATTTGATATTGGATAGCCTGGGTTTTTAATACAATGTGAATTGGGTTTTATCATTTTCAGTTTAGGAAGGGCCTTGTTGTGCTATTTCTGTTGAGACCATTTGTTTCTTGACATTACTCTGTATTTATATACTTGCCTACATCTTTCATTTTATATGTCCATTTCCATCTCATCTCCTTAGGAAAAATCTTTGCAACAGAGATTCTCTGTGAATGGCACCAACAGAAAATATGGCCTTAATTGATGTACCTTAATCTTAAGATCTAGTCATTTATTTGGCATCATCAGCTTATGTTACACCAGATGATCTTTGTGCAGATTCCTAATGAACTTCAGATGTATGATAATTTGTCTTGTTTTTTTTCTGCTTTCTCAGAAATTGCCTTCAACAATATCTTCACTAGCCTTAGAGTCTCTATTCTCTGTATCCTAGCACCTAGCTCAAAGCTTTGGACAAAGACTAGGCTTCCAATAAAAGTTTGTTATTGACTGTATTTACTTTCAGTCAGATAATGTCTCAATCATACTATATACATTTCCATCTCCAAACCTTTGCTCCTTTAATTCCCAGCAAATGGAATGCCTTCTTGACCCATTCTTTTTAAACATTAACCTTCTGATAAAGCATAGTCAGTCCCTCTTCCAAGAACCATCCTTCACTTCCTAGCCCCTAGCCTCTGAACTCCAGTATTATTCAAAACAACATTTAGTCCCATATCACAGGTTCCCAACTTACCAGGAGTTGAGGGCACAAAGGTCTTTGAAAACCTTTTAAAAGTGGAAGTTTGTATTTTCCCCTACAGTAATTAAGTTTTGAGGGTGGGGGGATAGTTAGACAAAGAATGAGAGTGTTACAGTTTTTAATAAGTCCAAAAATGTACTTCTTTCATTTTGAACATCTTTGACCATCTACTACATTACAGGCATTTTGATGTTAACATAACTTGGAGGCCCTGGGTGGTGCAAATGGTGAAGGCACTCAGCTGCTAGCTACAACATTGGAGGCTCAAGTACACCCAGTCACGTTTCAAGAAAAAAGCTTGATGATCTACTACTGGAAAATCAGCCACTGAAAACCCAGCAGTGCATAGTTCTACTCTGACATGCGTGGGATCACCATGTATCAGAGTCAACTTGACAGCAACTAATTACCTCTATAGGCTACTGTTTCTATGAGAATAAATGTTAAGGAGTTCTTAATTTTTGTGATCTGGAACTTGATAGACTATGGGAGTAGACGGATCTAAGCAATCATGATGGCTAAGGACAATGTCTAAGTACTAGGTTTTAGTTTGATAAAGTCTCCTATCTCACAGTCCAACCCATCTCACTGACACTCCTTTTTTTCTTCTGAGTACCTCAAGGATAGTCACACCCACATTGATATTCCTTCTACTAGTACTGCCAAACAATTAACTATCTGTGCAGCTTAAATCTCCATCACTTCATAGTAACAACAGTGAAGACATAACATAGTTATCCAGATTACCCAAGGGTATTTAAAAACACATAAGAAAGTATTTGGAGAAACCGTTAAACTCCAAGGTATCTGAGCTCAGCACAGGCAGATCCATGTTGTTAGAAAGGAGCAGAACTATTACCTGAGAGACTGTTGTTGCTGATGTTAGCTGCCATCGAGTCAATTTTCAACTCAAAGCAACCTTATGTGACAGAATAGAACTGCCCCATAGGGTTTTCTAAGCTAAAGTCTTTATGGAAGCAGATCATTAGGTCTTTTTCCTGTAAGAATGTTGGGTAGGTTTGAACTGAGAATCTTTTTTGTTAGCAGCTCAGTGCTTAACCACTGTGCTACCAAGGCACCTTCCTGAGAGACTCAGGAGTGATAATTTTTGCTTGATGATAATTGATCCTAGAACCAGATAGGAAAAAGTTCATCTGAGGACTAAGATAGCTAGGAACAGAATGTGACAATCATGCCCATTGGGAAATGAACTGGAAGAGTCACATGATCAGGGCACCTAAACTCATCATCAGCCTACCTTCCCGATGCCAGAGATGACACAACTGTGGTCAAGGGGTCATCGTGGACCATATGGGGATGCTACATATGCTGAACACCCAAAAGCAAACTTAAAACAAGTACAACTAATTCAGTATCTTCTAAAGATATGTGTGAACTTCTTTTTCATTTACAAGTATTTACAGGCCTACATTTAGTGGAGACAAAAGAAAAGTAATAAACTATTATAATAGTTTATCATGATTGTATTTAAAAATCAAACTAATTAACATTCAAGACAAAGTTCATGTTTATTTTTAATATGCTAGGCATTTAAAGCATTCAAAAACTTTAGCTAAGTCAGTCCACTAAGCATTGATTAACTAAGAACAAAAAAAATTATAAGAAAATTCCCTATAAAATGTAGTCAGATTACCTGTCTAAATTATTTACAGTTGGATTTAGGCAAGAATATAAAGGAACAAATTAATTATTATTAAATACACATACATACACTTCATAAATCATGCTAGTCCTTAAATAAAATTTAGGCTATTGTTCACACAAAGTATGATCCTCTACCCACATACTTGCAGGAAAACAAAATTTTTAAAGCTATTTTGGAGCAGAAATTGAAGAAAGTTATTATTTTTTTTTCCTGAAAAAGTCTTAATTTGATTCAGAGGGTCTGATATTAAAATAAGCTCAATGTTTTGACTTTGTTATTCTACATATATGGTATTTTTACAAGTGTTTTCCCAATTAAAAGGGGTTGAAAAATAATAGTTTCTTCTCCATATCTTTCATCATAACATAATTTCTACTACAAAGTATAATAAAAGGAGGACAAAATTAAGACTAAAAGTGAAAATGTTACCTAATTATGTTAAAATTTTAGTGAGAACTTAAACATTCTAGATCCAGTATTTTATATATTTAGCTCCATTATAGAGCATGTAATCAAGCAAACTCGTTTATGGAAGTACAAAGAGCCAGCCTCTCCTCTGTGCTGTAATACTACTGTCAGTTTTTCTAGTAAGATAAATTTGATATCAATACGATGTGACACAACTGCATCAAACCTTAATTTCACTCACAGTAAGAAGTCACAGGATTAAATAACACTGTGCAGTCTTTTAGAAAAGTTTATTGCTTCCAGATGGATTCAAGTTTCCTTTCAGCCCTGATTACATCTAATATGCACAGGGTGCCAACATTATAAAGGACAGAGTCAAAAATATCATTTATATATAGCAAGGGATGAGGAGGAGGAGGAACTTTGGCTTCTAAATAGATTGTGTTAGCCAGCTTTTGACTGGCTTTAAGAAATAATAACAGTAAACATTTAATAAGAAACAAACATCATACTATGAAAATGCCTTGCATGATAGTTATTAAACAGAAAAACACAAATCTACAGCAAGGTATCCATAAAATGACTCCTAGCCGAAGCTGCATGCTCTTTGCCCCCATGTTGGGTTGTGCCATGTGTCACACTGCATGGGGCTAGCTACCAAGATGTCCACCTGTGCCCCTGTGGCAGGAGAGGCATCCATGTTTGTTTTATTTCACAGGAATACTGTTAAATATAAGCCATTGATATTAGACATAAATAAATCCTTCACAAATACTGAGTACACAAAGGCGTGTCTGCTAACTTTAAGGAAGAACGTAAATTACCATCTGTATTTAAAACACCATTTTCTTATGCAACTGAAGAATCACACTGTCATACCAAATAAAATCCTTTTCAGAGAATCCAAAACACAAAGAAAGTTCTCCCTATACTGTAGATTAAAAAATAAAATCACATCTGCTCTTTCTAGGTCCGTGAGAAAAATGCAATAAAAATTCATGATTGAAGAAGGATTCCAGTCAGCAGGTCAGGTGTCAACTTTTTAAAATACAGGAAAACTATAATAAAACTTTCATTTTCCCATTTTCTTTAATTTTTCTAATTAAAAAATTCTCCTGAAAAAGAAATTATACAAATTACAAGTTTGATTGAATATAATCTGTAGTGATCCTGCCTCGGAAACCCAAAGAGGGGACGCTATGAGTCAGGTCCAACTCGACGGCACATAACAACAACAGCAATCCTTAAACTATTTACTAAGTATCCTTTATAATTTAAAAACAGATTTATAATTCCAATACAGAAATAGCCCTGAAGCACCTAAAGAAGGGCAAAGTGACTAATTTCTGAAGTACACAAAGTCTTTCTTGCTGGAAAACCACAGGGAAAATGGTGACACAGTAATTCCTACTCATAGCTGGCTTTTTCCTATGACTATTCAACCAAAACCAAGACAAAAGTCATTACAGTGCTTTATTGCTTACAATTTCTTTAAAGAGTAATAAGTTTCTTTATACAAGGGATATATATGAATGTTATAAAATTTCAGGTTATTTTTATAAAACTGTTTCACTGGCCTTCATTTTCTATTAATTCTTTAAGTGATACTTAAATGGATATGCATAGTAAAATTTATAGTTGTAAGTGGTTGAAAATGTTGGGAAAATCCTTGACTAACTGTTTGAAAATGCTTGAATACACAGAGTGGGAAGAACAGGATCAAATTACACTAAAATTCAACCTAAAAATCTCAAACTCACTGCCACTGAGTTGAATCCAACTCATAGCAACCCCTCCTTGGGTTTCCAAGGCAGTATCTCTATGGAAGAAGACTCCCCAATCTTTCTTCCGAGGAGTGGCTGGTGGGTTTGAACCACCAGCCTTCTGGTTAGCAGTCTAATGCCTTAGGCACTATGCCACAATTCAACCTAAAATTCATGCTAACTCAACAACAAATCAATGAAACAGTGCAAACAGGATACAGGGTACGAGAGTAGATCATGGGTTTTATGTCAGTAGATGGATGATTCATCTATTAAGTATTTCTGATATTCCAAACACTACATATTTTAGTGTACTATCACCAAACATCATAGGAAACAAAGTTACTATTTAATGTTTAAACTGATCACACTGTCTTCTAAATGACACGTATTTGAGTGAAAAATAAAAAGGACATGATTTGAGCTTTATTTCTTCTTACAATAATTGTTAATTTGACACTGTTATGGACTGAATTATGCAGTCCCCCCCCCCAAAAAAAAAAAAAGAAAAGGAGATGGTGAAGTCTTAATCCTCAGTAACCTGTGAAAGTGATCCTATTTGGAAACAGGGTCTCTGAAGGTATTACCAGTTAAGTTAACATGAAGTCATTCTTGAGTAGGTTAGGTCCTCATCTAACAACAGTGTTGTCTTTATGGAAAAAAAAAAAAGATATATAGAGACACAGAGAGGAAAGATGTCCATGTGAAGACAGAGTTATGCTGCAGCTGATAGCCAAGGAACAACTGGAGCTCTATAAACTGGGAGAGATAAGAAAGGATATTTCGACTTCTGACCAAAATGGCAGCTTAGTCAGATACACCATGCTGTCCTGCTACAGCAAAAACCCAAAAAACTAAGTGAACAATATACAGAAGACAATCCTAGAACTTTGAGAATGAAATAAAACAAAAGGATAAAGTATTACATTGAACACTAATTGAAAGAAGAAACTGACTGAAAACAGTGGAACGAGAGGAGACAGAGCACCTGGCATAGCATGGCCACCTTGAGACAAAGACAGCATCAATCTCAGGTGAGCAGCACAGCAGACAATTTCATAGAATTCCCAACAAGACATAAGAGTAACTGTGTAGACATACCCAGAGTAAAATAGGTCCTTATTGCTGGCTGCAGCCAACAGGAAGAGCCCAGACACCCTCGTTTGGTGATCCTCCCACCTTCCTGTTGAGTTAGCAGCACAAACCACACCCTACGTGCAGCTCTAATCATCAGGGTCCAAGGTACAATCCCTCCCTTTCCCCCCAACCCAGTCCCAGTTGCCAATGTCACTCCTGCCCCAAGCACCCCCCTCTCCACACCTGATGACCTTTCCAAGCAGCAGCTGGCTGCTTAGTTGTAGCACCAGTCACTTGCCCGGCCCCTCTTGTCCACCAACAAAGCCAAGCTCTTCCCCCTCTCCCTCCTGGAGAGAGGTGGCAGCTGAGTGACCCCACTTGAACTCACCCACAGCTCCTTGCTCCCTATATTCACTCTCCACTTACCTTTTCCCCTCCTTCCTGCCCAGTAAGGGGTGGCAAGCATGTGACTGGGCACACACCAGCCTGCCACTCACACACCACTACTGTGTGAGAGGCGGAGGCAGCATGACCATGTGTGCAACAGTGTGCTACTCATACTCTCATCCAGCAGGAGGCAGAGACCATGCCCTCACTAGCCATCATACCAGCCACACTTGCTGGCCTCACCTTCTTGGCAAGTGTTGCTGCCTGCTCCTGACCCCCAAACCAATACCAGAGGCCAATACCAGTAAACAGAGACTCATGTTCACACACTCAGCTGCTACCCCACCAAGCCAGAGGCAAGAGACAAGCACTCCAGTGCAGCCAAACTAGCAGCAACTAGAGTAGAACACCCATCCTCCCTGCCTGCCTGACTACATCAAAACAAACATAACAAAAAATTAGGATGCAGTAAATGAACATACAATTAATAAATAAATCCAATTACACTTTGATGCCTCAGAAACAACAGACAATATTGAATCTCCTAAGAAGGAGAGCAAGATGGCTCCAGCAAATAACCAACATAAAGTACCAGGAAACCTCCTTGCAAAGATATGGTTAAGGAACTACCTGATAAGGAATTCAAAATATTTATATATAGGGCCCATCAAGAGATCAGGAAAGGGACCAAAGAAAACACAGATAAGAATCAAAGAAACAAAAACAGAACTGTAGAAGTATTGAAGAAAACAATACAAGAACAAGATGACAAAATGAATAGACAATTAGTAACCATTCAAAAACAGCAACTAGAAATCCAGAAGACTGACACTAAATTTTGAGAAACAGATAATGCAAACAGATAGAACAAAGAAGTAGAATTGAATCAATGGAAGTCAGAATCAGTGAAATAGGAGACAAATCCTTTGATATCCATCTCATAGAAGAAAATATATGAATAAAAATGTAGAAAGCCTAAGAATTATATGAAATACCATCAAGAGGAATAATTCATGTGTGACCAGAATTCCAGAACAAAAAGAGACAAAATAAAAATGCAGAGAAAATTTTTGAAAAGTTGCTGGCAGAAACCTTCCCTGATATCATGAAAGATGAGAAGGTATCCATCCAAGAAGCTCCACAAATCCCAAATAGGATAGACCCCCAAAAGAAAACCTTCAAGACATCATAATCAAATTTTGCAAAACCAAACACAAAGAAAGAATTCTGAGAGAAGCTTGAAAAAAACAAAATGTTACCTACAAAGGTAAACCAGTAAGACTAACCTCTAATTTCTCAGCAGAATCTATGCAGGAAAGAAGGAAATGGGATAATATATCAAACTCGGATTCTTTCAATCAACAATTAAATATCCAGCAAAATCATCCCTCAAATACAATGGCAAAATTAGTATATTTCCACATAAACAGAAATTAAAGGAATTTTTAGCACATTTTATTTAAATATAATTTATGTACAGTGAAATACACAAAACTAAAGTGTCATGGGTCAAGGCTTTTTTTTTTTTTTTTGCTGTGGTCTCTCTCCACCCCTCCCACCCCTGGCAACAAATAAGGAAAGTTTCCCTCCATATATAAACCTTCCCTTGACCTTCCACAACAACAAACTAATACTATATTTGTCCTTCTGTGATTGACTTATTTCACTCAGCATAATGTCCTCCAAGTTCAGCCATGTTATGCGTTGTTTTTCAGACTCTACACTATTCTTTAGTGCTGCATAACATTCCATCGTGTGTATGTACCATAGTTTGGTTATCCACTCTTCTGGTGATGGGCACATAGGTTGTTTCCATCTTTTTACTATTGCAAATAGTGCTGTAATGAGCATGAGTGTGCATCTGTCTGTTCTTGTCCTGGTTCTCACCTCTCTAGGATATACACCTAGTAATGGGATTGCTGGGTCAAATGGTATCTCCAATTCCAGCTTTCTAGGGAGTCTGGGTACCATAATGCCTAAGGCACTTGACTGCTAACCAGAAGGCTGGTGGTTCAAACCCACCAGCCACTCCTCGGAAGGAAGGTTGGGCAATCTACTTCCAT
>NW_006921588.1:15955358-15962638 GCF_000298275.1 Orycteropus afer afer | reverse complement strand
AAAAAAATTATTACCAGTAATTATCAATGTATCTTGATTGCATGTTTGATCTATTTCAGACTGCAGATGTTGGTAAAAATAGTCAATTTCTTCATCTTTGGCATTACTAGTTAGTACATAAATTTGAATAACAGTAATAGTAAACAGTCTTCTTTGCAAGTCTGTGGATATTATCTTGTCACTCACACTGTTGTACTTCAGGATAGATCTACAAATGTTCTTTTCAATGATGGGTGTGATGCCATTCCTCATCATTTTGTCATTCCCTGCATAATTATCCATAATGGTCCATTTCTGCTCATTAATGCCTAGTGATATTGATCCTCATGCTTCCATTTCATTTTTTGACAACTTTTAATTTTGCTAGATTAGTATTTTGTACATTCCACATTCCAATTATTAATGGATGCTTGCAGCTGTTTCTTCTCATTTTGAGTTGTGCCACATTAGCAAATGAAGGACCCGGAAGCTTTACTCCATCCACCTCATTAAGATCAACTATACTTTGAGGAGGCAGCTGTTCCCCAGTCATATTTTGAGTGCTTTCCTACCTAAGGGGCTCATTTTCTGGCACTATATCATACAATGTTCTGCTGCTAGTCATAAGGTTTTCACTGGCCAATTTTTTAGAAGCAGATCATGAAGTCCTTCTTTCTAATCTGTCTTAATCTGGAAGCTCTGCTGAAACTTGTCTACTGTGGGTGACCCTGCTGGTGTTTGAAATACAGGTGGCAAAGCTCCCAGCATCATTGCAGCACACAAGCCACCACGACAGGACAAACTGACAGTGGAGGAAGGAAGGAGTAGGTAAAACTATAAATCATCTCCTGGTTATGGTGAGAATTAAGGCGAGAAAAAGTCCTATTTCTCCATTTTACTGAAGACAAAACAGACCCTCAGAGAGCTTAAGAGATTTATTAATTGTATATGTAAATGAAAGAGTCTTAATTGCAAATTTTGCTGTTGTTAGTTGCTGTTGAGTCAATTCTGACTCATGGCACCCCCCCTGAGTGTACAGTAGAACTGTTCCATAGGATTTTAAGGCTGTGATGTTTTGAGTTTGTTTGTTTTTAAGTCAAACTATTTTATTGAGTTTCTGGGGACCCGAGGGGGTGGGGACAATGAGGTCCAACAATCATGGTCCAGCTGAGACCTCCTGTAACTTGCAGCCACTAAAAGCGCAGATCACAGGCCTGTCTTCTCAGGTGTCACTGACTGAATTCAAACTGCCAACCTTTGGCTAGTAGTTGAGAGCTTAACTCTTTTTACTACCTAAGGACTCCTTCCTAAGACTACTGAATTTTAAAACCAATACTCTTTCTTTGTCTTATAGCATAAAGGGACTTATGGGGGGGGGGAGTGTAATTACAATTGTATTATTATATGCTTTTATAATTCAGCTGTGGGAAGATAAAGCTCAATCCATAGAATGGTTCCCATTTCAGCATATCCTTTTTGTTGTCTTCCTGAAAGTCCAAGTTAAATGCAGCCCATCATGTTTTATTAAGAAAAAGACACCAAAGAAGAGATTAGTGATTAAAAGCATGGCTTCTTGTGAAAGGCTATTGGGGTTGGAATCTAGGCTCTGCTATGTGAACTTGTGGCACTTGAGGTCTTCCTCTTTCATTCTCTCATCTATAAAATGGCGATGATAATAATAGCCCCTTCCTCCAAGGATTGCTACAAAGATTAAATGAGTTAATAATTATAGCACTGCCCAGCATAGTCTAGTGCTGTATGTGTTCTCTATTATTATTATTACCTGAACTAATTTCATCTGACCATTTACATTTACTATACAACTACTTGAATTAGACAAACTGGGAAAGTAGCACGTTTTACAGAATTGGACAGGAAAGAATGGCTTCAATAGGCCACCACCCTACACTTAGAATACAGTAATGCTCTGGCCTGGTTTCAAACTATAAATGTAGTCTTCATGAGTGGGGACATCTCGAGTGGCCCCTTCAAAGCTGAATAGGCAAGTCCCCTTGAGTAGGCAAGTGCAAAGACTCTACTAAGAGTGTAGTGCCTAAGGCACTTGACTGCTAACCAGAAGGCTAGAGGTTCAAATCCACCAGCCACTCCTCAGAAGGAAGGTTGGGCAATCTACTTCTGTAGTGATACCACCTCAGAAACCCAAGGAGAGGTCGCTATGAGTTGGGTCTGACTCAACGGCACATAACAACAACAAGAAGAAGTTTATGGAATAGTCTAGTAGGATAAAAGTAGAAATTGAGTATAGAAAATAGTGGTAAGATAAACTAGAAACAAGAAGGGTGGGGGAGCAGAAGTTGACTCAAGCACCACTACAACTCTCATTAGTCCTAGTTAGGCACAGACCCTTACTAAAACATATTGAGAAATGTATCAAAATCATTTATATTCATCAGAAAGAGATTTGTATGGTTCCTTACCAACACCTCCAAAACAAAGTTCTTCATGAATTTTACCCCAGCTTTGGTGACTATTTGTTTGACAAACAGTAATGATCATGTTGTGTGGAACAGAAATTTGATCACAATCACCTGGCTTCATCATCTTGCAGTTTTCCTCTGGATTCTTGAGATTTTTATGAAAAAAGATTGTGCTGAGGAGAAAAGCATTCTCATACTTCATGACTGGCAGGAAACACTGTACACATCACCATCCTGAGGACTAAAACACTAGATGTTATGATAGCATGTCAGTCTTGAAACGTAACATTCTCCTTATTCACCGTTTCCATTCTCAACAGATGTGAAAACTATGCCATAACAGCAGTTTATAGGTGAAGGATGTGTTGAGAATTTAGAAATAGGTAGATGGTCCATCTGTAAGATCATTATGAACAACAACAAATACATACTAATCATCTAAGACCCGCAAAATAAGATCCATGCCACAATTATTTCAGAATATTCTCAAAGTAGAAATAACATTCTGTCCTAAAAAAAAATCTACATTCACATGATCATGGTGATGGTTGTCTATTTAGATCATAACCACTAACAAGCTCTTATTCAAGCTTCAGACTCCAAAACCAACACCATCAACCTCAAAAACGTTTGTAAGAACCTCCACAACTTTGTAGCTACCTGTTTAAGAAATGGCTTATGCAATGGTTCTCAAACTGACCTCCAGATAATTCTAGACCTTCCATAGCATGGGCCTCAGCCACCTGCCTTTGCTTTATCTATTAGAGGAAGGAGAGTGTTGTAAGATGCCCTTGGACTGAAAAGACTCAAAAGAGACCAAAAAGAAACCACAGCTTTGGAACAGACATTGGTACAAATAATTACTGATCTCACAGCACCCGTTTGTTTGTGAGAATTGCTTGGATACTTGAAGATCAGGGATCAGTTTATTTATTTAAAATGCTCTGTTTTCCTGTGGGAATAATAATCATCACAAAGACAGTAGCCCATAGAAGACATAGTCAAATGCCTCAGCTATCAATATATTAGGGTTTGGAATCCAGACAATCTCTCCCAAAAGGCTGTTGAGAGAATGTTAAAAAAAAAAAAAAAAAATCAAAGCTCTTTCTGCTCTTAAGGGGCTAAATGAGCTACAGTTCACACAAGCTCATTTTCCTTGTAATGTATTTTAGAATTCTATTATTTTCCAATACATGCATTCAGTTACCATCTCCACAAGATTATTATAATCTATCCCAAGTAATTACTGCTAAGATCAGCAATTTAATGCCCTTTGTTTGCCAAATTTTTGTTTTCCCAAGAACCAATCCCACTCTATAAAGATGTGTTTCCAGGATACATATAATTACGCTGGGTATAACATCTGTTGCTTTGCATTTTCAGGGCTTTACCAAACCAAGATAAGGACCCGCCTTCATGTCTACTTTAGGGGAATGGCTGAAATACTAAAAGCTTAAACAATCAGAAGATTAAAAATATATACGTATATATATTCATGAAAAGTAGAAGATAATTCTAATTTAAATATTTCCAAATGTTTTTAACTTACTCTTTATTTAGATCAATTTTTATACAATCATGATATCATTTTTCAATATCATGACTCAAAAATCCTGAAAAACAATCTGTGCTATAATTTCATAGAGAAATCTTAGTGAATTTTCTACTTGAGTTATCTTTCAGAAGCAGGCTAACAAAACAGAAAAAAAAAAGACAATCACCAATTACCATTAGAGAAAATAATACTGGTGACCTCTTTTCTATATTTCACCCTTCAATAGCACTGTAGGTTTAGATGACAGATAGGACAGTGTTGCACTTTTAAATTTAGGTCAATATTCTGATTGGTCAGCAGAAGCGAATTACTCAGACTTGAATAAAATAGAGAAGTCTTGTTCTAAGTCACTTCTCCGCATGGCCTTTTAAGGTTGCCCCAACAATGTGATAGTCCTAAGAACACTGCAGTATGTGAAATGATTGTTTACTGGCAAGATTTAACAGGAAGATATGAAAATAACTAATTTCAATAGCAAAACTTGAAATAAGCCTGTGATCGATAGTGGAGTGGAGAGAATCACACACAGTAGTTTCTGCCCAAACATTATAACATAGACAAAAATTGAAGTGATAAATTCACGCTTTCAGAAAACTCAGGACGAGTACAAGCAAAGTCATGACAGTGGTAGTGATATTCACAGAGTGTATTTCACTGCATTTGAGAGTTGCTATTGCTGATATTTCCCAAGCCCCTATGCAATTTTTGAAAGTATTACAATTAAACCTATTATTGTCAAATCAATTCCATCTCATGTGTTATAGAGTAGAACTGCTCCATGAAGTTTTCTGGCTGTAATCTTTACGGAAGCAAGGTGACAGGCCTTTCTTCTGTGGTGGCACTGGGCGGTGCCAACCTGACAATCTTTAATTAGAAGCAGAGTACAAACCTTTTTGCATCACCCAAGGCCTTTTAAAATTAAGATTACTGTTTAGGCCGCATTTATCTGATTAGAGTGTCCACATTTCACAGATATTTAAAGTTGAGGAAACATATTCCAAAATGTAAAAAATAATCCATCTTTCCAAACCCTTTTAATCACCTGACTCTCCTAACAATCTTTATTTCTTAGTACTATATATATATATATAATGTGTAAAATCAGTAACCACAAACGGACAGATCACCCAGTAAGGAAGACAAACAGAAGTAAGCCCTGCTTACCTTGCTTACTGGGTACTCCATCCTGGTCAGGGATTGTAATTTGAAAAGAGGCTTTGATTCTGTAGGAAAGTGCTGTGGAGTTGGAAGAGACAGATGCCAGCCGTATCTAGAAACAGAATCTTCGATGTGGTGAAAAAATGTGAACTTGTTCACTACAGATTAGTAAGTAAGCACAGGTAAGCCCGTGCAGATAGCTTACTGAGTAATCTGACACTGCAACCATACATTAATCACTATATTAAAAAAGCAAAAAGAAACAAACAAAAGAGTGTCACGTGTTTCCACTTTCAGGATTGGAAAAGCTTTAGCACCCTCAAGCACTATAGCAAATCCATCCCTTCCTCAGCCTGTATTAAGGTTTAATTTCTTATTTAGCATTGCTGATTTTCCTACACTAGGTGACCTAATGTCTCATCACCATATCAAATAAAACATGGCAGAGGGAGAAATTGATCATTTCCTCTATCTTCCAATATTTCCACATGTGTATGAAAACTGATCGATATTTAATGATAAAGAAAGAGAACATTTTAAATAATTCTTTAGTTTATTATCATTTAGAATGTTAGGGTTATATTCAGAGAACACTAAATTATTTTAGGTGGGAATTAATGCAGATAGCAAGGAATGTAATATGGCAAGGGGGAGACAGATGACCAAGAACCTTGTGTAAGATTTGAAAGTACCATTTAGAAAATGTCCCATATTACCTCGGTGAAAGAGCAAGTAGGAAATCTCTCAAAATTCACTTGATACTTTTGTTCCCAGATTTCCACTAGGTGCTTAAAATTCTTTTATTGGAACTAGGATCACTGACTCTTTGAACTTCCAAACCCAGGAGAACTCAGCATAGCTATTCCTGAAAATGAGGAGTCCGGACCAGCCTGGGCTAAGTAGAGAAACAGGCCAGTTTGCAAAGGTTCTTACTGTTGCTAATTGCTGTGGGGTAGGCCCCCGACCAAATGAAGCACTGCCAGTGCTGTATCATCTCAGTGTTCAGCTGCACATCGGACTGTTGTGACCCATAGGATTTTCACTGGCAGAACTGCAGAAGTACATAACCAGGCCTCTCTTCCTAGTCCATCTTAGTATATGAGCTCCACTGAAACCTGTTTAGCAACATGTGAGCTTCTACTGACAGATGGGGGTGGTTGCATATGAGGTGCGTCAGCTGAGAATCCAACCCAGATTTCCTGCTGGAATGTGATATGGTTACCACTGAACCACCACTGCTCCTTGGAAGGGCGTTAAAAATCAGTTGCCGTTGAGTCAGCTTAAACTCATGGCAGCCCCCATGTGTGTCCGAGTAGAACTGTGCTCCATAGGATTTCAATGGCTTATCTTTCAGAAGTAGATCCCTGGGCCTTTCTTCCAAGGCTCCTCCAACATTCAACCTTTTGATCAGCAGCCAATGTGGTTAACTTCACAACCAAGGAATCAAATCTTAGAAGTGATGAACTGCAAGAATGGCCTTTCAATGTAGAGAAGTGCACAAGAGGTACAGACAACAAAGATACACACTTTTACATACACAATCCTGCATTGTCAGTAATAACAACATTAATCCACAGGTGGACACATAGGTAAACAGGGTAAATAATCAGGTATGTCGAGCAAAAGGAAATATACCCATGACCATATATGAGTTTGACAGATGATATTTCTACATACATATTTGTAAGTGCTATAAGAATGTCCATATATACAATAGAGTTAATGGGGCGAAGTGTTGCTAACTTCTTAGCCACAGCCAAACACTCTGAGGAAATGAGTCACTGGGTCCAAGGGCTCAGGACCATGGTCACAGGAGACGTCAAACTCAATTGTGTGTAACATACTACACAAATACATTGTTCTACGTCCTACTCTGATGAGTAGTGACTAGGGTCTTAAAAGCTTGCAAGTTGCCATCTAAGATGAAACAATTGGTCTCTCCTCATTTGGAGCAAAGAAGAATGAAGAAAACCAAAGATGCATGGAAACAATTGGACCAAGGAACTAGTGGACCATATGAACCTCAGACTACATGACCCTGAGATCCAAAGAACTAGACGTCTCCTGGCTGCCACCGTCAACCACTCAGAATGGGATCAGTACAGGACATCCTGGATAGAGTGAGATAAAAATGTGGAACAAAACTCAAA
>NW_006921588.1:15941805-15952506 GCF_000298275.1 Orycteropus afer afer | reverse complement strand
GGAGTCCAACAGCTGATGCGCAGAAAGCCGACGAGCAGAAAACAAAAGGAAACTTTCTAGCTATAATCTTGACAACACACATATATACTGTGATTAAGGATTAGACTTCACACGTACGTTTACTTTATTGACTTCAGGTTTGGTACTGAATGTGTAGGTAATACAAAATTGTACAAATAATGTCTTCTAATAAAACAGATTATGGAGAATCCATTTACGCATTTTTCATTAGTAAAAAATGGATACTGCTTTTCAAAGAAAATACTTCTTTTTTGTTTTGCTGATGTTCTAAGTCTTTTGTTTGTTTGTTTGTTTGTTTAAGTACCATAAACATAATGTCTTCTTAGTTTTTTTGAACAAATATCTCTATTTTTAAAAACAAAAATTAGGGAAATAAAAGAGGAAAGCAGAAGAGAAAAGAAAATTCTAGACAATGGAAAGCCTTAGTGTTGCTTCTCAGTCAGAGTCATGACAGAGAGAATAAAAGAGGGGAGCCCAACTATAATATAATCACCTGCTTCTGGTCTCTAGAAGTTTCCCAGGCTTTTAGAGCAAAGATTTCACAGATTTTTAAAAACTACCCTTTCTTGTCCCTTTGCTGCCCTTACTCACTCATCTAAGGTGCTAAGAAAGGTGATTAATAAAGGATATGTACCTACCCTAATACTCCGCAATTACTCTCTTCCTACTGAAGCACACACTTCTTGTCAAATTCAGAGTAATTTCACTAAATGTTCTTTACTAAACATTTCCACTGAAGAGCAATTTTAGACCTAAAAGATCCACTGAAAAAGATCTTTTTCTGTTTTAAAGTACCAATGACAAAAATTTACAAGCTCAATCATGAAGAAGTATTTTAAATTTTTAATTTTAAAGGTAACAGACGTAAGAAATTTCAGTTTCTCTTTGAGTTGTGTCATAAAATGATTGACTGAAAAATTTGTTGGAGCCCACTCTAAGAAAATACTGTAGATTCACATTAAAAACTAACCAACAGGTCAAATTCTAAAAAAGAAACAGTAGATACCACAACAAAACTAGCAGATGTTTCCTCAGGTCTTTTATACAAAAACATAAGCATATGTTAAAGAAATCTGACACTATCACAGAATCAGTTGCTGTCTAAAATAATAGCAGCTCCTTATGGCAATATGGTAATATCCAGATCAAATGCACAACACATTATGTTGCAACAGTATGTGCAGACAAAAGAGCATCAGAGGAAACAATAATGACCAGTGCTTTCATTAAGGTGAAAAAATAAAATTGGAAGGTTATGTCCAGGGCACAGTATTGTTTAACAGCAAATTAAACATGCTAGACAGTATGCTGAATATTCAGTGCATGCATTTAACTGATTTTGTTGAGATGCCTTTAAAAGTAGAAATTAAAAATATTGAAAATTTTATAGAGATCTCCAACATGGATTTACTGATTTCCCCACTACCAAGACTACTTGGAAAGAGAGTTGTTATTCTCTAAGATAATGATAACACTTGTTTAGGATCTATGCAAAACCTTTTCACTTCAAAATCAATGGCTTCCAAAAATAAAAAAAATCAATGGCTAAACTCAATGTGCAATACCCAGTAGTTAAGCAATAGGTAAATGTTATTTTATTATTATCTTAATCATTATTCATTATTTTAATATAAAGCAGCACATAACTTAGTATTGACATTATCAGCTTCAACCTCAGAAGTGTGAGAGTTCTAGACTATTCCTCTGGAATTAGTCATATCACCTAAAAGTGTACAATATATACAATGGATGTTCCCTAAATGTTATTGACTCAAGGTTTTTGAAAAGTTGAACAGGCTAAAGCCATTCTATAGCTTTCTATATTAATTATTGGTACTTAGTTATACACTAAAAAAAAAAAAAAAGAAACTCTAGGAAAGGTAAATTTGAAAATAACACTTAGAACTTCAATGCACATATTTTCCACGCAATAGAAATGAATGCAAGATGGGTCTGGCATACACCTAACAAGCTGCTCAAGTGCCAAGAAGATTTCAGTAAAATGAGATTCACCCATAAGATGTTTTCCATGGCATGAATCCCAAGGACAGAGTAGGTTCCAATACTAATATATTATACTAAAATAAAACATTCAACCAGTCTGGGAAATAGTACAATCAACTTTAGTTCTGAAGCTAAGGTACCAAAACATATGCTTTTCCCAAAAATATGAAAAATGCTAACTTAAGAAAGGAAAAATGTGACTTTTTATTTAGATAAAAATGTATTTCCACTTTTATAATAAGAACTTATTTTAAAGCATATCCAATAACCAAAATTTATCCACATTATTTAATTTAAGTATTTAAATGAAATATTGTTAAGTGGGCTCTGAGTGAGACTTTAAAAAATGCATTACACTCACCAAGATTTTATTCCTACTACATTTTTATCTATATGATAAAAACCACAACAAAACATATACATTTGCAATACGTGAAAACATACTTAAAATATAAGGAAACCAATACCTGATAACATACGCTCAGTTTTATTGATCTTATTCTTCCTGCACAGATGGACATTTGGAAGTGCTTTGAATTTATGTTTGGAACATAGTAAACATAAAAGCTTCATTTGGGGTAAATATTATTAATTATTATATTAGCAAAAACAACAAGATGTTAAGATGCAAAGGAAGAAGTTTTCTCAAGTTTAAAATGGCATATTTTCTACATGTGAAAACTGACTTATCAAATTATTATTTCATAGACTTTTTACATTTCAAAAATATCTAAATATGCATATACAAAGATCATAACTTTATTTACCCATGTTCAGTGAATAATATTTTCTGAAAATAAAAAGTTTTAAACTCAACATTTTCAAGTAGCCTCTACCTAATAAAAATCAGGACACAGAACTAGACAGCCTAAGGTTCACAGACAAGACAGATCTTAGGCTCAATAGGGTTCAATTTACAGTCCATCAGGAGCTATTTCTCCTGTTTATGGGTTTTCCAAGCTCTCTATTTCCCTTCTGTTTGGGCATTGTGCTAGTCACCAGTACATTTGATGTTAAGATTTGGAAGAATAAGTTTCAAATAAGGTATTCCCCATTAATTTGAGAATTAATTCAATTCAGTTGTATTAATTGTTGTTGTTGATTTGAGAATTAATTTTAATAGTATCCACCATCCATAGAAATCTCAGAATCACTCTTGCTTCTTCTCTTTGCCTACAAATTCTGCCTTTGCCTGCAGCCCTTACATCTACCCTTGCCTCTCTGTTCTCCCTGCCTCAGATACACTTCCTCTTGGATCTTCCAGTATATTAGCCATTACAATAGATTTCTCCAGGTGGAATCCGTTTATAATCCAGCCAGCCACCATGGTTACCTTTCTAAAACACAAACTGACTTTAAAAAAAAAAAAATGATATGTGCTGATGGACAGCCTTTGCCATCCCTTACTCAATCCTCATATTGAGATCTCAACCTCTTGGCATGATCTTCAAGGTTTTGTACAAACTATTGACTTAGTAAACTACTGACAAATTACTACCTCTCTCCCATAAACAGACATTCTCACCACAGACTATGTTAATATTTATTTTCCAAATAGGCCAAAGTATTCTCTCCTCTGAGGGTTTTCCCTTTCTTTTTCTTTTTTTTCCTCCTAGAATGGTTTCCTAACTCCTAATCATGTCCACACTGAAGTTTACTTCATACCCCTCTACAGCTTTTCCTAATCTCCCCGTTCTCAACACCAAGAGAATGATTGCTCCTTCAGCTACATTTCCATGGTCACTGATAATGTCTGTAAGTAGTACATCAGTTACACATAAAACACATCACCTAATATGTCTTTTGCTGGTGTGTCTCCCAGCAGATTGTGAATACCTTAAAGCAGAAATTGTGTCAAACTTGATTGCAGCATCCCTGGAACCTATGAAAGACCCTGGCACATAACAGAATTCTTCCTAGATGTTAGGAGGAATAAACTAAAAACACTATGATTTAACAGAAGAAGTGCACATCAAAACTATAGTGAGATATCATTTCTTACCTATAGGATTGGTTTTAAAAAACTGACAATATATTCTTTTATAGAAATTGTGAGGAAACAAGTACCCTCATAAGGTAATAACTCACAACCATTGAGTCGATTATGACTCATAGCAACCCTGCAGGACAGAGTAGAACTGTCCCATAGGGTTTCCAAGGCTGTAAATCTTTACCTATGCAGACCGCCTCATCTTTCCCTCATGGAGCAGCTGTTGGGTTTGAACTGCTGACTTTTGGTTAGCAGCCCAAGGCTTTCACCACAGTGCCACCAGAGCTCTCTCATAAGACAATAAACCCATTGCCATCGAGTCAAATCTGACTCATAGCAACCCCACTGGGTTTCCAGGACTGAAAATCTTTATGGAAGTAGATTGTCTCATCTTCCCTCTGCAAAGTAGCTGGTGGATTAGAACCACCAAATTTCTGGATAGCAGCCAAATGCCCTATCCATTGTGCCACCATAAGACAATAGAAAAATAAAACTGCACAGTACTTGGGAAGAATTGGAGAATGAGAGAATCATATAGGTATTTACTCTTTCATTCAGCAATATCACTCTTAGGAATCTATCCCAAAGATATACTGGGAAAAATCCAAAAGGATAAATGCATAAAGTTTTCTATTACATCACTATTTATAACAGCTAAAAATGACTAGAAACAATGCAAATGGCCTTCAAGAGCTACTTCAATAAACTATAGTACACAGTGGAGTGCTGTGTAGATGTCAAGGGAAACGAATCCTGTTGTGTACTGCTAAAGAGTGATATTAAAAAGAGAAATCAAGGTGATAAAAAGCATGGATAGTGTGGGGAGTAGAGAGAAAGTGTATTGCTATTTTTGCTTCAATTAAAAAACAGAAGAATAAATTTTAAAATTTTGTAGACAAACAAGGTTACCTATAACAGGAAAGAATAAGAAGGGTAGAAAGGACACAAATCAAAGCTACAATTCCCAGAATATAGCTTATTTGGCAGATTGGACTTTGGAACTATAAAAATATTTTACATGGTTATAAAAATATCTGGATTTTTTAAAAGCAATGCCTAAAAACAAAATCAAAATTTAAAAATAACCTTAACTATGGATCAAGTGGGAAGTATAATCTCAATACAGAAATGATTCCAAGTGTGTTAGAAGCACAGTAATTTGATTGCACATCCCAAAGAACAATAACAATGAATAAGTACAAAACAATCTTGAATGTCTTTCAATATTCATGCTGTTAACGATAGCATTGGTGTTATTTTTCCACACTGTATATATATGTATTGGAGTATAAAGCAAATGAGTAATGGTGTTTTTATTGTTGTTGGTGGTGATATAACTTGAAGGGTAGGAGAAAGTGGATAAAGTTAAAACCCTTTAGTCCTGAACTTGAATTGGAAATATCAGTAAAATCCCATGATGTATTTTCTCTTTAGAAAAAAATACATATTTCCTAACTTTGCTTACTAAAATATCCTAAGAAACAAGAAGCATATAGAAGTATTAGAAATAAGGATGCCCAGCACTCAAACTGTGGTCTCTAGATACCACTATCCAATGAAAAGAACCAAGCTTCCTTGATGATTGATGATAGGATTGGCTCATGTCCACTAACTGAAAGGGTGCAGTTTGAACCTACCAGTCACTCTGTAGGAGAAAGAAGTGGAAATCTACTTCTGTAACAATTTGCAGCCTTAGAAACCCTAAGAGGCAGTTCTACTCTGTCTTACAGGGTTCCAATGAGTTGGAATCAACTCACTGGCAGTGGGATTTGGTTGAGGTCAATCTCATACCTGAAAAGAGAAAGAAGCATGCTGGGGCAGGGATATTTCAGATGAATTTGAAATATCTTGCCATTTCAAAAGAAGGAAGCTACAGAGAAAACTGGGTGAATGCCAAAAGAACACAGAAGTCAACTTGAAGAGACTCCATTGGCCCAAAATCAAAAAATAGAACAATTTGAGAATCAGTAAGAATAACCATTACTGTGAATGGAAATGCATTTAATGTCCATGAATTCGCCATCCTTATAATTACCATCATCACTTGTCACTGCGGCTGCTTGGATCTCTCTTTGAGAAATAACTTTCTTTCAACTGCAAGAAGCTTCTAGCTGTTGGTACTCTCAAGAACCAACAGTTTTAGTGCTGAGGCCACATTCTTCTCAGGCAGCCCCCAACAACTAAGGTTTGATCACTTCTACCCAAGGCGGTACCAGTACTACTAATCTTTTCTCCAAAGCTCTCACCCTAAGATAAACAAAGATAGTGCTTAAGGCATTTGACTGCTAACTAGAAGGCTGGTGGTTCAAACCCACCAGCCACTCCTCAAAAGGAAGACTGGGCGATCTACTGCTGTACAGATACCACCTCAGAAACCCAAGGAGGGGTCACTATGAGTTGGATTCGACTCAACAGCTGTGAGGTTTTGGTGTTTTGGGAGTTTTTTGGTTTTCTTTTGTTTGTTTTTTTGTTTTTTGTTTTTTGTTTTTTGACGTATGTCAAGGTCTGAAGCTCTCCCTGACCTAGTATGCTTCTTTCCCTTTTCAGGTATGAGATTGGCCTCACCCAAACCCCACTGCCGATGACCTGATTCCAAATCATTGCAACCCTATAAGAGAGAGTAGAACTGCCCCTTAAGGTTTCCAAGGCTATAAATGTTTACAGAAGTAGACAACCACTTCTGTCTCCCAAAGAGTCATTGGCAGGTTCAAACTGCAACCTTTCGGTTAGCATCCAAGCGCTTCACCATTGTGCCATCACAGTAGGAAAGCTTCCCCTAACCAGTCTGCTTCCTGTCCCTTTTGTCTTTCACAGGCAATAGCTACCAGTAAACTTTTCATATTCCTGTGGGAAACTACAGACTAAGGAACCCAGTTTTTTCAAAAAATAAATTACAAAGAAAAAAAAAAGAGAGAGAGGGAGGGAGAAAGGAATCTGTGGATTAGAAATTTTAAAAGATGTAGCAATCAGCTACAGTATGGATCTATCTTCAATGTTGCTTTATATAATAAAAGAGAAAAAATCAGAGCACTCTGAATATTGACTGGATATTTAAGAAGATAAAGAGCTTTTTAAAGTTGGGACAATGGTATTATGCATGTCCTAGAGATACATGATGAAGTATTTATGGATGGAATTATATGCTGTCTAGAAATTGCTTCACATTATTCCAGGGGAAGGGTAAGGCACAGATGAAACAAGACTGATGATGGAAACTCAATAATGTACTACATAGGGCATCATTAGAGAGGGTACATGAAGATTTATTACATTATTCTGTCTACATTTGAGTATGTTTGAAGTTTATCATAATAAAATATTGAGGTTTTTTTAAAAAAAAAAATGAATGAATATGCAAGGATCCCATTTATTGCTCCTGTTTTCCTCATGTGAAGAGCTCTGGTGGTGCAGTAGTTAAGGCATTTGTCTGCTAACCTAAAAGATCAGTAGACTGAACCCACTAGCCCCTCCATGGGAGAAAGATCAGAAAGTCGGCATCTATAATGATTTATAGCCTTGGAAACCCTGTAGGAGTCACTATGAGTCAGAATCCACTAGAAGACAGTGGGTTTTTGGTTTTGGGTACTCTTCACTTACAGGCACACATCATTTTATTGTTATGGTAGTTATGTTTGTGTGTCAACTTGATTGGGCCTGAATGAGTGGCTGGGCAGCTGGTGGTAGTTATTCCCCATGAAGAGACTGGCAATCAACTCCATGGTGGGATCTACCACAAGCAGCTGAGTAGCTAGCTGCCTTTGGGTATGTGGTCTGCTTCCTGTATATAAGGAGAAGCCTTGGGAATGGTCTCTAGCCTAAGGCACACTTCGACTCTTCATGTAGCATTCAGCAGCCTATTATGCTCTGCTGACCTTGGGACTTACAATGGACTTAAGTTAATGGCCTGCCATGTGGTTTGGTAACATTGGGACGGTGCCTTTTTACTTGTCATCCTTGAGGCTTCTCAGCCTCAGCAGCCAGCAGCTGTCTGAGTGAAAAAACACCTCTAGATTCAGTAGGGCAGGAGCAGGAAGCAGAGCTGGACCCCAAGGTTGAGGGGCTTTCACCCAGCCTGCCCCTAGAGCCTGGCACTTAAAGCCTCCAAATTGTAAGAAAAAACTCCTGTTTGTTAAGGCCATCCCATTTGTGATATATTTCTTGTCAGAGTGGCACTAGGGAACCATAATAATTGTGCTTCTCTTTGTTGAGATTTTCAGATATTGTGTTTTTTACAAATTGAAGGTTTGTGGCAATTTTGCAACCAACAAGTCTATTGGCTCCATTTCTCCAACAGCATGTGCTCACTTTGTATCTCTGTTGCAGTTGTATTTCTCTGTACCTCCATTTTTTTCATAATGCAAACTTAACAGACTACAATATAGTGTAAACATAACTTTTATATGCACTGGGGAACCAAAAAGTTCGTGTGATTCACTTTATTGTGGTATTCACTGTATTGCAGTGGTCTGGAACCAAACCCGCAACACCTCTGAGGTATGCCTGCATTCAGAAACTGGAATTAGTCAGAGAAATGGAGTAAACTTTCCATTATGGAATTATGTCTTAAAGGCTTGTGAGAAGTCAGATGATATTGTTGTTTTAAAGATTTTTGGTTTATACCATCATCCTTCACTATCACTGACATCAGACAGACTTTTGGAAGCATTAGGAGGAAGTCGTTCTTGCTTGAACGAGGAAGCAGCATAATCTAATGGCTCTGGAGTCAGACTGCCTGGCTTTGAATCTCAGCAACTCCACTTAACTTGCATGACCTTGGCAAGTTATTTAACACCTCTGGGCCCTAGGGATAAAAATCCTATTTATTTCAGAGTCTTACTGGGAAGATTAAACAAGGTAAGATACTTAACACAGCACCTGGCAGAGGAAACACCAATAAATGTTCACTATTTTCAGTCAAACATAGGACCCTGTTGTATAGCAGCAGCGGTAGCTTCCAGAACACTGTTTTTGATGAAAATCTTGGAAAGTACATAGGAATTCCCTCATGCCAGCTGGTGCATGATTTTAGATTTATCTTTAAGCTTACCATAAGTCCATAGCACTATGCCAACGATGCAAAATTTATCAACACAGAACAATTTTTTTCCCCCTGCACACATGCCTAGTTGCCTCTGGATCCAATCATGAGTTACCCTTGTTGTTGTTGTTGTTGTTGTTTGCCGTCGAGTCGGCCCCGACTCATAGCGACCCCTCCTTGGGTTTCCGAGGCAGTATCACTACAGAAGTAGGATTACCCAACCTTCCTTCCGAGGAGTGGCTGGTGGGTTTGAACCGCCAGCCTTCTGGTGAGCAGTCAAGTGCCTTAGGCACTATGCTACCAGAGCTCCTTGAGTTACCCTAAGGGTCCTCAATTTCTGTCTTGTATGCCAAAAGTTAGCATAAGAGTTAAATTCCTTCAACTCTATCCCCCTCCCTCCTTTCCCTTTTACCTTCTTAAGCACACACTGATTTGGGAAAAACTCAAGAGCATATGAAAGCAGTGGCTACTGAGAGTTCCTTTCCCTCGTTCAGTACACACACACAAGACCAGAATTCCCATGCTCAGGATATACGACTTCATCATTGGCACCGACCCAACCCAAACCCACCACCATCGAATTGACCCTTTAAGAGGTAGAATGACCCCATAGGGTTTTCACAGAAGCAGACTGCCTCATCTTTCTCTCACAAAGTGGCTTATGGGTTTGAACCACTGACCTTTTGGTTAGCAGCTGAATGCTTTAACCACTATCCCACCAGAGTTCCTATCATTGGTACAGTACTTCTAAAACTTGGGCAGGAATAAAGAGGCATATGTTTAAGACTTTGATGAGGCCTCTAGATTGTCAGTGTCTGAAATGTAACCTAACAACCTAGTAGGTTATTATCCCACCTAATAGGCTAGATGAGATAACAAACGATAAGTTGCAGAATTAATATCCTGGTACTGAGATCATGTAACTATAATGAGTAATATCTACTATAATCCTGACCCTTTAAATAGTGATGTTCTTGGAAACCAAAATCTCAGAGAAGAAACTAGTCTGCAGAGCTAATAGCCTATAAAAGCTGTGACCTCACCTACTCTGAGACCAGTAAAATGAGATGGTGCTCAGCTACCACTACCTACCATTCTGATCTGGGCTACAATAGATGGACTCTGATAAAATGGGAGAAAAATGTGGAACAGAACTCAATTTTTTTTAAAACCCAGACTTAGTGGGCCAATTGAGACCAGAGAACTCCCTGAGACTATCACCCTGAGATATAATTTAAACTTAAATCGAAACTATCCCTTGAGAGCACCTTTCAGCAAAATAACAGAGTGGCAAGCACAATAAAAGATATTACTCATAAGTACAATGCTCTACTTAAAAAAACTATCTCTATGCCTAAAGGTCAACATTTACTCCAAAGCAAAGATGAGAAGATTAGGGGGTAAGGAAACTGGACTACTTGAAATGGAGTAACCAGAATGCAATTAAAGAGAATGTTGACACATTGTAAAAATCATAACTAATGTCACTGAAAAATTTGTATAGAAATTGTCAAATGGGAACTTTATTTATTTAATTATTTTTAAAATTTTTATTGTGACTTGGGTGAAAGTTTACAAAGAAAATTCATCTTCCATACAGCAGTTCATATACACTTTGTCTCATGACATTGACTGCAGTCTCCCACGA
>NW_006921588.1:15939352-15941460 GCF_000298275.1 Orycteropus afer afer | reverse complement strand
GTTTTGTTCCACATTGTTCTCCCTCTCTATCCATGATCTCCTACATAGATCTCCCTCTGAGTAGTTAACAGTGGTAGCCGGGAGTAGTTCCCACAAAGCAGGAGTGGGGGCCAGAGGAAACATGTTTTTGACACCGGCAGTTTTAACAAATACATCCTTCAGATGGAGTCCTGTGTAGCATAAAGTGCTTGACTACTTACACAAAAGCTGGTGGTTCAAACTCACCCAGAAGCATCTTGGAAGTAAAGCCAGGTGACCTGCTTCCAGAAAAGTCACAGCCTTGAAAACTCTATGTAGCACAGTTCTTCTCTGAAACATACAGGGTTGACATGAGTGTAAACTGACTCCTTGGCAACTGGTTTGGTTTTGGTTGGCCTTCAGATGGTGCCACAAGGTTGTGGAATATTTAAGAACTGTATTAGTATGCAGACTTTCATGGGGTTAGAGGGTACACAAGAGTCCCTAGGTGGCACAAATTGTTAAGAGCTTGACTATAGCTAAAAGGTTGGCAGTTCAAACTCAACCCGGAGACCCTCAGAAGACAGGCCTGGTGATCTGCTTCTGGAAAGGTCACAGCCTTAAAAATCCTATGGAACAGTTCTACTTTGCACACATGGGGTCACCATGAGTCAGAATTGACTAGATGGCAGCTAATGACAACAATGGAGGGTATACAGACTAAGATGGTTGTCATTTCAAATATACTATTTCTATAGTAAAAAACATTCTTTGCCAAATTTTAGCTCAAACAATAGATCAAAATGACCATAAGACGATAAGGAATACTACAATGACTTTTATAGAAAGACTTCAACTTTAGTACCAGCCAATTAATTCATAATAAATAAGAGCATTTTTAAACATACAAAATATATTAAAGGGCTTTGGTATACTGGCATCTCTGAACTCAGTTGTTCTATCTTTAAATCAACAACTCAAATTGTATTTTCACTTGGGAGCAGATCCATTTTAAGGCTGGGGCCCAAGGTAGGTGGGCCTGGGGCTCAGAGGCTGCTTTTTACTTGGGGGCGGTTCTATTTTAAGGCCAGGGCTGAGGTAGGCAGGTCCAGGGCTCAGGGGCTGCTTTCATTTGGGGCCAGCTCTATTTTAAGTCTGGGGACCAAGGTAGGCAGGCATAGAGGGGTCAGGAACAACTAAGGAAGACAAACTTGTCTGTCAGTTTGTCATCCTGAGGTGGCTTATGTGCGGCTGTGAAGGTGGAGGTTATGCCACTGGTGTTGCAAAATGCCAGCAGAGTTATCCACGGTGGGCATGTTTTAGTGACGCTTCCGGGCTAAGACAGATCAGAAAAAGGAAGAGGCCATCCACTTCTCAAGCAATTGGTCAGTGAAAACCTAATGAATAGCAGTGAAACACTGTCTGATATATTACTGGAAAACTTTATGAATAGCCTGAAACATTGTCCAATATAGTGATGGAAGATGAGCCCATCAGGTCAGAAGGCACTCAAAATTTGACTGGGGAAGAGCTGACTCCTCAGAGTAGAGACAACCTTAGTGATATGGATAGAGTAAAGCTTTTGGGACCTCCATTGCTAGATACGGCATGACTCAAAATAACTAGAAACAGATGCAAACATCCATTAATAATCAGAACATGGAATGTACGAAGTATGACTCTAGGAAAACTGGAAGTTGTCAAAAATGAAATGGAACTCACAAAGATCAATATGCTAGGCATTAGTGAGCTGAAATGGACTGGTTTTGGCCATTTTGAGTCAGATAACCATATGATCTACTATGTTGGAAATGACAAATTGAAGAGGAATGGTGTGGTATTCATAATCACAAAGAGTGTTTCAAGATCTGTCCTGAAGTACAGCGCTGGCAGTGACAGGATAATATCTATATGCCTACAAGGAAGACCGGTTAATACTACTATTATTCAAATCAATGCATCAACCACCAAAGCCAAAGATGAGAAAATTGAAGATTTCTACCAACTTCTGCTGTCTGAAATTGACTGAACATGCAATCAAGATGTGTTGATTATCACTGGTGACTAGAATGCAAAAGTTGAAAACAAAGAAGAGTTACTAGTTGTTCTATCTTTAAATCAACAACTCAAATTGTATTTTCACTTGGGAG
>NW_006921588.1:15897125-15938519 GCF_000298275.1 Orycteropus afer afer | reverse complement strand
AAAGAAATAATGCTGGAGATTGCATGATAGAATTTTGAAAGACCAATGACTTATTCATTACAAATACCTTTTTTTCAACAACATAAGTGATGGCTATACACATGGACTTCACCTGATGGAATACACGGGAATCAGATTGACTACATCTGTGGCAAGAGGCAATGGAAAAGTTCAATATCTTCAGCCAAAACAAGGCCAGGAACTGATGGTGAAACAGACCATCAACTGCTCATATGCACGTTCAAGTTGAAGCTGAAGACAATGAAAACAAGTCCATGAGAGCCAAAATATGACCTTGATAAGATCCCTCTGAATTTAGAGACCATCTAAAGAATATATTTGATGCATTGAATACCAGTGACTGAAAACCAGAAGAATTGTGGGATGACATCAAGAACATCATCCATGAAGAAAGCAAGAGGTCATTAAAAAGACAAGAAAGGAAGAAAAGACCAAAATGGATGTCAGAAGATACGCTGAAACTTGCCCTTGAGCAGAGAGTAGTTAAAGCAAATGGAAGAAATGACAAGATAAAAGATCTGAACAAAAGATTTCAAAGAGCAGCTTGAAAAGACAAAGTCAATTATTATAATGAAATGTGCAAAGACCTGGAGTCAGAAAACCAAAAGGGAAGAACATGCTCAGAGTTTCTCAAGCTGAAAGAACTGAGGGAAAAATTTAAGCCTCAAGCTGCAATATTGAAAGATTCTAGGGACAATATATTGAATAATGGAAGAAACATCAAAAGAAGATGGAAGAAATACACAGTCACTGTACCAAAAAGAATAGGTCAATGTTCATCCATTTCAGGAAGTGGAACCAATAGTATTGAAGGAAGAAGTCAAAGCTGCACTGAAGAAATTAGTGAAGAACAAGGCTTCAGGAATCGATGGAATACCCATTAAGATGTTTCAACAAACGGATGCCCCACTGGAGGCACTCACTTGGCTATGCCAAGAGATCTGGAAGATAGCTACCTGGCCAACTGACTGGAAGAAATCCATATTTGTACCTATTCCAAAGAAAGGTGATCCCACAGAATGTGGAAATTATTGGACAATATCATTAATATCACATGCAAGTAAAGTCTTGCTGAAGATAATTCAAAAACAATTGCAGCAACATATTGACAGAAAGCTTCCAGAAATGCAAGCTGGATTCAGAAGAGGACATGGAATGAGAGATATCATTGCTAATGCCAGATGGATCTTAGCTGAAAGCAAATACTAGAAAGATGTTTACTTATGTTTTATTGACTATGCAAAAGCATTCGCTTGTGTGGATCATAAGAAATTATGGATAACATTGAGAAGAATGGGAATTCCAGAACACTTAATTGCACTCAGGAGAAAGCTGTACAAAAATCAGGAAGCTGCTGTTCAAACAAAACAAGGGGGCACTCACTGCATGGTTCAAAATCAAGAAGGGAGTAAATATCAGGGTTGTATCCTTTCATCATACTTATTCAATTTGTATACTCAACAAATAATCCGAGAAGCTGGATTATGTAAAGAGGAATGTGGCATCAGGATTGGAGGAAGGCTTATTAACAACCTGTGATACACAGACAACTTTACTTGCTGAAAGTAAGGATGTCTTGAAGCACTTACTGATGAAGATTAAAGACTCCATTCTGCAGTATGGATTACATCTCAATACAAAGAAAACAAAAATCCTTACAACTTGTCCAATAAACAGCTTCAGGGTGGATAGAGAAAAGATTGAAGTTTTCAAGGATTTCATATTACTTGGCTCTACAATCAACACCAAAGCAAGCAGCAGTCAAGACATCAGACAATGTATTGCATTGGGCAAACCTGCTGCAAAGGATGTCTTTCAACTGATAAAGAGCAGAGATACCTCCTTGAAGACTAAGGTGCACCTTATCCAAGCCATGGTATTTTCAATCACCTCTTATGCACGTGAGAGCTGGACAATGAATAAGGAAGACCACAGAAGAGTTGATGCTTTTGAGTTGTGGTGTTAGAGAAGAATGCTAAGAGTACCAAGGTCTGCTAAAAGGACTAACAAATCCATCCTGGAGGAAGTGCAGCCAGAATGCTCCTGGAAGCAAGAATGGCCAGACTTTGTCTGTTGTTGGAAGGAACCATTGCCTGGAGAAGGATATCATGCTTGGTAAAGTGGAGGGTCAACGAAGAAGGAAAAGGCCCTCAACAACATGGACTGACACTGTGGCTGCAACTACGGGCTCAGGTATAGCAAGGATCGTGAGGCTGGCATAGGACTGGGCAGTGTTTCGTTCTGCTGTGCATATGCTCACTGAGTTGGAGACAACTCGACAGCACCTAACAACAACAAATTGTATGCTTATATATGGCTTTTATACTAGGGTCGATTTCTTTTTTTTTTTTTTTTTTTAATCGCACAATCTGGGAATAAAGGGAATGAATTTCTTACTCTCCACACATGAAAGCTGCACTATCCAAAGGGATCCCCACTAATTCCACATGGCTGTTTTTATTGTTAGGTGCCATCGAGTCGTCTCCAACTCATAGTGACCCTACGTACAACAGAACAAAACACTGCCTGGTCCTGTGCCAGCCTCACGATCCCTACTCTTTGAATTTAAATTTAAATGTGGCTATTTAAATTCACAGGAAATAAAATGAAAAGTTCAGTTCCTTGCTCACACTAGTCACATTTTAAGGGCTCAGTCACCACATGGGACTCCTGAAGATGGCACTGGAACAGCTCAGAGATAGAACATTCCTATCTTCAGAGAAGGTTTAACTGGACAGTCCTGCTCTAGAAAACCCACTCTACATTTGTCTTTCTTTATGGGCCAATTTAATTTATTGAAAAGCTAAAAAACCTCCGGGCATATTTATGTTGTTGTTAGGTGCCATCAAGTCGGTTCAGACTCATAGCTACCTATGTGCAACAGAAGGAAACACTGCCAAGTCCTACATCATCCTCACAATCACTGCTTGTTTACACAATAGGTTAATAGGCCACTCGGAGCATTTAAAAATCTCATAGATAGTGCATGCAGCCAATAGCAGACTCGATTCTTCACACTCATCTTTTCAAAATTCCTTAAAATTTGATAGCTTACTAAGCTACTCACGACAATTTTCAAGAGGCAACTTCTTAATATGCAGACTAAAGAATCAAAGCATCACACTTTATCAAGTAATTAGTCCTTCAATAATTCACATGAGCAATAGGTCATTTTGGGGTTTAACCCCTACTTCCATTATTTCTGACCACACGGTCAATCGACAGATGTCTCACTTTGGATGTACACAACAGAGGACGGTATCTGTTTCACATACATCTGTTCCCAAACAGCTTAGGCAGATTAATACTTTGAACGTACCCTGCTCTGCTAAGTCCCACATAATCACTAACTCTTGTTGCTTTAAAATTGATTGTTTTCTCTCTCATTTTCTCATTTCTCCACATTACCTTTCATGTTGCTGAGCTTCCAGCAAATAAATGTGTTTATAGAAACTGAAAGCACAAGAAAATTTTGAAAGTAAAGAACACTTTCAAGACCCTATTTGCAGTCTGGCTTTTTCAGATGTTCTGGTTACTGCTATAACACAACTGAGCTCAGAGCTCAGAGCCCTTGAGGGGGGAGGACATAACATGAATTGTGTAACTTGGGGTAGTAAATCTCTGCAAATTGAGAGTTTAAACAATAATTAAGACTTAAAGCCTTTGTTTTATTTTTTTAAAGTATTTAAAACATAATTTTTTAATGATAATCAAACATATAAAACCTTTGCTCAGAAATTTGGTTACAGAATACAAGAAATGAAATAGAACAAAAAAATGAGCTAATCGTTTTACCCATCATGAAAAATCTGCTTAAGCCTAGCTTTGTTCGATTGATATTTTCCTTCCAGAAAATGGTTTCTTCCTTTCTAAAAACAGGACCTATACAGAAGAGATTGTCCACTTCTTATAAGGTAACTTTGTCCATATTTTCCTTCTGATTCATCTAACTAGGCATTCATTGGAACGGCAAACCTCCTGCTGTAAAATACAACACCCCTCCACGCACATCAGACAGTCAGTCCCATTGATCATTCAAACCTTACTCAGATTTATGTGATCTGATGAGATAACCCAACACTTAAATTCTATAGAAATAGGTATTTTCTTTAAAATGCAACATCACAGATGGTCAAAGCTTAAAGTACATAGAGATAATATAACCCCCTCATTGTACAGGTGCGCAAATGGGATTAAATGACTTGCCCTAAGTCAGTTAGACACCTACTTAGTTGCAGAGATAAGATCCCAGATCCCTTGGTTCCCACTCCTGAAATCTTCCCTATACCACAGACAGAAGCAGATTACGGACAACCTTCGGCTGGAGTAGTGAGGCTGAAAAGAGTGCTTGCTTTTCATCCATTAGGGTGTTCCCCATTAATAAATTATGAAGTTAATTTAGTAAGTGATGTCGTTGTTGTTGTTATGTGCCATCGAGTCAGACCTGACTCACAGTGACTACTCCTTGGGTTTCTGAGGCAGTATCACTATGGAAGTACATTGCCCCATCTCCCTTCCAAGGAGTGGCTGGTGGGTTTAAACTGCCAGCCTTCTGGTTAGCAGTCAAGTGCCTTAGGCACTATGCTATCAGAGCTCCCATAGTAAGTGATAGTGAGCATTTAGTTATAATAAAAGCAGAAAAAATCAGAGTGATTCTCATATAGCAAGGGTAAATATTATTTGGTGAAATTTTGCTCTGGAATATCACATATTAGTACAGATATGTGTACATTATTTGTCAGTTCCTACAGGGGCCTTCATTTCAGAGGACTACTGAAGAGTCACATGGTTATTCCCAATGTGACACAGCAGAGATAGAGACTTGTGGGCCTGTGGCATTCTTGTCACAGGGATCCCTAAATTGATTGTTTTTAAGTGTGCTACAATATAAGCTTATTACAGTCTAATTCTATCACACTCTAACTCTCCATAAAATACTTACTCTTTTTGATCCAAGTCTAATTGTTTTTGGAAGTAGGATCTTAAATAAGCAAACAAATTAATCTTCAATGAAGAAATTCCTGTCAAGAATAGATCTCTCCTTCCCCTGAACACCCTGAAATCTTTAAGAACAGAACCAGAACGATCAGGAGATAGTGCACTCATGACCATGAATAGGGTTGGCAGACCGTGTTTCTACAAGCATATGTTTATGGGCTGTAAGAATGTCCAGGTGTACAGTAGAGTCGATAAGGGACAAGGTTGTGGTGACTTCTTGGCCACAGAGAGCTACCTGGAGGAAATGAGTAGTTGGACTTGTGGGCTCGGGACCATGGTCACAGGGGACATCAAGCTCAATTGGCATAACATATTACACTAAAACATTGTTCTACATCCTACTTTAGTGAGTAGCGACTAGGATCTTAAAAGCTTGCAAGCAGCCATCTAGATGCAATGATGAGTCTCTCTTCGTCTGTCAGGAGGAAAGAAGAATGAAGAAAACCAAAGACGCATGGAAACAATTAGTCCAAGGGATTGGCACACCACGCGATCCTTAGCCTATATGACCATGAGAACAGAAGAACTAAATGGTGCCCACACACCACTGTCAACCACTTGGAGGGTGATTGGTGCAGGAGATCCTGGAGAGAGTGAGAGAAAAATGTAGAATAAAACTCAGAATCATAAAAAAAAAAAAAAAAAAAGATCAGATTTGCTGGTCTGACAGAGCCTGGTGAGACTCCTGAGACTATGACACCTAGGGACCCTTTAGGTCTGGAATTGAACTCACTCCTCTGGCTTCCAGCCAAATACGAGGCAGGCACATGGGGTGAACATTTACATCAGGTAGATACACTCCTTGGAGAGATCAATCATGGGAGAACAGAAGGGCAGTGTTTGCACAGGGAGACAGCTGAGGATGGGGGTAGGGACGGGAGTGCATGGGAGGGAAGAACACAGGGAAGAGGTAACTATAATGAGGAAGTGGGAAGAGAGCTGTTACACCATGGGGAATTGCAGTCAATGTTATGAAACAAAATGTGTATGAACTGCTGTATGGAAAATGAATTTGTTCTGTAAACCTTTACCCAAATCACAATAAAAATTTTTAAAAAAATAAAGTACATATCAAACCTGAAAAAGCAAAAAAGAAAAAAAACAGGGACTGTATCTTACTGATCTTCATATGGCTACCCAAAGCACTACATAGGTGCTTCATGTTTGATAAATGAGTGCTTAGTGACATACAGTCTTATTTTATACACTGAAGTCATATGTCTTTTCTGTAAGTTAAAAGCTCCTCAAGGGCAGAGACTAGGTCATCATTTTGCATTTTCATAGCATCTAGCAATGTCTTAGCACTAAGTTAGTACCAAAATAAGTTAATTTGTTAACGTAATAACTGCTAATCAGGTTAATATGTTGATTGACAAAATCTAATATACTAAATTGTAAACTTGCTTCTATCAAACAAGAAAAGGGAAATGCTGATGCCTTTGTGCCATCAATCTCAACTTACAGGCTTTCCTTACTCCTGTAGGAGAAGGGGTAACACAACCATTATTTCAAGTTACCCTTGAACCCAATAAAGAGAACTACAGTCACTATGGTTATACTAATTTACCCTGTCAACAAGACCATCAATTAGTCGCAATTTTGGCAGTGATAGCCCTCATAAAACACATTAGTGTCTTTTCTCATTGCTTAAGATGGAAAATTAGAGAAAAGATCACATGGTGTTTTATCTCATCAGGCATTGTGACATGTGAAAGATGGACAGTCTTGCAAAGTACTTTATATAAATGATTCAATAACACCCAGTGATTCCCCATATCCAACATGCCTAAGACAGCCCAGTTGCCTGACAGCTAATGACAGACATGGTCTCCCTGGATCTAGTTTCCTGCACCACGTCCTCTCAAGTACAATAACTGCTTTATTTTCTTCTCCATTGTCTGTCCCAATTTGTACCATTCACATTTCAGTTTATTCCAAATCAGGAAGCACGTATCTCATTTAAACATACTGTGTGTTGTTGGGTGCCTTTGAGTTAATTCTGACTCATAGCGACCTCCTGTGTCAGAGTAAAACTGCCCCTTAGGGTTTTCTTGGTTTCAATCTTTGTGGAAACAGATTGCCAGGTCTTTCTGCAGAGCAGCTGCTGGGTGGGTTCGAACTGCCAATCTTTCGATTAGCAGGCAAGAGCTTTTACTATCTCTTAATACCTCTTTTATCCCCACCCTTATCATTTTACCTAAGTAAAAACACCTCTCGGTTTCTTCTTTAAATAGAAGTACTTATTAACGTGCTAGGCTCTGAGCCCAGCGGCACAGTGGTTAAGCACTTGGCTGCTAACCCAAAGACTGGCAGTTTGAACCACCGGCTGTTCTGCGGGAGAAAGATGTGGCAATTTGCTTCCATAAAACTTTGTCCTACAAGGTCACTGTGCGAATCAGAACTGAAGCTAAGAAAACGGGTTTTAATGTGGTCTGGATGCTGGAAATTAATTACAAAGAAAAATGATGTACCTATCCAAGGGAAAGAAAACCAAAGAGTTCTGAACTTGTGGCGTTATGAAACTGTCAAGATAATGTTTTAAATTCTATGCAATGAGCTTAAATCTACTTTTCCTCAATCACCAGCAATCAATATAAAACAGCGTTTCCTTTTTCTTCTATTGTTTGCTTTCTTCTGTACCAGCAGGCAACACTGATTTGTTTGACCTCTCACTGAACAATACCTCATTTCAATTGTATAGTATTTCAGCTGGATTGTGGGTCACACTGGCTTTTATGGGCTAATCTAAACTGTAATTATAAACTTCTACATTCTAAAATCCAAACTGATTTAAAAACTAACAGAAATAACTCATATGCATATCTCAAGCTATTGACTTCAAAGGTTCAAGACAATACTCACCCTTGGTTTCCAATACACTTAAAGACATTCTAATTAAGGTCAGAGGCAGCAGAAGCCTAAGTCACGTGGCATTGCCAGTGCCGGATCCACGACCGGTGAGTTTCACTTTGTGAAGTTTTTGCACAGGAACTTTAAAACAGTGACTTTTCTCTAGTTTGTCAGTTGCACATATATCTTACTTTCCAAAAGGGAAAGGCAAAGTTTTAATTTTTTATTAATTTCGTAAGTTTGTATTTAGTGAGAAAAACTGCGTACCACACCTCATGGCTTTGCACTAAATCATTACTGGACTGACTTGAAATATTTTTATTGCAAACAACAGGCATATAACAATTTCTAAATAACTCACAATTTAAGTCATCAAAAAGCAAATGCAAGTAAACAGCATGAATATACTTGCACAAAATGTAACCACCACAAAATTGGAATTCAATGTTCTAGAGCCAATATTCAAGATCAAAGTTTTAGACTGAGCCTAAGGAAGCCTTAAATTCTAGCCAATGACATTGGAAAGGCTCAAAGGGATCTCACAGCACTGAGGTTAAAATTCCCAGAAGTTAGCTTATGAGAGTTAGATTCAGAACTCATGCTCATTCTCTAAAAAGGCTCCTGCTTTTATCGTAACGTCAAAATTTGGTGAATTCAAACTTTTTCAACGTGGAGGGGCGGAGTAGGTGACCTTCCCGCCTTTGGGAAACACCGCCCCTTTGGGGTTCAGTTCTTTCTTTTCAGACGCAGAACAGAAGCTGTGAGAATAATGTCTATGCAGAGACTGAATCCGGAGGCGGGAAACCAGGCGGGAGGAGGCAGGTAGCGCGAGGACCTCAGGGGGGTTGCTCTGTTTCCCCCTGCAGAAGGGGAGGAGGCAGTAGCTTCGGGAAGCGGGAGCCCCGCGGGGCAGAGGAGGAGCCCGGGGAGCGCGGGACGCGCCGAGGAGGGGGCGGGGGAGGAGAGAAGGGCGCGGGCGGGGAAAGCCAAGGGCCGGACCGGGCACTCACCCGCGGGGCGCTCGGGCCGGATGGGCCGCCACCGCAGGGCCCGCTTACTCAGCACCACGTCGCAGCTGTCCCTTCCGATCTCGAAGATGCCCCGGAGAAGGATCTGCTCGGCTGCCTTCTCTGGCTGCTGAGCAGACGGTAACAGCACCGAGGGCACTGCAGCCGCCTCCGGGGGCGCCTCTTCCTCCCGGCCGCCCTCCAGGGCTCTCACTCGGCTGCCGCGCCGTCCCCGGGACATGGCAGAGTGCAACTGGGCCTGAGCCCGGGGTCCCGGGGCGGCCCTTGAAGGAGGAGGTAGAGGCCGCAGCAGTCACCGTTTCAGCTGCGTCCGGCGCTGCCACAGCAACGACGCCAGGGGCAGAGACCCAGGAGGGAGGCGGGGCGGGCAGGCGGGGCCGCCCTGACCTACTCCTGCTCCAGGGCCCGGCAGCCTCGCGTCTCTGCCACTCACTACAAAAAGACCCCGGTTCTGGAGGAGAAATAAGTCTTTTCCTCCGCCTAGTGCCTACAGTAGGAGATTTAACGCATTGCTTTACTGGTAGTTGAATAAACTGACTCTTAATGAAAGTTCAACTTGCCCATGCAGCCCCTGAAGATCTTGTTAAAACGTATATTCTGATTTCATACATCGGGGATGGGTCCCAAAATACTGCATTTCTAAAAAACTGGCAAGTGATGCCATGTCCTCTGGTCCTCGGAACACACGATGAGTTGCAAGAGGCCTCTGTTTCTCCACCTCCATTCCAGTGTTTGCTCCTGGAGAGCAGAGGTCCCGCTTTACAACCTTGCCAGCATTCTCTCAAGAGCTGACCGTTATGCAGCTAGGATGGAGTGGGAGCTCAATTCCCAACAACACTGATGCCTCTGGTTTGTATAGGGAAAAAAACTACAGAGTTCTTTCCGACTCATAGCAACTCAACAGGACGAAGTAGAACTGCCCCATAGGGTTTCCAAGGCTGTAAATCTTTGTATCAGTTCTGCTAAACGACTGGTGAACTCTAACCACAAACCTGCAAACGGTTATGTTAACAGCCAAGCACTTTTACCACTGTGCCACCAGGGTTCCTCTGGTTTATACAGATCTGATAAACTGAAGGAGATTGCCTCTACCATCCCCAAGATAAGGCATTCGTAAGTTCCTTATGATGAGGTGGTGCAGTGGTTAAAGCATTTGACTGCTAACCAAAAGGTAGGTGGTTTGAATCTACCAGCCACACCACAGGAGAAAGATTTACAGCCTTGGAAACCCGATGGTGCAATTCTACTTTGTCCTATAAAGTCACTATGAGTTAGAATCAACTTGATGGCAATGGGTTTGAATTGGTTTTCCCCAAGAGGCCCTTAGGTGGTGCAAATGTTAACAGGCTAGGCTACCAATCAAAAGGTTGGAGGTTGGAGTCCACTCAAATAACTTGGAAGAAAGGCCTGATGATGTCCTTTGGAAAAATCAGCCATGACAACCCCATGGAGCGCAGTACAGTTTGACTTTGACACACATGGGATTACCGTGAATCGGAATCCACTCCATGGCAACTGGTTCCCCAGGACAGTTCTTCTGCAGTCTTGTCTTTACGCAGATCTAGCACTCTCTTGGGAGAGATTACAAGCAGCGAGGTTTGTTCTCCAGAAGATTACTGCTGTAATGTAGTGTTGCCTGGAAATTGAGAGAACTCTGGGGTTCACTGTTAGCATTCTCCAGGTAGCTGGGATTCAGGAAATTACCTGTTTGTCCATTTGGAAAGCACAGGCTCTCTAGGCCAGTTATTTTCAACAGTGGCTGTATATTAGAGTTAGCTGAGGGAGCTTTTAAAATTCCTGATGCCCAGACCATAGTTAAAAAACCCTTTGCCATAGAATTGGCTGCAACCCCACAGGAGAGAGTAGAAATCTTTCTCCTAAGAGTAGCTGATGGGTTTCAACTACCTACCTACCTACCTACCCACAGGCCTTTCAGGTTAGCAGGCCACAGCTTAACACTACACCACCAGGGCTCCTTCGGGTGGGCCACACTTAAACACTTCAATCAAAGTCTCTGGGGGTGGGACCCAGACATCAGGACTTTTTAAAAACTCCCCAGGGAATTGAAATGTTCAGTCAAGGCTGAGAATGGCTACTGTAAGCAGTGTAATGACACAGAAAGCTGATGATTTGTGGTGAGGAGTAGACAGGGAACAAGAGTCCCCTGGAAGAGGAGCAGAGTAGGAGGTAAAGCAGGGGCTTGAGGGCCCTTAGAATTATACTGAGAAAAAGTTAGAGGGGGAAGAGTTAAAAATGAAATTAAATTTCTACAGTGTGAATCTAGTTAGTTGTGGTGTGTCAGGACCCAAATAATCACCTCGGGTAAGCAGCCCCATCTCATTCTATCTTCATCCCTGTTCACACTACAAAGTCAGGCTGAAGAGCTAACAGTGTAGTAAGTTCTCAAGACGCTCTACTCAGACTTGGATTTAAAAAGAAAAAAAAAAAAAAAAAACAGGAGACTGTCGGCCTAGTCAAATCCCTTTCAAATATAAAGCACCCGTGTGCCTGTTAAACTAAGACTCTTACAGTTTAATGCTCCGAAAATAAATACCCAAGCTTCCAGGCGAAGTGGGGAAGAACCTCAGGATGATGTGATTGCAGCGAGCTGCTTCTTGGAGCAGAAGTGCAGCTGCTGCTAAGCCCCATGCAAGCAGGCTTCTGGTGGCTCAGCTCAGCAGTCATGAGTGGGAAGAGCTGGTGCCCTTCACAGAATGAGTTGCAGTTCTGAAGTCAGCATCTTGTATTCACAGCTGTCAGGCAATCAACACAATTAGAGCTCACTGGCATTTTAAAAGCTCACTGAAAACCAGGGCAAATAGGCCAAGGCAGAGGCTACTTCTTAGGACCTTTTACAAGGGGGGCAAGTTGCCATTTTCAACATTCAATCCAGCCAGATAGTCAAAGACAATGGCTTTGCTTTGTCTTTGAAGGCTTGGGGATTGCTGGACAATGATGAGCTGTCTTCCTGCAGAGTTCTAAAAGTTACAGTGCTCCAGGACTCTGTCCTCAGGATCTGTCTACACAAACATCAGTCCTATGGCTTTAAACACTATCCAAGCATCCCAAATTTAAGTTTCCAGCCCCAACAAGTCTCCTGATCTTCAGACTTGTGTATCCAACTGCATACATGACATCTGTACTTAGCTGACCAATAAGCATCTCAAAAGTAACATGTCTAAGACCAAAGTTGTGATCTTTCCATCCCAAACCTGTTCCTCCCAGAATGTTCCAGATCTCAGCAGAATGTCAATAAAAACCTTGATAACAACCTTGCCTCCTCACTTTGGCTCATTCCTCATTTTCAGTCCACCAGCAAATCCAGTCAATCCTACCTACAGAATATACTCTGAGTTTAACTTCATCTTACTTTCAGTCTCCTCCCATCTTACTCTACCCTTGCCCTGGACTGCTTTGATAACCTCCCAACACATCCTTGTTTTCCCCTTTACTTGAACTGCCTCCTCCAGCCCAGAATCTGTTCTCCGCTTATTGTTCCTTTAAAAAGTAATCAAATCATGAAGATTGTATATAAGAATCTGATCAAACGGAGTACAAATGTGAAACAGAATTTCAAATCCAGACTTTATGGATGAACCCCCAAAACTATAGCTCTAAAATAATCTTTAAATCTTAAACCAAAAATATCCCCTGAAGTTTCCCTTGATCCAAACAATAAACCCACTGCCATCAAGTCAATTCTGACTCATAGCCACCCTATAATACACAGTAGAACTACCCTATAGGTAGACTGCCTCATCTTTCTCCTGCGGAGTGGCTAGTGGGTTCGAACTGCTGACCTTTTGGTTAGCAGCTGAATGCCTTAACCACTGCATCACCACAGCTCCAAAGGAAAGTAGTTTAGTTTGTAGTTTAGCTTTATTATCAAAGAATGTCTGCCTTGAGCATAGTACTCTTTTCAAGAACTGTTTATATGGGGTCAAATTGACAACAGCAACTTGTCCAGGTTAGAAAGAAAGCTTAAGGGGCAGTGAGTTTATGTTAATGAGGGAAGAGCAGTTCTACAAAGAAGGGTGAGGATGGTTACACAACTTCAAGAATGTAGTCAATGTCACTGAATTGTACATATAGAAATTACTGAATTAGAGACTAGAGGAACACACAGGACCGTGGCCCTGACCCTGTAAACTTTGAATGGAAACCATTCCCAGAGGTCACCTTTCAGCTGAATTAACAGATTGGCTCATAAAATAAACAACATCATTCATGAGTACTGTGCTCCTTTAAAAAAAAAAAAAAAAAAAAAGTCATTCATATGAGACCAAACGGTCAACATTTGCCCTGAAACAAACATGATTAGGTTGTGGAGGTAGGGAAACTAGATTAATGAAAATAAAACAATAAAAATGGACATGAGAATGTTAATACAATATGGAAAACATAACCAATGCCACTGAACAATATGTACCCCACCACCACTGCTATTGTGTCTATTCCAACTTATAGCAACCCCCATTGAGTTTCCAACACTGTAAATCATTACGGAATTAGATAGCCTCATCTTCCTCCCACCAAGCAGCTGGTGGGTTTGAATTGCCAGCCTTCTGGTTAGCAACCAAATGCCTTACCCACTATGCCACCAGAGCTCCTTGAGCAATGTGTGTGGAAGCTCTTAAATAAGAACCTAATTTATTGTGTAAACTTTCACCAAAAACAAAATAAAATATTTAAAGAAAAAATCCAAGAAATTGTTGAGTTGGTATATGTTCTGTTGTGTATTTTTTCAACAAACAACAAAAAAAGTATTTTAGTTTTTAAAGAGTAGCATGATCATATCACTCCTTGCTCAAAAAAAAATGACTTCCTGTCACTTTTAGAATAGAATAGAAGTCCTTACCAAGGTGGTTAAGTGTGCAACTACAAACCAAAAGGTCAGCAGTTCAAACTCACCAGTGATCTGTGGAAGAAAGACGTGGCACTCTGCTTTTGTAAAGATTTACAGCCTTGGAAACCCTCTGAGACAATTCTACTCAGTCCTCTAGGGTCACTATGAGTCAGAATAGACTTGCTGACAGCAGGTTTTTGAGTTTGGGCAAGGCTATAAAGCCTACATAATCTGGTCCTTGTCCACTTCTCCAAGGTCACTTACTAACACTTTTTCCCTTGCTTACAAAAGTCTTCTTACTATTCCTCAAAAACCTCAGAAAAGTCGCTTCTCCGAGAATTTACTGTAGCTATTCATGCCCCCTCCACTAGAATACTTTCCCCACTGGCCCACCACAAAGCTTACTTCTTCACTTCATTCACATTTCTGCTTAAACCCCATATCCTCAAAGAAGCCATTTCTGACTGCCCTCCATAATTTATCATCTTATAACCTAGTGTATTAGGTTCCTATTGCTGCTGTAACAAATTAACACAAACTTAGTGACTTTAAGCAACATGAATTTATTATTTTATAGTTCTCAAGGTCAGAAATCCAAAATCAATTTCATTGGATTGAAATCGACATGGCAGCAGGCAGGCCTGTGTTCCTTCCGGAGGCTTAGGAGAAAATCTGTTTCCTTATCTCTTTCAGCTTCTAGAGCTCCATTCCTTGGTTTATGGCCCCTTCCTCTAGCTTCAAAGCCAGCAAATATTGTTTCTCCTGTCTGATTTCTATTTGTATACTTAATTTTCTCTTTCTCTCTCCTGACTTTGACCTTCTTACCTCCCTTTTCCAAAGACGCTATAGATTACACTAAAGGAGTTCTGGTGGCACTGTGGTTAAGGCATTGAGCTCCTAATTAAAAGGTAGGCAGTTCAAACCCACCAGCTGCACCATTGAAGGAAGATGAGGCAATCTACTTCTATAAAGATTTATAGCCTTGGAAACCCAATGGTGGCCGCTATGAGTCAGAATCAACTTGATGGCAGTGGGTTTGGGTTTGGTTTTGGTTTAGGACACTACACTGTGCCCAATTGAATCATCTTTAATTACATTTGCAAAGCCCTTTTGCACTGTAAGTTTCTGGAAACTAGGATGTATACATCTTCAGGGGCCATTAATCTGTCTACCACATCCTGCTTTATTTTTCATTATAGTATTTTTTATTATTCCATACTATATATTCTTATTTTTTTATTATCTATGTTCTCCCCTAAGATGAATTAATGCACTTATTAATAGTTAGCCATCCATAAATGTTAGCCAGTATTGTTGTTGATGTTGTTATTGTTAGAGTGTAAGCTCCTCATTGACAGAGAATTTATCTTACTCTCCATTGAACTGCTGGCATCTAGCACAGTACCTATGGAGCCCTGTTGGTACAAAAGGTTAAGCATTTGGCTGCTATTTCAAAAGTTGGTGGTTTGGACTCACTCAGCAGCTCTGTGGTAGAAGGACTGGTGATCTGCTCCAGTAAAGATTACAGCCTAACATACACTGGGGCAGTTCTACTCTCTCACAAGAGGTTGCTATGTGTTGAAATAAAATCAAAGGCAACTAACAACAACAATACTGAGCCTAGTACATAGTAAGTGCGCAATAAATTTTCTAAGGAATAAATGAACTCCTTTAACACTTAGCTATGAAAATGATATTAAATTCTCTCAGTTCCCCACTCACCCCAATTCCTGAGGATTAGCTGTCTCACAGTGATTCATAATACCCTGATGCATGATAATTGCTGACAGAAAATGTTCAGGAAGCTTCCTGAGCATTGCTTTCCTTGCTTTGGCTAGCAGCTTGGTTATTTGATTTCAGAGCATTAAATAATATGTGTCTTAGTTTAATAGACACACGGGCACTTTACATTTGAAAGGGATTTGGCTAGGCCTAAAAACACAGACTCCATCCCCGGATTTTAAAAATCTAACTCTGAGCAGAGGACCTTAAAAAAACTCTAAGCTACCGTTAACATTGCTTTCAGGAGGCCATTGAATATCTGGGCAAATCCCAGGGACATAGGTCTGATGGGATAGCCTCCTTCTCGTTGTGTGGCCTTCTCAATACCTCAGATGGATACAGATGAATCTACAGCCAACAGAAACAGTCAGACTTACTACAATGGGAGCAGGGGACAAAAATGTTGAACTCAGATTGTGACCAACTGTGATGGATATGAGCTTTGACCATTGGATAACCCCAGGTCACTCCCTCTGATCTCCCAAAGTCTGTGTTGGCTTCTAAACTTGGAGTTTGGATGACCTGATTAAGTGCCTATGTTATCAAATTACTATCAGCTTGGTTCTTTTTTAATCTCCAGTTTACTTTACAGAATATATTTTTGTTAATAACTTTTCACTGCAGGTGGAATAAAATCCACACTCCCATCATGACCTATAAGGTCCCACGTGATCTGACTCCTGCCACCTGTTCAAACCTCATCTCTGATTTCTTCCTCTTCTACTAGACTTGTGTCCAACTTAAAAAAAAAAAAAGAAAGAAACACCAAACTAGCTGTCATTGAGAAGATTCCAACTCATGGTAACCTCATGTGTCCAACTACACTAGTTGTTCCTCAAATAAAACAAGTTTATTGCCACCTGAGGGCCCCTCATACGATGTTCACTCACTCTGGAACAATTCTCACCCAGGTCACTGCATGACTTTGTATAACACCCAGATCAATTTCACGTTACAATCTCAGAGAATCTTTCCTGACCAGCCAACCAAAAGTTAACTCCTTCTCAATATTATTGTCTTCCACCATCTAAAATTGTGTACGTGGTTTATTTGTGGACTTATTTCCTTTCTCTCTCCCCTTTCCCATTAAACTGGTACCACAGTGAGAAAAAAATGACCTAATCTGCTTATTTATGTCTCTTTCTAGTGACTAAAGCAGTTGTTTTAGCATAGTAAATGCTCAATCCATGTGTTGAACACATAAATGAATAAATCAAATATTAAAAGTCATATTTCTGTATTAATTCCTCATAGATCATATCATGTCTCATAGATGAGAAAAATAATAAAGATTTATGACAACTGGACATATTTAACTTGCCATGTCAGCATATATTTTGAGCAAAATGAGTTTTAGTTGGATCCAGTTCTCAGTCATTTCTGATGTGAAATGGGCATGCTGTCAATATGTCAAGGGAACTGCTTCCCCTCTCATGCTGAGTGGAGATTTTGCCAGAATGTCCCTGCTACTCTGGCTCCTACTGCCTAAAGGGTAGAGGGCCATATGCCCCTACAACATATACAAAACTAATAACTATAATAAAAAAAATCTAGTATACTAGCAAGTCAGAGTATCAAATTTTCTGCATGTACCTGTTTTCCCCATTCAGATTATATACAACTTTGCCTGAAATGAATCGCTCACCTGGATTCTGGGCCACATCTTATCTGATATGATCTCTAGTGTCTAGTTACAGTAACATACACAGTAAAGAACAGGCTCCTCTTCCTTTACCCTCGAGTCTTTTTAAGCCTCTTTTCAGCTGTGCTCTGATCTTCAAAAACTCAGAGCAAAAACTTTGAAATGTAGTTCTACCAAATAGAGAGCTTGAACCATTCTGTCAGCAATGTTGTAATGTGGAACATTAAATTGGGTATAACCAGGTACACAAATAAGAAAGCCAGTTTAAACCATAAATCTCTCCTCATTTTCAATAACTTACATTATAGTAAAACAAAACAAAACAAAAAGACATCATAAATAAGAGAGCAACATCACCTCTCACTATTGAAAATAGTCCATATGCTTCAAAAGGTGTGGCACTGGCTTTCTCTGTCATTATCTGTCACCATTTTGGGGGAATTTGGTGTCTATATAGACAACATATACAATAGCCTAGCCCCAAACTTCCATGATATACTATCTCAACAATTTATGGCGCCCTTCTTACAGTCTCTCATTCTCGAAACTTCCTGTGGACCTTATAAACTTCAAATTTTAGATTCCAAAAGCATTCTTTCTAAGCATGATCTACTGCTCTGTTCAAACTCTAATATGTTTAAGTCTCATCAGTTTATTTTAAGTAAAAATTTTCAGGCTGCATTCCCACCCCTGCCCTGAGATCCTGATTCGGTGCTGAACAATTCCTAGGAATGTACACTAGGTGATTCTGTGCAGTATCCCCCACAACCATGCTTTTACAATCTGTGGTTATGTGCTTTTCTCTTCTTTCTCCCGCTGTCCATTCATTTTCACCTTAAAACCCTGTAGTTTCTCAATGCTTCTCTATCACTTGCAAGTAACAACACCCAAATAAAAGTGGTTTTAGAATAAGGTTTTTATGTCTCCCATAAAAAGAGGTCCAGTCAGACTGTTCCTGGGGCACTTTATCACAGAGAATATCATTAAGAAACCAAGGATTTTCCAACTTTCTACTTCACTATTCCCAAGTATCAACCAGGACTCTTCTGGTGATTCCAAGATGGGTAAACATGCCCGAAGCATCTTATCTTCTCTTTAAAATATCCAAAGGCAAGAATGGAAAGGTCAAGGATGGATTCTTTTTTGTGGGGATTTCTTTTTTGCCAGAGAAGAAAATATTTTCCAAAATATTTTCTGATTTCCTCTCAGGTCCCATTGACCAGAATTCTCTCTAGCCCTTTCTATTCTTCGATGTGATATTACATATCACATTCCTGAAACCTACCACAGATTACAAACTTATAATTTACCAATTATGACAAGGCAAACATTACAACTGTTACCTCAAAAAAAACAAACAAAACTCACTGCCATTGGGTCGGATCTGACTCATAGCAACCCCTCCTTGGGTTTCTGAGGCAGTATCACTAGGGAAGTAGATTGCCCAACCTTCCTTCTGAGAAGTGGCTGGTAAGTTTGAACCGCCAGCCTTCTGATTAGCAACCAAATGCCTAGGGCTACGCCACCAGTTATTACAATGCCATGGTTGGGCATTGTAATAATGTTCACTGATGTGAAGGAACATGGTGCTGATCTCTTAATTGACATTACTGAGAGAGAATACTAAAGAAATATTGATATGTTAAATTTATACAAAGAATACTTTAAAGTAGAAATTATAAATTAGAGTAATTCAGCAACATTTACCTCAACCAATAACACACAGTATGAATAAATAAGATTATTATAGTTTAATTTTCAGCTTTTAGTAATTTTACATTAAATCACCTTCATAAATATTGAGACTAGATTTCTGTTCCCTAATTTGGTAGCATAGTGCCTAAGGCACTTGACTGCTAACCAGAAGGCTGGCGGTTCAAACCCACAGCCACTCCTTGGAAGGAAGATGGGGCAATCTACTTCCATAGTGATACTGCCTCGGAAACCCAAGGAGGGGTCGCTATGAGTCGGGTCCAACTTGACAGCGCATAACAACAACAACAACAACAATTTATGGATAATGTTGGAAGGAATGCATGGTGTTGTTGAGAATAAAAATTCTATGTTATTTTTTAATTGTGGATATTGATGAAGAGGATCATGTTCCCCATACACTTATTACTTTTCTACTAGACACTTTGAAGGAGGTTGAATTTACTAACAGCTAGTTTATTAAGTAGATATATGTGATTATATTCTTCTTGGCATCGTAGATTCTCATTTCTGTGCTACAATTTGCTTATTGATGGCCTATTTTCACTTTCTAATTTGTTGAATGCTGTTCAATCTCATTTCTGGAGTTCATAGTGATCATGGATCAGATTCTGTAGGAATCTGTCTCTAATCTACTGTAATCGAAATTCATCAATGCTGATAGGAAGTTTGGGATTATTTTAGATAACATAAAAATAGAACAGATGTGATATTGGTGAAAGAATAGACTAATTGATTAGTGGAATAGAATAAAGAATCTAGAAGTAGAACTACACCAATATAATCAACTGGTCTTTGACAAAAGAGCAAATGTAATCCAAAGGGGAAAGGATAGTTTTTTCAACAAATAGTGATAAAACAACTGGATTTCCATATGCAAAAAAAAAAAAATGAATCTAGAAACTGGCCTATGCCTTTTGCAAAAATTAGGTCATAACCCAAAATAGATCATAGACCTACATGTAAAATGCAAAATGTGCAAAAATTCTATAACATAAGAAAAAACCTAGGGAACATGAGGTTTGAAAATGAATTTTTAAATACACACCAAAAGTAAAAAACTGGTAAGTTAAACCTGATAAAAATTAAGAATTTCTATTCCGATAAAGATACTATTAAAAGAATGGAAAAAAAAAACTACATATTTGGAGAAAATCAGATGCAATACACACATCTGATAAAGGGCTTTTGTACAAAATAAATGGACACTTAAAACTCAACAATAAGAAGACAAAGCACCTAATTACAAAATGTGCAAGAGATCTGAATAGATACCTCACAACTTTGATATATAGATGGTAAATAAGCAAACGAAAAGATACTCAATATCATATGTCATTAATGCAGCGCAATGCAATGCACTGCCATGGAGTCAGATGCAACTCATAGCGACCCCTCCTTGGGTTTTTGAGGTGGTATCACTACAGAAGTAGATTGCCCAACCTTCCTTCCAAGGAGTGGCTGGTGGGTTTGAACCGCCGACCTTCTGGTTAACAGTCAAATACCTTAGGCACTAAGTTACCGGAGCTCCCAATATGGGAATGGCAAATTAAAACAATAATGAGAAAACAGTAATGAGATATATAAGGGAGCTCTGGTAGCATAGTGCCTAAGGCATTTGACTGCTAACCAGAAGGCTGGTGGTTCAAACCCACCAACCACTCCTCGGAAGGAAGATGGGGCAATCTACTTCCATAGTGATACTGCCTCAGAAACCCAAGGAGGGTTCACTATGAGTTGGGTCTGACTTGAAGGCACATAATAACGACAACAACAATGAGATATACATATTAGAATAGCTAAAATCAAAAACACTGACAGCACCAAATGCTGGCGAAGATAGAAAGCAACAGGGATTACATTCATTGCTGGTAAGGGTGAAAAATGGTACAGTCATTTCTGAAGACAGTTTGACAGTTTCTTACAAAGCTACACATAGGCTTCACATACGATCCAACAATCATGCTCCTAACTATTTATCCAAATGAGCTGAAAATATATGCTCACATAAAAGTCTGCACATGAATGTGTGTAGCAGCTTTATTCATATTTGCCAAAAATTGGAAGGAACCAAGAAATCCTTCAATAGGTTTATGGATAAATAAACTATGGTGCATCTCTACAATGGAATATTACCTACTGATGAAAAGAAATGAGGTATCAAGCTACGAAAATACATGGAGGAACCTTAAATTCATATTGCTAAGTGCAAAAATCCAGTCTGAATAAAGCTACTTATTGTATGATTCAATTATATGACATTCTGGGAAAGGCAAAACTATAGGGGCAGTAGTAAAAAATCAGTGGTTGCCAGGAATTCAAGAGGAAGAGAGGGAGGAATCTGTGACTAGAGCATAGGACTTTTTTAATAAAAGTGAAACTATTCTATATAACACTGTAATGGTGGAGATGCGACTTGTTCATTTGTCAAAACCCATAGAATGATACAGGACAAACAGTGATCCCTAATGCAAGGGCTTTGGTTAGTAATCATGTATCAGTGCTGGTTGATGTATTTTGACAAATGGGCCACACTTTTGTAAGATGCAAATAATAGGAGAAACTCCAACAGGGACAAGAAGCATATGAAGACTTTCTGCACAATTTGTCTATAAATCTAAAATTTTTCTGGAAAAAAAGCCTATTAAACAGAATAGGAAAAAATGATAAGCAGAAAGGAAAAAAAAAAAAGTAGCATACGTCTAAATGTAAAAAAAAAAAAAAAGATATGGCTTGGAAAGAGCCTATTTTATCTTAGTTAGATAATCAATAACTAATGTTTGCTGATTTTCAAAAGAGGAGAAAATTTAGAGTCATGCAGTATCATAAGAAGTGAATTCTATTTTTTGTTTTTTTACAGGATCAGTGCCAATAAATTTTCCTGGGCCAAGAACCATTTCTAGTCCTCTTCATTCTCAAGTGACTTGATTTAAAGCACAGTGGTATAGATAAGGGGCTTTGGTACCCGACGGGTGTAATTGAATTCTTTGAAAAGTTAAATATTTATTGGTGATCAACTAGGTCTCCTAAACACCAAAGAAACAGCAATAAACAGAAGAGACAAGGTCCCTATTCTTATGATGCTCTCATTCTACTGAAGGTGGTCAAAAGAAAAAAAAAAAACAAAACTAAAATGCACTGAGGTCAAGTCGAATCCAACTCACAGCTGCTACCTCCTTGAGTTTCCGAGGGGATATCACTGTGGAAGTAGATTGCCCAGTCTTCCTTCCGAGGAGTGGCTGGTGGATTTTAACCGCCAGCCTTCTGGTTAGCAGTCAAATGCTTTAGGCACTATGCCACCAGAGCTCCTTTGATAGGTGACTTAGAAACAAACAAAAGCTAAGAAATAAATAAGACAATACTGGATAGTAATCGTGTCTTAAAAGCCCTGATGGTGCAAACAGTTAAGAGCTTAGCTATTAAATAACCCAAAGGTTGGCAGTTTGAACCCCACTCAGAGGCTCTGAGGGAGAAAGACCTGGCAATCTGTTTCCATAAGGATTACAGCCAAGAAAACCTTGTGGGGCAATTCTCCTCTGTCACGTGAGTCACTACGAAATTGATTCAAAAGCATCTAACAGCAGTAATGATTCGGTGGAGTCAGAAAAGACTTCTTTGAGGATGTAGTATTTGAACTAAAGCCTGAATGAAGGAAGGAAGCCAGCAATGCAAATAGCTTGGTATCCAGCTTCCAGCATTTTCCTGACCTGTAAAATAAAGGAGAGTGCTGCTTTGATGATGAAATGTGTGAATGAAGCACTTATCATTGGCATAATGTATTAAATGTATGAGGTAGTCTTTCTGGCTGTCTGTCCTTACAACATGAAAAACTAAAGAGTTGGCTGTTAATCATGTTAACAGTAAAATATATTATCTAGTTATCTCATATATGCTAGTTCAACCTATTCTAGAGATGTCATTTTACAGGTATCCATTGCTTCATACCCAGGGATGGGTAAAGATGGTTATGGTCACAATCCAACACTAAATTAACTTGACGAATACAATAACGTTTAGATGGCCAAATTCACATTTCATGTAACTGCAGAATTAGTCCAACATTAACATAATGCAAAATTAGCAATTTAAACAGAAGTCTCTAGAGACTGTGACCTTGTCAATGCCACTAGTTTGGCTACATAGTTAATTCCATCAGAGTCATTGAACCAAATGTTAGTGTGTATAAAGAGAGTCCATGAGTCAATTGCCAGTACAGAATTCTTCCTGACATAGGAAGGCAGATGATCTCAACTTTTGAGTGCATACAGTGTAGATTTCTAGTTGAATGGTTCTTGACAATAGTGTCCTCTGAAACATAATGCCTGGCTAGGAGCCAAAGATTATGCCACCATACAAATCACTGTGCATCTGATGCCAGAACGCTTCTTTGCAATGGTAACAGGAGTTCTGGTGTTCCACAAGATGTTGCATTGGATATTTTATCAGACCCTGGATTTAAAGATTTTGTTTAGATGGTTTTCAGGAAATAAGTGGAATTGGAGGGAGAGGAAAAGAGTAAAGAGGTTTCAGTGTAGCTTAAGAATTAGCTTTGCTATTTTATGTTTTCCATTAGGACAAAATCAGCCTTTGTTTTGATTCCAAGTTTTATTAATTGTTTAATAGATATTTTCATTTTAAATTTCTTGTTTAATTATAGAACCAAAACAGCTTGGTTCAAACTGTTAGCTAATGATCCATGTATCATTTTAGTAATTGCTATCTTCTTTCAGAAATGCATTAATTTTGTTGGAATATATAGACTTTCAAATGTAAGAATACAGGGAGTTTTTTAAGACTAGTAAATTAGAACACTTATCATTTGTTTCAAATGTTATTTTACTGTAACATTATAAAACTAAAATTAGTAGAACATTATAAAGATATTATAGTCCTCCAACTTAATTTGTATTTAATTGTCTTTTTAAGGATTAAAAATAGCTAGATTATGGTATATAAATGCCATTGGTGATATAAATGAAATCTAAGTTATACAAAGTGTTCTTATTCAAGAGGAATTATGTACTAGGTAAAATATTTAGCCAAATTTTATTTCAAACTATGAAATTGTCCGCTATAATTTTTTAACTACCAACTTTTTAAAAAATATATCTCTCTAGAGCACTTTCCAATTAAGTAAGTAGAAATAAAAGCACTTTATTTGATAGTAAGTGTGTTGCTCAAGATGAAGGAACACACAGAATTCTAAATATTACTTATCACAAATATTATGTAACAACATTAAAAGAATCTTTTTCCAAAGGTAGCCAAAGTTATCAGTTTTTCATACATCTTTTGACTTGGTTTTGATTTATATTTTCTTTTCTCATTAGCAAAGTATAGGCATTAGCCAATTATAATAACAGTAATAGTCTCTTTTAACTATGGGTAGTAATTCATAAAAGAAAAAAGAAGATAAGTGAAAAGATTTCTTGTGGTTTGAAAATGTCTTCCAAATATTCATTAAACATTTAAGTGAGTAAATTTGTAGAATATGTTTCTGACATTGGCACTGGTTCTGTGGTATTTCTCTGATCAGATGGAAGTGCTGTGTGTTATGCAGAGTGCATTCAGTTCATTCATGCATAAACAATATCATTTTCATAAATTAAAACCTCCCCTGCAGAAGGAACATCTGTGCCTGCCTTTGAATAAAAGATGGTGGCATGTGAGTTACTCCTTGACTCACTAAAAGAATCCTCATATTTTAAAATGAGATCATATAGGCAAAAAGGAGACAAAAAAACAAACCTAATTTCCACTCTTCATTTTTACCTTACAAAAGAAACCCTCGTTCCAGATTTCCTGCATGCTTTTTTAGAAGACAAAATTCTTAGAGTGGTGTTTCTTATTCTTTCTTCGGTTAACTACAGCAACAGTTTTTAGTTTGCATGAAGTTGGCTATTTTTAATTACAGATAAAATTGAGCTGCTGAATGGATCAGATCAGATCTGAATGTTCACTTCATGATCTCCTAAGCTGGGAGGCTGACAGTGCTCAAATATCATATCCGTATTATATCTCTTAAAGTAAGAACAGTGAGAGCAATCCTGGGTATAAGAAGCAACAGCTTGATTCCAAAATAACAACCCTGATTCACTTGGAATGAGATTGTTACATTTTGGATAAGGTTGGGACTAATTTGAAAGTATTTTTTCTCATGTGATGAAGGCTGAGGGAAAACATGTTAAAATGATATATTTTGAATTGCACTCAAACTTTTTCTTTAATGTTGAGCTATTCCTTACTGCTACTGTCACAGCTTGATGCAGCCCCAGTGGCAATGTTATTAGTATGGCTAATTGTTCCCGTCCATTAGATAACTCACATTTTTCTGGAGCAGCTTGCTAAATGAGGTCAGCTTTCTGGAACCCCTAAATCACCAATGAGAAGGAGATTAAAGGAACAAGCTTGGAAAGGGAGGTAGTCATCCAATGTGGCATCCAAATCAGAGGAGAAACAATGGAGTTACTAATGACAGTAATCAGAGCACCATGGTAGAGCCAGGACACAAGTGCCAAAATGTTATTCCCCAGGAATCCTTCCTGTCAGTCAGTACATCCAGGGGAAAGAGAAATGCCAAACTCTTTTTTTTTTTTTTTCCAGTTGACTTATAAATAGACAGAATCATCTGTAAATTTTTGCAGAGGTTTTGGATTTAAAAAGAGAGTAGTACTATCAAAGGTACTATTTGAAGGGAAAACAACTATGCCTTATTAAAATACACTATGGAATAATTTGTTCTTCAAAACAAATAAATCATTCCTTTTTCCTGGAAAAGTTATTTAAAATCATCACAAGAAGTTTACAGAGCAATTATAAAATGCTTCTTCTTCTTAAATTCTTCAATTATTTTCCACTGGTATTTTCTAAAGGTGTATAACTTTCTCTTTAGGACAGTACTGGTTTGCATTAGAGACTTGTTCTGCTGAGGAAAATATACAAGAAATATAATACCTAGAAAATAGAATATATATATATATAATTTTCTTTAGATTTCTTAGATTGTGTAGACAATCTAAGCTATGGTACTTGTCTTTCATGTTAATAATTAATTAGATCTCCTTAAATAGAAAAGAAGCCATATAAGCATTTATAAAATGGGAGTTGAAAATTAAAAGTTGAAGCCACTTACAACAAAGAGAAACAAAAGTGTAACTGTTTGTAGCCCCCCAACCCCATATTCCAAATAATGAAATAGCACTTAGGTACCTTCTTTATCGACAAAAAGCTGATAATTCCCTGAGTAAAATAAACAGACTAGAGAGTCTGTCAAAGTAAACCTTTTAACAATATTTTACTCTATAAGTGGTGTCTAGTAGTTTTCTCGAGCTAAGCAAACAAAGTAACTATCCCCCCAGGAATTACTCACACTTGCAAAAATGACTTCAAGAAGAAAGGCAACAATTTCTCAGATTTTCAATACTATTTTATTGCAACTGGATGAGTGTTTTCTAAGTTGTGCATTACACCATAATATACAGGATTACAAACAAGATTACAGTACAGATCGATTCCAGTGGTACCAGCATCACATCTCAAACAGCACTTATTCTGGACTGCATTTTACATGCAATAGCTATTGTTCTAATTATGAACCAAATAGTTTGAATTTATTTAAACTACTGTACTAATTGACTACAATAGGTATAAATCCCAACATTAACAACCTGATTAGATTTAGGCTCAGATTCATTACATGAATAAATGACAAACCACCATTTTTGTGACTATGTATAAAATCATGCATTTGTATTTTTCTGGAAACATCAATAGCTTCAGATTCTCTGTAAAATCATGGAATGCAAAGAAGTAAAAGACTAAAAAGAGACAGTGCAAATTGTATGTGATAGTCAAGCAGCTTTTGATTTAAAGAAGGGTATGTTGGCATTTGTTTATAATATGTATATATAAGCTTGTGCAAGTAATGTGTTGAATTGATATGCTTTGATAGAGATCAACACCTCTTACTTTTTTTCATCCTCTTGAGAGTTATGAATCTGGTTTTCCAGAAAAGGGAAAGACTTTAAAGTGAAATGAATTGCTCAAATTGTGCATTTTGTTGTTTGTTTTTACATTAGAGAGGAAAGAAGTGCTAAGGCAACACAATAACTTTCTAAGCACTTTTCTGCTGGTTTAAATTAGTTAAATTATTTTGTATAAATTAGATATAATTCTACTTTTCTGATATGTATAAAAATTGATGAAGCTGCATGGTTTTAAAATAGGAAATCCACATTATAAAAAGTCATTAAAAATTCTGTACAAAATCACAACAAAATAATTCAGCATGGGAAAGTTAACAAGTAGTAAAATGCTGGTTGAAAAATATATATTTATATATATTTTAATTGGCCCATTACTAGTTTAAAAATTGCATAGATCCTAATTATTGCTTGTGATTTTGTTATCCCGATCAGATAATTAATATGATCTGAATACAGCTACACCAAATTTGTGGTGCAGTTCTTTTTTTAACTTTACTGTATTATTTTTTTAAAATAGAAGAGCTATAGAAAATAATACATAAGGTGAACAGGAACTTTGATCCCCTGTTTCTTCCAAAGGCAGTAACGACAATAAATACATATATCACTTGAAGCTTGGAGTATTTGCACTTTGCAGCAGTAGTACCCAAAGGGCTGCCTTTTGTAAACACGACAGTCACTGTAAGCACAGTGGGTTCGTTTCCCCGGGGATGGTGAAATTCATGGGCCTCTTCCAAAGGGTTAGTCATGAAAGATGGCATTGAGCTGGGCATTCATGACTCGCTCATGATGTGAATGGCTATCGAAGGACATAATATTGTCTATGGGGATCTCGCAGCGAGGGGCAGCGGTGCCCGAGAAGATTGATCCGTGGCTTTGGGCCCCTGCCAGGGTTGCTGCAGGATAGTGCATGGTAAAGGCATAATTTTTCTCAAATTCGGCGGACGGTTCGTGTTTGAAAGAGAAGTTGCCATTGATGCTAAGCGGCGGACTGAGGGGCCCGTCAAAGGAAGGGCTGGTGCAATCAGTCAGGGGGCTTTCAAAGAAGGGCTCCAGCGCTGCGCTGTAGGCGTGCGGCGGGGGCTTGACGTGGAAGACGTGGGAGCTGTCCATGGTGCCATAGGGAGGGCTGGGTAGGCCCGGCGACTGATACGAGTAGGGGTGCACAGGAAAGGAAGCGCTGGCCGTCGGCAGGTGCGGGGGCATGTCCTGGTTCTGCTCAGGCAAAAAAGTCCGAGGGTTGAGCTGCAGACAGCCTGCAACTAGGTTGGTGGTGGGCTGGGACAAGCCCTTGCAAAGCGTCTGTACGAAGGAGACCAGGTCGGGGCTTTTGCCGGAGCGCAAAATCTCGGACAGAGCCCAGATGTAGTTCTTGGCTAAGCGTAGAGTCTCGATTTTGGACAACTTTTGCGTCTTAGAGTAGCAGGGCACTACCTTGCGGAGGTTGTCCAGAGCCGCGTTCAGCCCATGCATGCGGTTCCGCTCTCGGGCGTTGGCCTTCATGCGCCTCAATTTAAACCGCTCCAGGCGCGCCTTGGTCATCTTCTTCTTTTTGGGGCCGCGCCTCTTGGGCTTTTGATCATCATCCTCTTCTTCCTCTTCTTCTTCCTCTTCCAGATCCTCATCTTCGTCCTCTTCCTCTCCTCCGTTCCTCAGTGAGTCCTCCTCGGCATTCATGGCTTCCAGGTCGTCCTCCTTCTTGTCCACCTCGTGCTCCTCGTCCTGAGAACTGAGACACTCATCCGTCCAGCTTGGAGGACCCTGGGGCTGCGGCTCACCCATCAGCCCGCTCTCGCTGTACGACTTGGTCATGTTTAGGTTTCCTACATTCAACAGGAGAGAGGAAAACAGGAAGATATAGAATCAGCTCCTACTCTCCAGCCCTATGCAAATGCATGTGAGAGAGTTGGGCCCTTCATTACAAGAGAGATGCCTGTAACGAAAAGTTAAATGCATAGTTTTATAATTGTGTGTGTGTTCCCTGTTGGTACGTAGAAAAGAAGGCAGAACTGGTGTGTGTGTGTGTGTGTGAGTGTGTGTGTGAACACTCACGCATGTGTATTTCCTAGTGATTAACTTCAGTGTGCTTCTGGTGATTGCCCGGCAAGATAGTGTGTGTGAAAATTAGTGTACCCATCATATTAAATATCTATTTCCCTGTATGTTTCCAAAGTCACACCCAACACCACAAAAATGAAGAGTTTGAAAATCACACATTCTATTTCCATTGCCGGCCTTGCTGCCAGCTACTTAGCGATTTAAAGTGAACTATTACGTAATTTCCTAGCCCTGGCAATGATTTTTAAGAAGCTTATAGGGATAGGAGACTGATAAGCAAATCCTTGGAGAAGGAAAAGTAGTTTTCAGCAAATTATTTCACCATCAACGAAACCTTTGGCAATAAAAGTAGACAAGAGTCTCCCATTCCTCTCTTGCCTTTCTCTTCTCGCCTCGTACCCCTCGCCCTCGGCCGATTTCCCACCTTATACAAAGCGCTGGCTTCATGGAGAGGGCTGGAGGCGCAGCGCAGAGAGCTCTCCCACGCGCTGGGGATCAGGTGCCGATGGCTCCTCTCTAATAAACAGCCCATTGAAAGGGCCGCCTGCTCTTTATTGGGGCTTTTCAAAGTTCGCCTCAAACCTCCCTTTTAAAGATTGAATAATTATTATGGTCAGCGATAGGCAATGGCGAAGTTGCCGTTTCTAATAAGGAAAAATCAAAAGCCTTTAGTGAAAGAACTGACTATCTGGCTCCAGCTATGGCTGCTGAGGGCTTGTCCGATTCTGGAGCGGTAACAGGTAGCAGGCGTGGATCACTCTTGCTTTACTCCACTTTTTCTTCCCCCTCTCAACTATCTCTGAACCTTTTTTTTTTTTTTTTCTTTTTCTTTTCCATGGTGTGTGCATGTCAAGTATCCAATTCCCTATCATTCACTAAAGCGTTACTTGGCATTCTCAATGTGCATAAGCAAATCTACAAATGTATCAAATACATGAACAAAATAAATCTTGGTAACAAGCGTGTGTTTTACTGGAAGAAATGAGGAAGTGAAATGGATATTTGCTTTTAGCCTTTAGCTTTTAGCAAATAACCATACAGTTAGTGTGCATTTAAAAAAAAAAAAAAGGAAAGAGGGTTCTATAGTTTGGCAAAAAAGAAATTGAAAAGAAAATTCGAAAGCTTGCAGTGGGCAATTGAGTGCGGTGATTCAATGTGTAGTCGTATTTGGTTGTCTGAGATTACGGGGAGGGACACCTCTTCCAATACACACAGACACACAAATTAACAAGCACACGCCTCACAAACGAGCACACAGTACAGATTATACAGGTACATCGGGTCTTCAGTTATTGCTTTATTCTTGAACAAAAATGAAAGGATCATAATTACCTGTGGTTCTTAGTGAGTCCTGAGCAAGGATGGTTTCATAACCCTGGGGCCTCCAGATGCCGTGCCTTCTGCGTGGGGCGAATTCCTCGTGTCTGGACCGAGCGGGCGCTCAGGTTATATAGCCGAGTTGGTGATGCTGAGCGCGGGTGGGGCCGGCAGCGGAGCGCCGAGCAAGTCCTGACGCCTGGCGCCTGCGCACGCGTCCAGGTTGCGCGATCCCTCCCGCTGCCCCTCCTCAGCCTTGCTCTTCTCCCGCCCTCCTCCTGCTCTGGCTCCCCTCCACCCCCTACTCCTACCCCACCCCTTCTCCTTCCTCCCCGGCATGCGCCATATGGTCTTCCTGGTCCAGCCAAGAGCCGGGAGCCACGTGACCTGCCTATTTGTATGCCGCGGAGCGCTCCATTCCGGCCCCTTTGTGGCCAGAAGAAAGTGGCCCATCTGTCGCCAGTTAGAGACTCTGCGGACCTGTTTTTACCCGCAGGAGAGATTAACCCTTTCAGGCGGCAGAAGGGAGGGGGGATAAGAGGGGCGAAAGGACTTGGGAGATGAGAGCGGGAAGCTAAAGACTACAGGATTTAGGTCAGACGGGGGAGGAGGGTAGCGTGCTTGGGTGGGAAGTGGGGCTGAGGTGGCGGTACCTCGCCCTGGCACTGGCCTCCCGGGCAGCTTGACTTCTTGACCTCTCCGAAGAGCCCATCCCCTGATTTCCTCCCCTTGGCAGAGCTTTCCTCGTTGGCGCCAAAGGGTGGCTTCTGCTAATCTCCATCAGCCCCTCTAAGCTAACACACAGACCGTGTAAAAGAGGTTTCATCCACAAACTCAGCTTTGAGACTAGTCTCCTACCCTCTTTAACCTCATCGCCCACTCCCAGCCGCTCTAGTACAGAAATCTTGAACCCTTCACTGCCCCCTCCCCGGAATGCTAACGCCCAGGCCTCAACCCTCATGCCCCCTTGTTCTTGGAGACTCCTCGCCACGTTGGTCCCCACTCCCAGAGGCCCATGTCCGCAGAGCAAGCTAGACCTTGCGCGAAGGACTTGTCTGCATCGGCCTCTGCGCTGTCCTTGGTGGGAGCTGGGGGCTTCACTGACCTTCGCTGGCGCCTTCTAACTGCTGCAACTATTGCTGCGATACAGTGAGTCCAGAGCACGCGTCTGGTCGGTTCCCTGACTAGTGCGCCTTCCCCGACTTCAGCTCTCCGGCCCAAACCCAGACCCGTATCTCGGGGGCAAACGCCCTGCACTTTGGTCCCCATTCTCCGTCCTGCAAATGAATATTTTGTTCAGACAAACCTGTTCAAGGAGAATATGCAACTGCCAGTGTTAAACCAGCATTTTCGCTCCCCGTTCTACCCACGTCATTAGCACAACCCCCGAAAGGACTGATGGCCATGACTGTTCCAGTCTGCAGCGTCTGGATATGGCTTTCACTTTGAGGCTCAAGCATCCTCTATAGGACTTCCCGACTAATTCCGAAAGAGCCATATTTGTGCTTAAATATTGATTCTTTATTCAACTTTTCCAACAAAACAAGCTTCAGTCTATCACCTCTCTCCCTCCCTCTCTCTCTTTCTCCCTCCCCCCCCCGTCTCTCTCCCTCCAGTCTCTCCCCGTCTACTCTTTCTCTGCCAGCTTCACCTCTAATCCTCTATTAACTAACTTATGACTCCCTCCCAGCCCCAAAAGCCCCTTGTAAGAATGCGTCATGCTTGAATTGCTTACTTAAAGGCCCTCAAAGTCCACAGACACTTCTCAGGTTTGCAAACAGTGTCAGGGTTGAGCATCTGGAGTGTGGTGCACTGGAAGTAGCAAGAGGGCTGTTCCTAATGAGATCGCTCCTGTTCCTGGAAGGATAGTGGACGAAGCCTTCACCGTCCAGAACAAATCCCAAAGGGGAAGAAAAGGGTGTTGCTACCCGACAGGTGGCCCCGGGAGTGGTGTGACTCGAGCTGCGTTTCCAGAGCAATTCTGTGTTGAGTTTTGCTTTCCTGCGTTTAGTTTAGAGGACAAAGAGCACTGCAGAAAGTAAAATAATTACCCAGGAGCCTCGCCTCAGTAATTACCCTCGTCCAGTCTGTGGATTCAGTGCTTGGTTAAAATCGGGGCATTAGAGGAACAGCCTGCGTAGGCCAGGCCACGGCCCAAATGTTGAGGGGACTTGAAGAAAGACCCAGTCAGGTGCTGCCATTCTAGGGCAGGCTCCTCGACAGTCTACCCCGCCGTGCAGTTGGGGTGTTGAGCTCCTGCCTGGCTTTCATTTCGTCTTAGGGAAGCTTCAGAGGAGAGGGTGGGCACCGGGTGGGAGAGGGCTCCAACTGCGCCTCTGCTATAGGGGACCCCTCGGAAGCGGAAACTTCCCCACTTTGTGACATCCAGGGGAATACAGGAGAACCTTAGAGGATCCAGATGTTCCCGGTTAGGGAAGGAGGCCACGTTGTTTTACAGCCAAGGCTCAACTGCACAAAATGTAGAAATTATTAACCAGTTTTCTCCGTTTCCTGAAACATTCGCCTTTAATCCTACAGCCAGTTCTTCGCCCAGGCCTTGATGTTTGTACAAGGGAAAGGCCACTCCGCGATATTTCCGAGGAGCTGGCTAGGTCTCGAGCTTACTACAGAAAGCTCACTGAGCTCCTGGCCTGCGGTGCAGATTAGCCCCCAAGAAAAAAAAATGTTGACCCCTGGATGTGGGTCCCGTAACGGTCCAGCGATTGCCAGAAGGGGCTGGAGGAGGCCGCGGCGAAGGAGTCAGGCCTGGAAGGAAGGAGTCCAGGTACTGCTGGCAGTGATGTGACTTCTGTTGAGAGAGAAAAAAAAGGCCAGGGGGACAGAGGCCATTAACTCCAGGAGAGGATGTTGTTGGTGGCGCAATCCCACCCCGCCCCTTATTTTATTCCTTCTCTTTGCACTTTGTTTAGACAGTCATATGTGTTTTCCCCTCTCGGTTCCCTAAGTTCCCTCTCCCTCTGTCCCCGCTGCCCGTTAGTGGTCCCCTTTCCAACCCTCCCTCCCCCCCCCACAGGCGCTGCACTCTGTCGAGCGGCACGCGAACCGCACGCGCAGGCAACAAAAGCTGCTTTCATGACTCACTGCCCTAGAGCAATGCCCCAAATCTGCCGCCCCCCGGGGTCCCTGTTCCGAGCGCGTGGCGCGCGCGGGACAGGCAGTCCCGGCCGTTACAGCGGCAGCCGGAGCGCCGGCGGGAAAGGGGGCGGGAGACAGCGTGTGTCGCGGTGGGGGTGGGGGAGACAAGGGGGAGGGAAGGTTGTGTGGCAGAGGGGAGGGAGGAGAGGCGTGTGGCGGTGAGGGGGTGTGTGGATGCGTGTGGCCCGGGCTGTAAGGGTGGGAAGCGTGTGGCTGGCATAGTGGGGGGAGGGACTCATCCACAGGCCCGAGATAAAGAGCAGAGGCCGGGCCCGCGTCCCTGGCGGTGACCTGTTTCTCCGGGAAACAGATGCTCTCTCTTCCAAAGCGAGGATTGCGTTCAATGAAAGGATCTAGTGTGGCTGGGGCTACACCGCCGACCTCGCGCGGCGTCGGAGTCCTTTCTGCATCAGGCGCAGAGGCACCGTGTCCCGGTCTGAGCGCGTTCCTGGGGGAGGGGAGAAGGGAGACTGAGGGGCAGGTGAAACCAGGGTTGCTGCGGCCCAATGCGGGGACAACCGCAGCCTGTAAGTCCCTTATGGATCCTCAGCTCAAAGACCCTGGGGATGCCCGAGCGGGACGACGCCAGATCCGCCCAGACTGTGGACGCGGCGTCGGGTTTGCGCCTTCACCTCCTAGGAGGTCGCTAAGCGCCCAGGTCCAGGCCAGAGACTGGAGCTGTCCAGGCCCGACAGGCAGCCGGCTGGGGAGAAACGCTATTTAAAATGCCTCGCCGCAGCCCCGAGCGCAAAACCCGTCCTCCCGAAATCTCTTGGGCTTGCGGTATAATCTTAATTAAGATAATTGATTCATATTGCACCTGCGAGAACAGAAAAAAAATTGATTCCAACCCCCAGCCCCACAAATCGCTTAGAGCTATTGGATGGAGCATCGTACTGCTGTGATTTGCGGAGTGATTTAGTGCCGGGCTTCCCCGGTGTGTCTGCTTGGTCTCTTTTATTTATTATTTATGTGCTCCAGGTACCACTGGGATCTGGGTGGCTCCTCTTCTGGCGCCCGCAGGTCTCAGAGGAACTTCGTCTCTGGTTTCCCGTCAGGAGTGAGGGGCTTTCCTTAAGCCATGCAACACACTCGGAGTCAACAATATGAAATCAAGGAAGCTCGCTCATCTTGGCAGGCGTGGGTCACTGGAATAATTGCCGATTCCTAATCTTCAGATGGCTCGCGTACGCGTGCGTGTGTGTGAAAGACACAGAGAGAGATTGCTTGAATGTACAAGTGTGTGTGAAAATGTGAGTGTAATTGTGCATGAGATTATGAATGTATGGGATGGCGTGCATGTGAATGTATGCGCTTATGAATGTGTGTGATTATTAGTGTGTAGGTACATGCATGAGTGTGTGAGGATGTGTGTGATTGTACATCAGTGAGCGTGGGGTTGAGTTCCTGTATGAGTGGATGTGTGAGAAAGTGTGTGAGTCTCTCAGTGTGTGTGAGTGAGTGAATGTGTGCTCCTGGGCGCACCTGCTCCGGGGTGAGGAAAGTGCTCAGAGGGCGCACACCTGTTTTGTGAGGATTGTGGAACAGCTTGCTGTCCAAAGGGGACCACAGGGCCGGGTAACTGACAAACAGCGGGTGTTTGCCAACCTTTGCTTTAACAGAAAAAAAAACAAAACAAAAAAACAAGCAAACAAAAATTTGCTGTAGCTAGGCGTAGCTGTGGGTACTGGAGAGCAGAGACCCACCATGGTGTCTGAACATCCCATGAGTAATGGCTGCTGCAGTGGGTTGGGAAAGAAAATCCGGGTAAGTTCCGAGAGGCACTGGAAGGACGTGAGAGGCAGGTGTAGAGCCTCAGGCAGCTCTTAGGAAAAATGGCTTCCTCAACTATCAGCACCGTGGACAATTCCCACTTCGCAGGCTCTGCAATCCGCGGTAGTAAGACTGAGCAAAGTCTTTTGATTTTTCCTGTTCTCTGTCTCTCGAAAAACCATTGGTCATCGTGTCCGAACTTTTAGTCAGGTAGCTCTGCAAGTCTGTCTGTAATTAACTCCCTTCTTTTCAGAAAAGTTTCCTGGAAAACTAGCTATCCAGATTTGGGAATCAGGGATTAAAGTACAACAGTACAAGCTAGCAACTCTGAAACAAAGACAGAAATCACATGTCGAGTGACTAACTTTTCCAAAAGATAATCTCTCTTCTAGTAGTTGCACTTATTTGCCACAAGGCTCCAAGATCAAAACGAATCTCTCATTTGGTGTTCCCAGGGGGAAAATTCTATACGTGTTTTTAAATTTTGCTTTTGTATTATGGAGCATAAATTTTACTTATCATACAAATCTGTTTCACTCCCATCATCCTATCAATTCTTCGGTTATTTCACACTATAAACAATTTCTATTTAATTAATGGGAAAATAAACTGGCAGAGGTTAAATGGCATTATTTGCTGAGATTTGGTGAGTCACATAAATCATACCAGATTTAAAATACTGCATCATAATAGACATAACTCTCATACAATATGCTCAAAAAAATCCAGGAGAGATGTGACTGACAAGAGCAAGTACCTTTGGTAACATCCTAGACACATCCTACAAACATACCCCCACTTCTTCCACACACCCAGTTATTTATGTATTTGTCTTTCTATTAGCTATCAGGATCCTTATTGAATATTACTCAGACATTATTGTAGTGGAAAATATAATAATTTTTTGACTCAAAAATTCACCCCCAGAGTCTCACCTTCTTGAAATAAAATGTTTTATTTCCTCCTTAACAAATGCTTTTCCACTGAAATTAAATATTGATCATTTGACCTTTTACATCTTTAACTAATCAAAGGGGGAAAATTCCAAATGTAGATCTCAGAGTTTGGCCCTGGTGGGTCTTTCTGCTTGAGTAGGCACTAAGATTAACCAGGTCCAACTTCCCCTTTTACTGCTCTCTCCTTGCACTAATTGCTTATGCAAAAAATGCAGATTTGTATTAATTAGTAACTCCACTGATTAGTTCTGTGGTATTTTCACATAGTAAATCATGCTGCAGACATGAATTTTGGCACATAACCGAGTGGTGGCTCAGGCTGCAATACAGATTTCATATTAAAATAAAATCTCTAACTAAATCTACCTTTCCAAATGCAGGTACAGTGAGCAGCCACCTGCTGGGAGCACCTGCCATGGGAAATTACTTACCCTCAGTGACAAGACACTTTTGGGGCCTAAATAGAGCAACCTTATTATGAGGTTAGGCTCTAATACTAAATAAACAAATACATAGTTACATACATACATACATGACACAGTGTGCCTAAGCTTTTGATATTATACAGACAAAGATGTTATAACAGGATCTACTTGTAATGGGACTAGATGTGAAAACAATATCCCTTATAGTTGATAAATACCTTAGCCTATTTTCTTCCTGTGAGATCTTATTAGCTCCTTTGTAAGATATTCTGAAATTCTGAGACTTGTCACTCACACTCCTTGACTTATCCTCTCCCTAGACAGGAGAGCTGGTTTTGGAAGTGAAAAAAAAAAAAAAAAAGTGCCACACAAGACTCACAAGTAAAAGTGTGAACATTAAGAACCATCTCCAAGGGAATTAGCTGCCCCTGCCATCCTTGCACCGGATGAGAAGCTGTGAGGTCAGGCACCCACAGTTACCTGATGTGAGACAGTCTCCTCTTCCTACTGGTTACTCTACGAGTTTTCATACAACTCCTTTCCTTTCCCATGAAAACTGTTTAATTTTATGAAGCAGATTACAACTAACATTGGCAAGAATAGAAATTAGACCCAGATGTCTTCTCTGTGCCCCAAACTCTTGTTTTCTTGCCATTGGAGACATCTTTCCCAGACCTTCTCAGGTGCTCTCAGCACCTTTATGTTCTTTCTATTTCCTGCCCAGCTATAACTACTATTGAAAGTGACCCATAAATTCATGTTAAGGGGGTGAAACAATTTCAAGCACCAAGAGAGAAAGAGAGAGCTGGTGCTTAATCTGACGTCCCTACCTGGAGTGTTTACAAACTCCAGAAGATGAAGGCAAAGAAGTAACTACTGAATATTGACACTCACAGGAAAATGAAGGCTGAAGGAGATGTATTTTGGACATCTCCTGGAGTACAAGTCCCTGTTGCAGTTGAATTGTGCAGGTTGTAGGCGCTTTGCCTCCATTTCAGCCTTGTCTGAGAATAGTGGCATATGGTGCAGCATCTAGGGAGTCTTTCTCTCTATTCATCATTTACTGAAATTTTCAGGTGCTTTGACAGTAGCAGGAAAAGGTCATGAATTTTGTAGTCTTTTTATTTATTTACCTTAGATATGGAGAACTTTTATCAAGGACTTAAACAATTAAGGGAGAGGGGCAGTGAGAATATAATTTAAAGAAGCTCTCGACTACACCAAATACGGCTTTTCTCTCCTTTGAATTCTTGGATCCTGTTTTTTAGGGCTTCACGTGGACGAGATAGATCATCGGTTATGGGGGGGGGGGAAAGATCCTGTATTTCTATGTGTGGAGAACCAGGGCTAGATATAAATAAGCAAAAAGTCTACAGTTGCTTCAGTTTGTTTTTGAAGACCTTAGCATCTCGTCCCCTCCTTTCACTACACTCTTCACTGTTAATAAATCTATTTGGGAAATCTATACTGAGTACCACTATGTGCCAGTCACAATGCTGCTAGGTGCTAGGGATAGATAGAAATAGATATTATTCTCTACTTTCTGTAACCTTTCTATCTAGTGTCTCTTCCACTCACAAATGAGTATGTACATACTCTGTCTGAGATAAATACATGAGAAAAAAGCAAAAACTCACCAGCTTATGAAAGAAAGAACAAAGGAACCTGGTCAGGAACCTGTGGTGTGGGAAAGCTCCCCAGGAAGTGAAGCTTTAACTTAAAGGAAAATGGTGTTACCAAGGTGAAGAGGGCTGGGTTGGGAGGAGTGCCTCCTGGGCAGCTGGAAGAGTGTATATTAAGGCACCAAGGCAAGAGGAGTGCAGGGAGTTTAAGAATCTAAGAAAAGTCCAGTGTAGCATTGAAAGGAAAGAGAATGGCAAGAAATGAAACAGCTGGGGAAGAAAACAGGAAAAAGGCTTCAATAAGATTAGTTACAGGATAGAAAACTGGTTGCAAAGTGGTCAGGTTGGGTATAGGGAAGCTATTGCAGTTTTCCTAGCAAGAGATGATGGTCCTTGAACAAGATCAGTTGGAAAGGAGATGGACAAAGTTCGAAAACATATTTGAGAATTAGCTAGAAAGTTACACTGGCACTACAGAATTACTCAAAGGCCATCAAAAAGTAGGGTTTCTTTCTTATCTTGGGTGAATACTATAAATTCTCTCAGAAATTACATATCATTTAATTTACATGAATAATAACTTGATAACTTGGGATATATGGAACTCTGGTGGTATAGTGCCTAAGGTATTTGACTGCTAACTAGAAGGTTGGTGGTTCAAGCCCACTAGCCTCTCCATAGAAGGAAGACTGGGCAATCTACTTCTGTAAAGACTTACAGCCCAGGAAACCAAAAGGGGCTTGCTAGTAGTCAGAATCCACTCGAAGGCAGTTTTTTTTTTTTTTTTTTTTTTTTTTTAACTTGAGGAATAACTACTCTCTGAAAGTGTTACTACTTTGCAAAACAAGTAATAGAACACCTTCACCACCACACACTTACTGAGCACTTATTTCATTCCAGATGCACTGAGTAAAATAATTTATATACACTTTTGTATTGGAGTCTCATAACAACACCTATGACAATTCTCATGTGACATATGAGAAAAAGTAGGCTTATATGGGTTAAATAATATACCCCATGTCACCTAACTGATTGGTGGCAGAACTTCAGCTCAAGTCTATTTGACTCCAAAGCCCATGACTTTTAACTACTATGTTGTGCCATGGAAGTGACTTGACCAAGATTTATTTATACATTATTAAAAAAAACCCCAAAACTTTAATTTCACTTCTAAGGAATATTTCAAACTTGAAGGTTCATAATTCAATTAATTTTAAAACGTCATAATGAATACAATTGTAATTTCCACTGCTAAGTCTTTCTGGAAATAAGAACCAAGGAAAGATAACCAATAGTTTAGTCAATGACATCCATTCAAGTTTTGTACTGAGCCTATTCAATCCACAAGAATTGGTCACACTGGAGGAAATAATACAGGTAAATCATTTTTCGTCATAGGAGTAATCTTTCTAATAAAAACTCATTATTGAAGATTAAAAACTGGTTCTTGTAGAGATCAAATTGTTTTGACTGTGGCATATCTGGTTCAGCATAAGTAATCTTTAATTAGTATGCCCCTACTTTACCCTTTAATTAAGTCCTCAAGATTTTTGTTTTATTTTGGAAAAATAAAGTCTGTTTTAATTACAACTCAGCCTTTGTTCCTTGGCATATTTATTGCCTAAACACTTACAAAGAAATGTACTCTCACCTGGAAGTGGGGCGATGGCAAAAGGAAAGGCTGTAACTGACATCTCTTAGCAATATAATCGATTTATTGCTGATCCTCTTAGCTTCTAAACATAGGGGAGCTCCAATAGTCTTGACTATATGTGTTTCAGTTTGGGTAGGTAATAAGCAGATGCATCAAATGCATAATTTAAAAGCAGAAAAATAATACTCATATTTCCTTCTCTAAAGAGATTCATTGTCAGTTTTATGGAAACCAGGTTGTAAAAATCATCTGTCTCAGACAGGCCACTGGATGAGGCCTTCAGTGTTGTATCATATGATGACAATATTTTTTAGCTCTGCACGCACAAATATATGCATTAATACCACCCATCCCTTCCCCCCTCCACATGTGTATGTGTGCTAGTTATATTAGAATATTTTCCTCATTCAGTTTCTGATCTGGTCAGTAAAATTTTGCCTTCTCTCAATTTATTTTTGAACATTTGATCAACCCTCAGTTTAGAAAAAGTTTTGCCTAATTACAGTGCATGAGCTATATGAATTTTTTTTTCACATTCATAATTAAATTGATAAATTATCTTAATTCTGATTTCAAAGCAATAGAATTCTTTCATTGGCAATAACCAGATACATTATATGAAAATTTTACTATTTAAAGATTAATCTGTTTATAAATATTTCTTAATTAGTTTTAACAATTGGTGTTTGACCATCATGACTGTTTTAATTTCTTACTTTTCTTTAAAATTTTGTGTCTATAAGCCACTGCATATAATTATTATATTATCAAATCATCAGTAAATTATTAAATCATCAGTAAATTATTAAATCATCAGTAATAGTAAACCAAACTTCAACTCATAGCTACCCCTTCTTGGCTTTCTGAGGCGATATCACTATGGAAGTAGATGGCCCAACCGTCCTTCCGAGGAGAGGCTGGTGGGTTTGAACTGCTAGTCTTCTGGTTACCAGCCAAATGCCTTAGGCACTATGCCACCAGAGCTCCTCAGTAATAGTACCCCAAGCAAATTGAAAGCCAGGAAGACTTTACATTAAATACACAAGTCCCTGGATGGGACAAATGGTTAAACATTCAGCTGCTAACCCAAAGATTAGAGGCTCATTACCACCCAGAGGAGGAGCTCTGGTAGCATAGTGCCTAAGGCACTTGACTGCTAACCAAAAGGCTGGAAGTTCAAACGCACCAGCCACTCCTCAGAAGGAAAGTTGGGCAATCTACTTCTGTAGTGATACTGCCTCAGAAACCCAAGGAGGGGTGGCTATGAGTTGAGTCTGACTCAACGTCACATAACAACAACAACCACCACCACCCAGAGGTGCCTTGAAAGAAAGACCTGGCCATTGACTTCTGAAAAAGTAGCCATTGAAAACCCTAAGAAGCACAGTTCTACCTTCATGTACATGAGGTCATCATGAGTCATAATTGACTTGATGGCCACTCATTTTTTTTTATACACTCTTTTTTTTTTTTCCTTTTTTGTTTTTTTTAATTGTGATTTGGGTGAAGATTTACAGAGCAAATTCACTTTCCATACAGCAGTTTACATATACTCTGTCTCATGA
>NW_006921588.1:15877658-15894579 GCF_000298275.1 Orycteropus afer afer | reverse complement strand
TTTCCACAATGGTTGTACCATTTTACAGTCCCACCAGCAGTGTATGAGAGTCCCAATCTTTCCACAACCTCGCCAGCATTTGTTATTTTCTGTCTTGTTGAACTTTGCTACTAGTGCTGGGGCAAGATGACATCTCATTGTTGTTTTGATTTGCATCACTCCAATAGCTAATGATTGTGAGCATTTCTTCATATGTTTGTTGGCCGCTTGAATATTCTCCTTGGTGAAGTGTCTATTCATGTCTTCTGCCCATTTTTTAATTGGATTGTTTGTCTTTTTTTTTTTATTGAGGTATTGGAGTTTTTTTTTCATACACTCTTATGCTAAATACACATATTTCACATTACTATTACTAGTTGACGAAATTCTTTATTCTTTTGTACACTGAAATGTAACAAAAATTTCAGATATTATCACTTTTTTGATGAAAATCCTAAGAAGATCCTCCTGTCACTCATAGTAGGTGTCCCTGCTCTTCAAGGCCAAATGACTGGTGCTTTTGTTGCTCCTATTACATTTCCTATGTCATCTCCTTCTCTTCTTCCTCTTCTCAAAGAGAACAGGCTTCTTCGTTCTTCATCAGACCAGCAATGTTCTGCCTTAATGCCTTTGTTCAAGCTATCCTGTCTGTATGGACTTCTCTCCCTAAATACACTTCTTTGACCAATTCCCTCACCTACTTCAAGTCTTTGGCTCAGCCTCACCTTCTCTATGAAGCCTACCTGGAGCTAACATCTTTGAAACTGTGTCTGCCTCCATGTTCTAACCCAGTAATTCCATTCCCCCTTATCTGATCTATTGTTTCCTTATTTCATAGCACAGATAAACTTTTAACATGCTATATGTTTTATTTATTTATTATGTTCATTATTTATTACCTCCTTCATCTGGAATGTATGCTCCATAAGGACAGGGATCTTGTCTATGCTTTGATTTATTTTGCTAATGAATTCTAAGTCCTTAGGACAGTGACTGCACATAGTAAGCACTCAGTAAATATCTGATGAATAAATTTAAATTATAAAAAAAGAAGAAAGAAAAAAAAAGAAAAAGAGAGAGAGAGAGAGAGAATATTTGAGCAGGAAAGAGCCTAAAATATCATACAGTTTGTTTTTGAAATGTGAAAAATGGATATCAGAATGGCATAATCATTTGGCTTATTTCCTAAAATGAGTTGCTGATAGATCTAGGGCTAGATTTTAGCTTCTTTATCCAGTCAATGCTTTTTCCATCACACATTACTATACTTATTTCCATACTTACCTCAATTGTTCAGTCTAAACTTTCATGTGTTTCTGGAAATAACAATCGAATAGACTTCATTCAGGTATTCCTGGTAATAGAATTGGCAGGCCACACCCTGGAGCATTCTGTTGATCTCCCTCTTTATCTAAACTCTTTAAATCCTATATTGATGATAATTATCCACTACATACTGTGCATATATATGTGTTTGATATATTACTACAATTCACCAACATTATGATTTTACTCTTTACAATAATAGGATTATCATTACCATTTTGGAGATGTCAAATTGAGGCTTAAGAATTTAGTAACACACCCTAATTGGCAAGAGCAGGTTTTGAATGTAGGTTTGTCTGTTTTTATAACTGGAGTTTTCCCCAGGACTCTATGTGTCTAAGAAGTATTCCTTGAAAAATTAGAAGATAGGTAATTTTTTTAGTTTAAATTTCCCCAGAAGTGGACTCAGAGACAAGGATTGGAGAACAAATACTTGATTTGTGAAGTGATCTCAGGAAATTCCAGGAGAGGAGTAGGGATTGATATAGGCAAGGGAAGACTTCCAATAAAAGTGTGTTAATGAGCCAGTAACTACTGCTGGCAATGTGAGCTTACTTGTACTGGGAAATTCTGGAAGTCAGAGTGGAGCACATGTCAGAGATGAAGGTGCTGGGGTATTTATAGAGAATTATCAGTCACTGATTCAGGTAACAATAATTCTCTAGCATTTCTGATCTGCTAAGTGTTAGAGTGGGATCTGGTCTAGAAATTCCACACATAGAAGTAGAGTTGCCACACAATATGATGGTGAAACCTTTGGAGACAGGCTTGAGAAGGACTCATGAACATCCTTAGCTATATCACTTAATAGTACCCTAAGCAATGCTCTGTTGCTTTCTGAACCTTCTTTTCAGCCCATTATATTTGCTCATTTATTTTCTTGTGTATGATATAGCCATTTACCTAGTTATCATATTATTAGGCTGAATAAGAGTGTCTGCAGTCTAGAAGGAAAGAGAGTCCTATAAACAATTAACTCTGAAGCATTGTGATATGAACTGCACCAGGAAACAGCATAACAGAGAGGAAGGCTGTATGAGAAGCCCTGCCAGGCCAGAACCCAGAACGTGTTCAGCTGATGCACAGATATGAATACTAACAAGCAATATTAAAAATATTTGTTGCTTTAATCCACTAAGTATTGGAGTGGTTTACTATGAATAATAGCTATTATGAAAAAAATCAATTTTCTTTTTTACTGATTGCGTAATGATTTGGATCTTTTGATTAATCAAAATATCTGTTCAAGTGAGACTTTCCATTAATATCCTACACTTACAAATGTTTCAAGAATTTGAAAACTGTCAAGGCACTTCGTAGTAAGCATTAAACCAGTATTTACTTGCTAGGAGTAGTGCTAACTGCTATGAACAAGTAATCTTATTTAATCCTCAAAAAAAATCTACGAATAGGAAATATTAAATGTTAAACATTATTATTGACAGAGAAGCTAAGTAACTTGTCCAAGATCACACACACCTGGAAAGGTTTGCAGCTCTTATTTTTATTCTGGCTACTTAACTACCAATTTAATTAAGGATGAAGAACAGCAAATGTTTTGGGGATCTGTGTGGCCCACCATATTCTGTATCCACCTTCTTTTCAAAAAGCGCTATGATCTTCTCAATACTTACATTCTTTTAGTGGGATGTGCACAATCACACAAAACACAAACTGCACTTTCTAGTAGAAGTGCCTAGTAGAAGGCACTGTGCTTGGTTCACTCAATACCCAATCTAATTCCCTTTTTGCATACTTTTCTAGAGCAGAAAGGCTAGAAAGCTAAAACAAAGAAATACATTTAAAATATTTCCTAGAGAGATCCTGGATAGAGAGGGAGAACAATGTGGAACAAAACTCAAAATCATTTGGGGAAAAAAAAAGGGGGACCAGGCTTGTTGGTCTGATAGAGCATGGTGGAACCACTGAGACTATGGCCCCTAACTGCCCTTCAGGTCTGGAACTGAACCCATACCTGTGGCTTCCAGCCAAACAAAAGACAGGCATATGAGTTGAACATTTACCTGAAGTAGATACACTCCTTGGAGAGAACAATCATGGGAGAAAGAAGGGCTGTTTATGCACAGGGAGAAAGCTCAGGAGGAGGGAGTGCATGGAAGGAAGGACACAGGGAAGAGGTAACTATGGGGAGGGAGTGGCAGGGGAGCTGTTGCATTGTGATAAATTGTAGTCAATGTCATGAGACAAAGTGTGTGTGAACTGCTGTATGGAAAGTGAATTTGCTCTGTAAATTTTCACTCAAATCACTATATATAGATATTTAGATTCTGTTCATCAAAGGCATTAGGCTTTGATGTTGAACCCAGTTCATGTTGGAGTCAGAGGACCGGGGATTTATCTGGCAGGTACAAATTCTGGTGCAAGGTACTGAAGCCAACAGTCATGGTGGTATCTTTCTGGTTTGATATAATTCGTACTGTAGCAAAAGATTTCTTGGCAATGTTGCTCTGCGGTGTAGCGTTGGGCACCACACCTGGAAATGCAAGCTATAGCCTGTTTTCTTAGACCTCCTAATACTTCCATGAATTATCTATGCCCATAGTGAAATCCATATGTATAAACTGCAGGAGCTGATTATATTGTCTGCAACTAAGAACTCTTTCCTATTTAGTCATTGGTACCAGAAGTGGTTGTGGGCAACAGAATATAATCTTTAATCTGACTGGGTTTGAAGTCATTGAAGGAGAAAATGACAGGAGTTTTTATCACCCAGTAGTAAAGTAATTGATTATCTTATCACCTGTGGTCATCGGGAATGAAATGCCACACCAAGGCTTGTGGCAATAGACCATTTTGGGGGCACAAATATTATAAGGAATTAGGAATGACCCATCTGACTTTAACTATGCTGAGTAATTTAAAGGAAGAAGAAGATTTACTTAAGACATAGTAAAAAAGCTAGGGAATATCTATGATTTTCATAAAAGAAACTGTACTCTTTTATTACTACAGAGCTGATACAGCCAGAAATCAAACGCAGGTTGCTGAGTTAAAATGTAGTCAGTGTTTCTCAAAATATGTTCTCTGTATCAGCAGCATCAGCAACAACTGGGAACTTGGTAGAAAAGGAAATTCTTGGGTCTCTTTCCAGAACTTCTGAAACAGAAACTCCAGGGGTGGGCCCAGGAATCTACATTTCAAGAGGCCCTCCAGGTAATTCTGCCATGTGCTAAAGTTTAAGAACTAAAGATTCCAACACCACATCACCACCACCTGCAGATCTCGTCTATAAAGAAGCAGAAACCGAGGACTGTGGTGGCAACACTGGGGAGGATTTAAATAGATCCAACTACTCTGAACACCCAAACTCCACTGAAAACTTCCTTTTCCAATTTAAATAATTACTCTTGCTATTTGTAATCAAGTGGGTCTGGGTTTGCTTAAAGACTGCCTGAAGTATTCAACTTGCAAAAGCATGTAAATTCTCATCATGCCTCACTTCTCATTGCCTCTATTCTATAATTCATGTTAGATTCTAGCAGGCCTCAGGTGGGACAAGAATAATTTCATACTTGTTGTTGTTATGTGCCATCAAGTCAGACCTGACTCATAGCGACCCCTCCTTGGGTTTCGGAGGTGGTATCACTATGGAAATAGATTGCCCAACCTTGCTTCCGAGGAGTGGCTGGTGGGTTTGAACCACCAGGCTTCTGGTTAGCAGTCAAGTGCCTTAGGCACTATGCTACCTGAGCTCCTGGGAAAAGGCTAATCAATATGTCATTGTTTACCCAGAAGTGTGATGAAAATGTACATTCAAAAATGACCTACATTGTATGAAGCTGAAACACCAAAATTATCTTGATATGATGTAGAAAAGCAGTCCAAAGATTTAAGCAGAAAAATTTGGAGTGAACTCATTATGTGCAACCTTCTTGCTCATCTCCTAACTGTCTATCTAGGCCTAAGATGTGTGCATTTCTTTGGGAAAAATAACATCTTTGAAAAATCCCTCTTCAAGCCAAGATGGAAAGGAAGGGCAATGTTACTATTGAAATGGCCTCTCTGATAGCAATTGAGATAACGGTTTCTGGGGTGAAAGGCCAGGTAGCCTCCCATAAGAGTCAGAGGTGAGGTGGAATTTTTACCACTTCATTGGGATAATTTAGCACAAAGAAGTATGTGGCAGTGTGTTAACCTGTCATGGAATTCCTAGAATTAAAATAGGTCTGAATACTAACAATGTAATAATAAAACTCTATAGAGGCCTATCATAAATCACCACGATGTCATCTTGGCTGCTCATCTGGTTCTCAGACTAAAGTCAATCCTCAAAGCCCTGACTCTTTGAACAGAGAGGAATTCAGGTAACCCTCAAGCATGACTTTGTGATATCATCACAAGTACATCCCTTAAATCTTTCTTCTAGCCTTCACCCAAAGTGTCTTTGACCATTGACCAAGCAACTGTGTAGTAGGAAAAGGAAATAGTCAGATTTTTCAGGAATTATTGGCCAAAGATTCTAACACTCAGTTCAAGATGTCACTACTTGGCAAAATGAGGCTGAAATGACAATTGAATTTTGGAACCTAATTCTATCAGTTTGTCATATGTGGTGGCTTGCATGTTGCACTGATGCTGGAAGCTATGCCCCCGGTATTTCAAATAACAGCAGGAACACCCATGGTAGACAGGTTTCAGCAGAGCTTCCAGACTAAGACAGACTAGGAAGAGGGATGTGGTCAGTCCACTTCTGAAAAAAACTGGCCACTGAAAACTTTAAGAATAGCAGTGCAACATTGTGTGATATTCTGCCAAAAGTTGAACCCCTCAAGTTAGAAGGTACTCAAAATATGACTGAGGAGGATATGCTCCTCAAAGTAGAGGTGGCTTTAATTATGTGGATGGAGTAAAGCTTTTGGGACTTTCATTGGCTGATATAGCATGACACAAAATGAGAAGAAATAGCTGCAAACATCCATTAATAATTAGAACATGGAATGTACAAAGCAGGAATCTAGGAAAATCAGAAGTTGTCAAAAATGAAATGGAATGCATAAAAGATTTATATCCAAGGCATCCTAGCTAAAATGGACTGATATTGTCACTTTGAATCAGACAATCATGTGGTCTACTATGGCTGGAATGACAAAATTGAAGAGGAATGGCAACATATTCTTCATCAAAAAACCATTTCAAAATCTATCCAGAAGTATAATGCTGTCAGAGATAGGATAATATCCATATGCCTACAAGGAAGATCAGTTAATACTACTATTATTCATATTTACACATAAAACACTAAAGCCAAACATGAAGAAACAGAAGATTTTTACCAACTCCTCTAGTCTGAAATTGATTAAATATGCAATCAAGATGTATTGATAATTACTGGTGATTGGGATGTGAAATTTGAAAAAAAAGAAGAAACATCAGTAATTGGAAAATATGGCCTTGGTAATACAAATGACACCAGAGATCACATGACAGAATTTTGCAAGACCAATGATATATTATTCATTGCAAACACCTTTTTTCAACAACATAAGTGGCAACTATAAATGTGGACATTACCAGATGGAATACACAGGTATCAAATTGACTATATCTATAGAAAGAGATGATGGAGAAGCTCAATATCATCAATTAGAAAGGCCAGGGTCCGACTGGGAGCTCTGGTGGCATAGTGCCTAAAGGCACTACACTGCTAACCAGAAGGCTGGCGGTTCAAACCCACCAGCCACTCCTTAGAAGGAAGATGGGGCAATCTACTTCCGTAGTGATACTGCCTTGGAAACCCAAGGAGGGGTCGCTATGAGTCGGGGTCGACTTGATGGCACATAACAACAACAACAGGGTCTGACTATGGAAAAGGACCATCAATTGCTCATACACAAGTTTAAGTTGAAGGTGAAGAAAATTAAAACAAGTCCATGAGAGCCAAAATATGACCTTGAGTATATCTGACCTGAATTTAGAGAATATTTGAAGAATAGATTTGATGCATTGAACACTAATTACCAAAGACAAGAGAAGTGTGGGATGACATCAAGGACATCACACATGAAGAAGGTAAAATGTCATTGAAAACCCAGGAAAGGAAGAAAATACCAAACTGGAGGTCAGAAGAGACTTTGAAACTTACTCTTGAACAGAGAGTACCTAAAGTGAATGAAAGAAATGATGAAGTAAAAGAGATGAACAGAAGATTTCAAAGGGCAACTTAAGAAGACAAAGTAAAGTATTATAATGAAACATGCAAAGACCAGGAGTTAGAAAATGAAAAGGGAAGAAGGAGCTTAGCATTCCTCAAGTTGAAAGAACTGAAGAAAACATTCAAGCCTTGAGTTACAATATTGAATGAATTCAATGGGCAAAATATTGAATGATGCAGGGGGCATCAAAAGAAGATGGAAAGAATGCACAGAATCATTGTACAAAGAAGGATTGGCCAATGTTCAACCATTTCAGGAGTAAGCATGTGATCAAGAACCGATTAAAAAGTCCAAGCTGCACTGAAGGAATTTGTTAAAAACGAGGTTCTAGGAATTGATAGAATACCTACTTAGATGATTCAACAAATGGATGCAGGACTGGAGATGCTCACTCATTTATGCCAAGAAATTTGGAAGACAGCTACCTGGCTAACTGATGGAAAAGATCCATATTTGTGCCCATTCCAAAGAAAGGTGATCCAACAGAATGTGGAACTTATTGAATAATGCCATTAATATCACATGCAAGAAATTTTTTTCTGAAAATAATTTAAAAATGGTTGCATCAGTACATTGACAAGGAACTGCCAGAAAGTCAAGCTGGTTTCAGAAGAGGACATGGAATGATGGATATCATTGCTGATGTCAGATGGATATTGACTAAAAGCAGAGAATACTAGAAAGATGTTTACCTGTGTTTTATTGACTATGCAAGGTCATTCAACTGTGTGAATCCTAACAAATTATGGATAACATTGAGAAGAATGGGAATTCTAGAACACTTAATTGTACTCATGAGGAACCTTTACATAGACCAAGAGGCTCTCATTGAAATGGATGAAGGGGATGCTGCATGATTTAATATCAGGGTTGTATCCTATCACCACAATTATTCAATTTGTATGTTGAACAAATAATCAGAGAAGCTGGACTATATGAAGAACACAGTATCAAGATTGGAGGAAGACTCATTAAGAACCCATGACATGCCGATGACACAACCTTGCCTGCTGAAAGTGAAGAGGACTTGAAGCACTTACTGGTGAAGATCAAAGACTACAGCCTTCAGTAACATAAAGAAAACAACAATCCTCACAATTGGATCAATAAGCAACATCATGATAAACAGGAAAAAAATGAATTTGTCAAGGATTTCATTTTACTTGCATCCACAACCAATGCCAATGGAAGCAGCCGTCGAGAAACCAAGTGATGTATTGTGTTGGGCAATTCTGCTGCAAAAGACCTCTTTAAAGTGTTAAAGAACAAAGACATCACTTTGTTCTTTAACTGAGGTGCACCTGACAGAAGACAGAGTATTTTCAATAGCTTCATATGCATGTGAAATTTGGACAATGAATAAGGAAGCTGCAGAATAGTTGGTGTATTTGAATGGTGGTGTTGGCAAAGAATACTCAATATACTCTGGACTGCTAGAAGAATGAACAAATTTGTCTTGGAGGAAGTACAATGTGAAAGCTTTTTAGAAGCAAGAGTGGCCAGACTTCATCTCTCATATTTTGGTCATGTTGTTAGAAGGGACCAGTCCCCTGGAGAAGGATATCATCCTTCGTAAAGTAGAGCATCAGCAAAAATGGGAAGACCCACAACAAAATGGATTGATATAGTGGCTGTGATGATTGGTTCAAAAACAGCAATGATTGTGAGGGTGGTGCAGTACTGGGCAGTGTTTCATTCTCTTGTCCATAGGGTCACTATGAGTCAGAACTGACTCGACAGCACCTCACAACAACAAGAATTCTGTCATAGTGACAAATATGGGTCTGCAAACACAATGTGACTGTTTCCACCTTTCCTGCATATACAGATGACTGAATATACGTTTTCATTCCTTGATCCAAAAAATGAGGGCTATTATGAAACAAGGGCAAAATAAAACATCTCGAGTTTCCTGACTTTATCAAAATAAAACAGCACACTGGGCAAATTGCAAAGATTAGTCCAAGATCAAAAGTAAGAAGTAAGGATGTAAAGAGATAGAGCTGTTACTGCCAGTTGGTCTCTAATAGCTGTGCTCCCTTTTCTTTCATAAAAATAATATTTCCAAATTTTAGCTACAAAAAGAGTCACTCATTTTTAACAAACTACATTTTCCTGCTACACTATGGCTATGTGTGGCCATGTAACTAAGTTTGGCTAGTGGAAAGAGAATGAGAGTGATGAAAGCAATTTCTGGATCTTGACGTTATAATGAAGGGATGTTCCTATCCCTTTCCTTTCTCTCCATTGTACTGTGCCTGGAAGGTAGGCCAAGGCAACACCCCAAAGTCAGTGTGGCAAGAAAATAGAAGGAATTTGGGTCAGGTCGTGACCTTCCCAGCTTTAGTCTGCTTATACAAGAAATTTCCTTTGAGTGAGAAATAAATTTTTGTCATCTCAATGCTTGTATCATTTTGGGTCCAGCAAATGTATCCTTATCTAGCAAATATCAGTAGTGGTCCCTCCTCCATTAAAAAAAAAAAATCCTTTTCTTTGGCCTATGAAAATGACAGATGGGACCTGGAGAATGTCAGTGGATTAGAGTAAACTTAATCAATTCATGATTTGAAATAGAGTTGCTATTCCACATGATCTCTTTACATGTGTAAGTCTTCTCAGCATACACCGGATGAGATCTAGGCCTTCATGAAGCACTGTGTGAACAATGTTGGAAAAGACTGATGATTAGTAAAACAAGGTAAAATGGCATTAACATTATTTAGTTGAAATTGCACTAAGAATAGAAAGCTGCTGATAGTTGAAATGGAGCATTTAATTCTACTTTGGACTAAAGATCATAATGAAAAAACAATGAGTTTGAATAACATGCAGGCCAAATCATTAAAGTTAGTTGCTCCATTGCAAGGAAACTTTAATTACAAGGACATTGAAGAAGAACCTCTTATTGCCAGTAAAGGCTGGTTACACTGTTTCAGAATCTGCATGACTTTGTAGAATTTGAATTGAACATAAAGGCAATTATAGAAAAAAATCGATGATTGTGGGAATGTTGACATGTGACTTTTCAAAAAACTCTACAAACGCAGCCATAGGAACTTTGTGAAGAACAGATCATAAATGAGAAAATTGTGACAAAGATAGGCATAAGTGACAAAGATATGAAATAGACATATGTCCTAGAAAAAGTGCCACTGGCAAAAAAGAAAGAAAGAAAGAAAGAAAACTTTTCACATTCAAGGAAGAGAAGAGATACTTCATGACACTAAAAATATAAACGATAAAATTTTAGAAAATGATTCAAACTTAGAAGAGTCTGACAATCTACTGAGCACAGGAAACATGGTTGCTCTGTGTTATGTTATACAAGAAGGCAAGGACTTACTCTTGATAATTTTTTTTCCACAAAAAAATATAATGCTTTAATTTTCTATGTTTCTGATATTTTAAATTACAGTGTACTAAATAAATATTAGTTTTACTTTTTAAAAATTTTCTTGAAAGTAAGACAGTTTTGCATGTTTTGCAAAAAAAAAAGTCCTTAAAGATCAATTTCAATTGTAAATTTCTCCATGATTGTGAACATGACTTAATTTCAACTTTCAAGGTCATCTTCATGGTCCCGCACTACCATGCAAAGTGAGGACTGTGTGTATTCTTTATGAGGCAGATACAGAAAACACAGTGCAAAGAGGATTTTTACAAAGACATTTTACTAGCTCACATAATCAAAATGTGTAGGGTTAGATCTTTGCAGGCACAGATGGGTTAAGGACTATAATGACATAATCAAAACTCAGTTTTGCTTCATCTTGAATCTAAGTATTGGATTCCATCCATGTGATGAGCTCTATCTGTTTCACCCCATAATAGCAAGGTGGCTGCAACAGCCCTAGTTTCAAGCTTTTTCCAGGTTGCTGAGTCCGAATCAACTTGATAACAATGGGTTTGGTTTATTATCATTATCCACATCTTACAAACAAGGAAATTTGCACAGAGATTAACTTAACTAGTTCAAGGTAGAGTTTACCTTGTGCAAGTGGGTATCAGAGATCCACAGTCCATGCTCTTTATCACTTTCTTATGCTGTTTTTTTGTTCACTTGTTTGTTAAAGATATCTGGAGAAATAATTACTACCCAACTCTTTCAATTAACAAAATATAAAACACTTTGTAATTAGTCAATCTGCTTATTCAATAAGAATTCCTTGACCTCTGTGTGCTAGGCACTGTGCTATATGATGGGGACCCAAAAGTGAATAAAATAAATGTGTAACTTCTAAAGAAACTCTTATGGCAATGATAGCCATATAGAGAATGATAATGTAAATGATGAAGTTTAAGGAAACAAATATACTAATAGAAAATACATAAAAGGTTCACCTATCTCAGTTGAAGATAATACAAAAACAGTCGCAGCAGCACATTGCAAGCAGTTCATGAAGTGTTAGAAATTCAAGGAGTTTGGAAAAAAGATGTGAAACATGGGATATCATTACTGGCATTAGATGGATCTTCGCTGAAAGCAAAGAATACCAGAAAGATGTTTGCTTATGTTTTATTGACTATGCAAAGTCATTCAACGTGTGGATCATAACAACCTATGGATAACATTGAGAAGAATGGGATTCCAGAACACTTAATTTTGCTCAAGAGGAACCCGTACATAGATCAAGTGGCAGTTGTTTGAACAGAACAAGGGGAAGTTACGTGGTTTAAAATCAGGAAGGCTGTGTGTCAGGGCTGTATCCTTTTGCCATCCTTTTTCAATCCGTACACTGAGAAAATACTCCGAGAAGCTGGACTAAATGAAGAAGAACGTGGCATCAGGATTAGGAGAAGACTCATTAACAACCTGTGATATGTAGATGACACAATCTTTCTGGAAAGTGAAGAAGACTTGAAGCACTTACTGATAAAGATCAAAGACTTCATAGATTACACTTCAACATAAAGAAAACAAAAATACTCACAACTGGATCAATAAACAACATCATGATAAATGGAGAAAAAAGGGAAGTTCTCAAAGATTTCATTTTACTTGGATCCACAATCAACGTCCATGAAAGCAGCAGTCAAGAAACCAAACAACATATTTAATTGGGCAAATCTGCTGCAAAAGATCTCTTGAAAGTGCTTTTTAAGCAAAGATACCACTTTCAAGACTAAGGTGCCCCAGACCCAAACTATTCTCTTTTCAGTAGCCTCATATGCATGTGAAACTTGGACAATGAATAAGGAAGACAAAAGAATTGATGTCTTTGAATTATGCTGTTAGGGAAGATTATTAAATATACCATGAACTGCCAGAAGAATGAATACATCTGTCTTGGAAGAAGCACAGCTAGAATGTTCCTTAGAAGTGAAGATGGTGAAACTTAGTGTCATGTACTTCAGACATATTGTAAGGAGGGACTAGCCTGGAGAAGGACACCATGCTTGGTAAAGCAGAGGGCCAGTGAAAAAGAGGCAGACTCTCAATGAGATGAAACGTTGGGCACAGTGGCCACAACGGCAGGCTTAAACATAGCTACGATTGTGAGGATGTCGCAGGCCTGGGAGTGTTTCCTTCTGTTGTACACAGGGTCCCTATGAGTCAGCCCTAACTCGATGGGACCCAACCACAAGAACAACAACAACAACAACCTCAGCCTGGTGATGAAGGATGATGAGAAGTGTGAGAAAAAGTCTTGAAGGATGAATGGGACTTAGCTAATAAATGTGGGTAAATAAGAGTGGACTGGTTGGTGAAGTGAGTACTAAGAATAGAGATAGTAAAGAGCCTGGTGTTTGCCACTGGAGCGATTTAAGGAGATAAATCATAATTTCAAATTTCCTGACATGAAGGAACACTGTGAATGAAGTTAAAGAGGCTAACCTGACCTGCAATGAGGAGCACTGTGCTATTGAAACCATAATCATAGTGCTATCTGAAGAGCAGCTCCCCATTTTGCTACTAGCTCTTAATTCTGCATAGACTGAAAATGTGAAAGGATAATCTCTGAGAGAAAATGAGGCCAAACAACAGAAATTTCTGTTTGCTGCTAAAATATTTTGTTCCACCTGTTTTAGTGGAAGGAATATTTTCAATAAAAATTCTCTTGGGATTTTAGAAGGTAAAATGAAAGTGCTCATATTGCTTACAGTAACATGTTAGGGGGTGGTATCTTTGGTTCAACTACCAATACTTTAATGATCTTGAATATTGTATATGACATTCTTAGGCCACTAAAGACCACCCGTCTGTCAGTTTATTGTACTGTGGTAGCTTGCATGTTGTTGTGATGCTAGAAGCCATGCCACTGGTATTTCAAATGCCATCAAGGTCCTTGTGGTGGGAGCTTCCAGATTAAGACAGACTAGGAAGTAAGGCAAGGTGATCTACTTCTGAAAATTAGCCATTGAAAACTCCATGGATCACAACAGAATATTGTCCAGTGTTGTGCTTGCAGATAAGCCCCATAGGTTTGAAATGCACGGTAGCCACAACCACGAACTCAAGTGTACTGATCATAGTGAAGATGGTTCAGAACAGGGAACGTTTTGTTCTGTTGTGCATAGGGTCACCATGAATTGGAGTTGACTCTACAGCAACCAACAACAATTACAACAGGCCAGGCCTGTTAAATTTCTGGAAGGACTAGCACATTGTGATGCAAATTATATGGAATTACATGAATGCCACATCTTAATCAGAGTGGGAAATACCTCATCTTGCAAGCAGTCTTATTTTTTAGTTTATTTTGAAGTTTCTTTTTATAACCAGATGTTCTGTTTGCAGTTGTTTTTGTTTCACATTAGGCTTGGATTTTGGCCATGTGGGAATGCAGAAGAGGATTATGTTCAAGGATGGCTAATGTGCTCTAGTAAGTTAGAATTCATCAGATTGAAATGGTGTATTTTTATAATATCTGTATAAAATCCAGAGCCTTTCTATGAATGAAAGTGATCCTGGACATGACAAAAGAACTCAAATTTTGTTGACTCAGGAATACTCTTTCAGAAAGAGGATATATTATTTTAGATCTGGTTGTAAAACAAAGAAATTAAACTAGGTTATTCTGAAACATTTTATCTATTTCTTGGAATAGTCCACCTGGCATTGTGATGCTTGAAATATAGGATAATACGGTGATGGTCCTTGCTTTGGTATGAAACCTAATGTGTATGGAATAATTATAAATACCTCAGGGAAAGACTTCTTTTTTTATGGAAAATTTCAGTTCATTATAGCACAATGCCAAGTAGGATAAACTTTTTTTTTTTTTTCCTTTTAAGAAAGCAAATACAAAAACTCTTGGTGCATTCTCTCTGAATATCTTTCCTCAAATGGTGATGAAAACTTAGCAAAATCATGTACAAGTTAAGTAACTGTGATAAACAGCTCCTTGAAAGTTGTGACTCAAGTAACAACATGAGAATATGCATTGTTTTCAAGCAAGAATTGTCATAATTGAAAGAATTATTGGGCTATACCCTTTGTAATTCTCTCAGTTTCCTGCTTTTTTAAAAAATACAAAAAACATAAAGAAAAAATCACCAGCAAGGCAAGGTTTAGGCAGGGTTGAAAGCATATAGCTTGAGCTCAGCATCCTGTTTGTCCTTTTGGGCTTCTAACTCCAAAAGTGTCCTAAAGGAATGAGAAGTTTGTTTTGAAAATACCTGCCTATCTGTTTCTCCTCTTGTTCCTCAAAATTACATTGACTCACACTTCCTTAAAACACATTCCTATTTTGACCTACTCATTTGGTGATATTGACAAATTTACATTCCAGTTCAAACAGAAAGGGAGAATTAATAAAAGGAGATGAAAATGGGCTCAACAAATGTCTTACAACTCATTTAAAACATAAATCCTTGTAAAAATCAGTACTTTTGATGGCAGGACAATATGGGCAGAAAAAGCGAACTCATTACTGCAGTGTCTTTTTTTTGTCTCTTCTACCTACGTGCAAAACTACTCCTAAGGACTTTCCCAACCTACAGCACATTCTCCATGTTCTGTCAGAGCCTAACTGTCTCTCTGATTTTCTTCTTTAATCTATGTTAAGGCATTAATATATTCATGTACTACTCCTCCAGGTAACATGCTTGCATTTAATGAGAGCCTTCCAGAAATAATGTTTTACTAAACAAGTAATTCAAATTGTGGGATTCTTGGGAAGGACAGCAGGACATAGAAAATGATACATTTGGGAAGGTGGCTCTTTCCACACCTTGCACACATTCCACTCAGACCTGCCCAAATGTTCTTAGAACAGTGTTTCCCAAGGTCTGTGTTGCCAAACATTAGTTCTTTTTTGTTACTGTATAGGAGAATGAACTTGCATGATCAAATAAGTTTTGGAACTGGTGGTTCCATGCCCTTCTCTTGGAGGGTCACAATAACTTTACTCGTGTAAAAGTTCTAAGAAATCCTGTAGGGAGAGTCAGCATCAAGGATTTTACCTAGCTCACAAGCTAGCAAGATAATCTACCTCACTTGCAAGCTAACAAGATAAACTTTTTACAAATGCTTGTGGAAGACAAGATACTACTGGGTCACAGACAAATGATTTTATTACACAGCAAGAGGGATGAACATCGTGTTTGCCTTGGTTCTCCTGACCTCCCAAGACCCATGAGGATATACAGAGGGCAACCAGTAGATGCTGCACTTGCATTGAGTTTGTGTTGCAGCAAGGAATTCCCTTCCGAGCTTGAAAAATCTACTATTATAGCAAACCTGCTCTTCATCACAGTTATTGGTAGCTACTATAGTCAACTCCATTCTCATGGTGACCCCATGCACAACAAACTATTGATTTACACTGGCTAATTTTCAGAAGCAGATTTCTAGGCCTTTCTTCCTAATATGTCTTGGTCTAGAAGTTCCACTGAAACTGTACAGTACCATAGCAACACATAGGCCACCAGTGACAGACGAGTGGTGGCTGTACATGACGTTTCCTGTATGGAATGCAAGAATTCTACTGTGGAAGCATCAGTGCCCCCAGCTTGAGAGAGACACCACCTCATCCATCAATGTTGCTTGTGCAAGGTCGCATGCTGCAAACACAAGTATGAGAAAAGGCCCACACAAAAAGTAGTCAGGGTCTCATATTCTTGGCATGGCCAACGAGAATGTACAAGGATTCTCAGGGCTCCCAGCAGATTGCCTCACTTAGCAGTCACAAAATCTAATTTTATTGAATCCAGAAATCCCCAAATTTAGTTTGTCGATAGTAGCATTCAGGAGAACATATTTGGAGAACATTGATTTCAATTTTTCACATTTTTGGGTTCCACATGTTGGAAATGAATCAAGGTGTTCCTTTTTAGGCTCTTACATTTTTTTTTTTTTTTCTAATTATATCAATAGAAGGGAAAGTTTTTCCAATATGGGCCAGGCAGCAATTTTATCAGGATCTATCACTTCCCAATCAGTTTGTCTTTGAATGAAGTCAGATGCTCATATATACCAAAAAGGATTTTTTTTTTTTTTT
>NW_006921588.1:15850041-15872643 GCF_000298275.1 Orycteropus afer afer | reverse complement strand
TGGAGTCATCTTTTCTTCTCTTTCTTTTCCTTCCACTTCTGCAGGCCTGGATATCTATTTTAGTTAAAGTACAATGTAGACTTTTATTTTCTCTTCTGCGGACTTTACTTTGGGAATATTTAACTGATAACTCTTGTTCCCTTATCTTTCCTCAAACTTTTTCTTGACACTTTTCAGCCTGCTGGTCACATAAATACCATCGTTAGAATGATCCTAAATAGCAGCCTATTTATTAATTTTCTTTCATTGTGCTCACATGCCCTCCTTTTTGTTGCTAAGTCTTGTAAGTCTTGCTAAGTTCTGTTGGTAAGTCTTGTATTATTTTGAACTAACTAAGGGGCATGAACTCCTCTTTCAGGTCTGTGCTTATACTCCCAATCAAATGTAGCATTAGATTTCCCTTTTTTTCTTGGCTTTAACTAACTAGGATCTTTATGTTCTGTCACGTACTGAAATTTTGGTATATTTACTTTCACTTCCATTTTGCATTATAAACGATCATTTTCAATTTCCTCCTTAGCAATATTTCATATGTTCTTATGGAAACTGTGCTTAATTGCAGTGGCAATATGGTATTCCCTTGAAATTAAAGAGTGTAAGCATCTGTTTACTCATCTTATAACTCTGAAAATGGAAGTTGAATAAAATATTCATAATGAATCATTAGGCATGAATCAGCCTTACATCTTGTGAGGCAGAACATTGTTTTCCCTTGGAACTGTTGATCATTGCAGGCTGTTGCAATTTTACAAAATGACTATATACCCATACTGTAGTCATTTAACTTGATTCTTCTTTGTCATTCCCTGGTCATGAAGTTGGTTTCTGTCTAAATGCACTGCTAGTTTGATTAAAAACCTGACTTTTCTACACAAATTATCAAGCTGGTTGTATAGTCCGGGACGACTATATTGGTTTCAAAATAAAAGGTGCTCCCAGTGACTTGGAGTCCCCAGGTAGCACAAATGATTAAGTTCTTGCCTACAGTGGTGCCATGAATTACTTGGTATGGCACTTCTCAACAATGGAAAAAAAAAAACAAAAACCAAATTTTTCACTGCCATCGAGGCAAGTCCTACTCATAGTGACCCCACTGGGCTTCCAAGGCTGTGAGTTTTTATGGAAGCAGACCACATCATCTTTCTTTCATGGAATGGCTGGTGGGTTTGACACAGTGAATCTTGGTTAGCAGCCAAATGCCTTAACTATTATACCACCAGATCTACTATGGCGTTCTAGCCATGATCTTTGTGTCTCTCATCAGATTACTATTTGGAACTACACAAATGTAAGGTCTTGTGGCTCGCTGAGGGAATCGGATAGCTTGTTAGTAATGTAAATAAAGTACATGGCACTCTTGTGGGGATGAGGCCATGGAAACAAGGTGTATGGAATCCTAATGTAGGTATTGGCCAATTTTGTCTTTCTGCTAGGCTTAAAATTAGCCATCCAGAGGCAGAAGGGGGATCTCACTACCATCAAGACAGAGAAGAGCCTGGAGTAGAGTACATCCTTGGACCCAAGATCCCTGTGCTAAGATGACAGCAGATAGATGGCAGAGGGACAGCACAGAGACGGTGGCAGCAGAACTGAAAGACTGGCACAAGATAGGGGAATGAGCTTGCTGGCCCAGGGAGCAAGGAAACTGAGTGAGTGCCTTTGGGTAGGAGTCTTGCTGATGGAGTTGGGTGCACTGAAATGCACTTATGGGCAGGTGCCTGAGCCTGGACAAAATCCCGGCCGAGAGGCTAAAGACTAAAGAGAGGCATGCCTATGGGCATAGCAGAGGGGAGACTGACCTGACTGAAGAATGGCATCATGAGTGCATTTCTGAATGTTAATTGTAACCTGTCACTTCCTTAATAAGCCCCATAATTGTGAGTATTGTCTGTGAGCTCTGTGTGGCCTTTGCAATGATTTATCTAACCCAGCAGAGAAATAGTGAGTGCCTTGGCAGGAATGGTTGATATCAGGATTGGCAAAAACATTGGTGGGTAGCAACATATCTTACTTCTCTGCCTCATAGGAATTGACTTTGGACTGATGCTGTTGATCCTTCTATCACCCCCATGCGAGGTTAGAGGAGGTCAGAAGATGCCTTCCCATGGTCTTTCTGTAACTACTATTCAGAGGTGATATCGCCTCGGAAACCCAAGGAGGGGTCCCTATGAGTCGGGTCTGACTCAACGGCACATAACCATAACAACAACATTCAGAAGGTTGGTGGTCTGAACCTATCCAGGGGTGTCGCAGAAAAAAGTCCTCGTGGTTTGCTTTTGAAAGGTCACAGCCATTGGAAACCCTATGGAACACAGTTCTACTTTGAAATATATGGGGTCATGGTGTTTGGTTTCCAGTGACTTGAGAGTGTCAGAGTTTTTCTCTGAATATCACATGAAATACCAAAAAATAAGGCACTGTTATTCTATGAATTTCCAGGTGAAAGCATTTTAACAAAACCAAATTTCTCTGGCCTCACACCAAATATTGCCTTAGTTTTATATTTTATTTATTTTTTTTCTAAATATTATTTAAAGGAAACTAAAGTTTAAAGGATCTCAGTAAATGTCAGCCTTTATATTTTTACAGATTTATTTTTAGTTATGATTTCTCCAGCCCCTCAAATCCTCCAAAGACCTAGAAGTCTGGAAGCAGGAAACTAAATAATCAGAGAGAGGGAAGATTTTCCAGGTGAGATCAAGTTTTCTTCATCCATAAATTAGAATGAGGACCCCTAAAAAAGATGAAACCAATTAGTCTATGAAATCACTAGGGTGAGACTAGGATAAAAAGTTTCTGTCAATGAACCAAAGAGACAAAAATTCCTATCCTCGTGGAGTTTACATTCTAGCTTAGGGAGACTGGTGATAAACCCTGAACATGTATTAGACAGTGATCAGAGCTAAGGGGAAAAATAAAGCAGGGAGAGCAATAGGAATGTTGGGAGGTAATGTGATTAGAAAGGTAAGACAAAGGAGGAAGATGATGTCAGGCCTATAGGTCACTGGAATAATGTTTAAGCACAGATACTGTCCCTGCTTTCATAGAGCTTACAATCTAGAAGGGAAAGAGTTAATGAGTAATTATTACAAGATGTCTATTAAAGTTAGAAGAGTATGGAGCATTATGGAAACTCCGTGAGAGTGGTGTGTTCTAATGTACTGCAGGAGACTCCTTCCATGAGGAAATAACATTTATGTTGAGAACTACATGATGAGCGCAAGTCAGACAGATGGAGATAGGCATTGCTGGAGCTAATGGAGAAGGAGTTTGTGGCTGTTACTAGGGGTTCAAGTAGAAGCAATAAGAATGAATTTTCCAGGAATTGAAAAGCATATGTTATGACTAAGACAAAAACTCAATCAGGATTGTGTTGCAGATCAAACTGGAGAAGTGCAGGGTGGCCAGATGATAAAAAGTATTCACGCTGCATAAGAATTGGACTTTACCTGAGACCACTAGGGAGCCATGGAAGATTGTAAACAGAGGAGATAGCACAGTCACTTTAGATAAAGAATGGAGAACAGGCTGGGAGGGGTGCAATAAAGGGAGCTAATCCACTCTTGCAGTAGTGCAGGGAGGAGGCTGTGGTGCTTTTGATGTTATGGACTGGTAGTAGTGGGAAAGAGGAGACACAGCTACACCTGGGAGATATTTGGGGGCAACAATAGATAGGACTGGATGATTGTTTATACATGGATTTTTCAGTAATGGAGGTTAAAGTGGAGGGAAGGGTCGAAGCTGTCATTCAAGTTTCTGGCTGGGCAATGTGATAGATGGTGGTGACATTGACTGCAAATAGGGAACAAAGGAAAAAGAACAAAGTCAGAGATGGACTTTGACTTTCAGAACATGCCATTGATTAAACTCAAAATGACATTTACTATATTTTTCCTCCTGTAATTCTTTCTCCCAACTGAAACTTGAGAGATGACTTAATCATGCTATTGTATGGGTAACTTAGTTTAATCTTTTTACTTTAGTAGGAATATTATTTCTGTGTACATAGAAAACTGTGTCGCTATTAAGAGATTTCATTGGTTTCAGATGCAGATAAAGTTTGTAACATAGCTAAGCATGTGGCGCCATCTTCAGGACTGTTTGTTCAAAGTTTACAGAGCAACCAGACTAAAAGGCAAGCTTCTCTTAGCAAAACACTTCAGCATGGAATGGGTCTGACTCCATCTTGTTTGGTAATAAGAAGCTGAGAAAACGTTTCTGCTAACTCCAATTGTGTAACCAAGTCCTTTGTCTTCATAAGAACTGTAGTTTATCACAGGATATAGGAAAGATGGTGACACATTTTCATTGAAATCATTTCAGTTTGAAAGTAACTGTGAGCTGGAAAATGAGCTTTGCTACAGAATAGGCTGGAAGAGGAAATTAAGGCAGCATCACTTGAGGTTTTCTGCCTAAGCACCCTGATTCTCAGGAGCTTCCACAATTTCATATATTTGTGTTCTCAATTCTTAAGCATTTATAATACTTTATAAATGTATGAATATACAAATTTGAAACAAATATTGTGTTGTATTTTTGGTTTATAAAATGCAGTCTCATAGGATTGTAAATCTCCAGAAATGAATAGCTTACCCCATAAGGAGGTATCATATAGCTCCCTAGATGATTTTATTTTTAAAATCATCTCTGTTTTTGATTATTCTTTTTGCGTGAACTCCACCCTTTAGCAGGGCTTGTATATAAAAACATATACATGTACCTGTTTATCCTAATATACTTGTCATCTTTGTGTGCAGGATGCAATGTTTAACCTACACTGCGCATCCAGCATAGTTTCATGAATACTTCGGCAAGTCTCTTTTTCCCTAAAAGATAATAATTGCAGGTCCCAGGGATTAGGACCTGATGTTTTAGGTGGCCATTATTCAGCTGTTACCTACATTAATCTAAATTCCATTTCTAGATAAGTGGGGGTCCAGGCCATCTCATCAATGATGGGCTAGGGTTTCTGAGAGTCCAAGTTGTGCTTATGGGAAAAGGAGGAAAAGGGTGTAGCCAATAATAGTATCTAATAGTAATTATGCCTGGTGCTTTACAAGGATTATGTCATCTAATCCTCATAAGAACCTATGGCGTGGGTACTTTTGTTATCATCTGTATTCTGATGGTCAGGAAACTGAAGCTTAGAACTATGACTACATGTTGAAAAGTCATGGGAGATGTGGTTAAGAGCAGAGGCTCTGGCTCCAGACTTCCTGGGTGTGAGTCTGGCTCTTCCATGACCCTGCTGTGTGATTTTGGGTGGGGTGCCAAATACTCCATGTCTTGGTTTCCTCATTTGTAAAATGAAGATGATAATTATACCTACTGTATAAGTTTCCTATGAGACAATATAGATTTTTACAGAGTGCGTACCTAGTGTGTGATAAGTAGTCAATAACTGCTAGCTATTAAGAGTTGTCCATTTTCATTTATTTTTAAGCATTTTAAAATAACACACTATTTTATAGAAACTTGGACATCACTTTTATCCAGATACCCTGTTATGAGTGTTAAGTCACATGTTTGAGATTAAATGAAAATAACAAATAACAAGATGAGAAGCTTCCATTTCCATTTAGTTGGAGGAAGCCCATCAGGGAAGAATTTTTGCAGCTCTTTTAATGAAAGAAATTATATAACATGGTAGCTTTGATAGGGATATAGTACAGAGAAGAATGCACAGACATGAGGAGGGAGGTAATGAATGAAATGAAAGGTAAGTAGGTTTACTTTTCTAGCCAAGAAAGATGGATAATGGGGAGGAAAACATAACATCAATGCATACCATTAAAACTCTACTAGTTATGATGATGATATCTGCTATAACACTAAATCCTAAAATATCAGTGGTTCAAAACCAGAGAACTGTATCTTGCTCATGCCACAGTCCAGTGAAGTGCTCTGGTTGGGCAACTCTCCTCTAAGTGATGCTTTAGGATCCAAGCCTCTTCCATGGATTTACTATCTTTAGCATGTAGATCACATGAGCCACCCTGGAGGTTCTCCCATTCCAGTCAGTGGAAGAGAAAATCAGATGGAACATACGAGATACAGGTTTTTTTTTTTTTTTTTTAATGGGTCAGGCCTGCAAAAGATGTTTTTCATTTTGGCTCCCACATTCAATCTCATGGCCTCACTCACATATAACTGTGCCTAAGAAGGAAGGACGTGAGTTTTGGGACACACTGTAGCCTCTTCCTCAGAAATTTTCATGCAAAATGACTGTATCACATTTCTTAATACTCACCAATACAGATGCATAATCACTAGGAACAAAGAAAAACTGAATTGTTTCTGGAGATTCATGGAAAACCAAATTGAATCTATTACTACAGAGTAAAGGTCTATGGATTAATTTTGATGCAAATCAAAATTTTTGTTCTCTAGAAAGCCCTGCTATGATTATTTTATAAGAGCGACAAGTAGCACTGGATTCTTAATTTCTGTGAAGCACTGTGTGACAAGCTTTGTACATATCATCCAATTTACCTTTACCATACTTCTGTGATGCAGAAATTGTTATTTCTTGTCTATAGATGAAGAAACTGAATCCCAAGAAAGGTCCTGACTTGCCCATGATCATAAAGATAATAAGAGTAAATATTGAAATACATATTCGACTCTCAAAGCACAAGGCTCTCCTGACTCCTGTGACTTCTGATCATTGCACAAGTCAAAATTCTTTGCAGATAGTCATTTGGTGCTTGCATGTATCCTTCTGCAAGTTTTGATGTGTATGTTGTTTGTAAGCTGCATCAGTTAATATGGTGTATAACAAACACCCCAAAATGCAGAAGTTAAAATAGAAAAAAAAAAAAAAAATTGTTATTTCTCTTGATTCTGTAAGCTGGCCAATGGTTCTTCTATTCCACTTGGTATTAGCAAGAGTCACTTATGAAGCTGCACCCAACTCTTCGGAAGGTCCAGGAAGGCCTTTCTGACATGCCTGGTACCTTGGAGCTACCTAGTACCAAAAAAAAAAAAAAAAAAATTACTGCCATGGAGTCGATCCAACTCTGAGGCAGTATCTCTACAGAAGTAGGTTGCTCTATCTTCCTTCCAAGGAGTGGCTGGTGGGTTTGAATCACCAGCCTTCTGATTAGCAGTCAAATGCTTTAGGCACTACAACACCAGAGCTCCCAAGTGAGATACCCAAATTCTCCTTCATGTGGTCCCTCTGTCCATGGCTTTTCCTCCTCCAGGACCTCACCGTATGAAGTCTTTCTAGAGGTATAGTTTGAACTTCTTTTACAACATGGTGCTACATTTGAAGAGGCAGAAAGCAAAGGCTCCCAGTCCTCTTCAGGCTTAAGCCCAGAACTGACTCACAATTACATGTGCAACACTCTATTGGTCAAAGGAGTCGCAAAGCCAGCCCAGATTAAAGGAGAAAAAAGAGACCTTCACTGCTTGATAAGAGGAACAGCAAAGAATTTGTGGCCATATTTAATCCACCACATAGCATTCTTCAAGAGCATGTGTGGCACTGTCATCCCAATTAAACTCCTTAAGGCAAAATCTTTTCAATTTTACTATTGTTTCTTAGCCTCTAAGACTATGCTCTGAATAAAATGAGTCCAAAAAATGGTGACTGCATGACTGCAGAGAAATCATACTCTATTTCCTAACCAAAAACCAAACTCACTGCCATCTAGTCAGATCCAACTCATAGCGACCCTTCCTTGGGTTTCGGAGGCAGTATCACTATGGAAGTAGGTTGTACAACCTTCCTTCCATGGAGTAGCTGATGAGTTTGAACTGCCAGCCTTCTGGTTAGCAGTCACATGCCTTAGGCACTATGCTACCTGAACTCCCATACTCTATTTAGGTGAGAGGAAAAGAAGCCTGGAGCACCCACAACAGAACACAGACTCTCAGGCCAGCCTAAGCTTCCCACCTGTGAAATTCGGTAAATACACTTTCCAAACATGTTCTTTCCAGAGAAATTGGCATCACACCTCTTTGTAGGTTCTCTGCTTCTGTGCTCACATAAATCCCTAGCTGAGCTGCAATAGGAAGCCTTTCTGCTGATTTAAGTCTGAAAATGGTGACAAGTTGTGCATTTGGAATTTAGGGCAAATGACATTTAACATTGCACAATGAATTAACAATCCCATGGAAAGATTCTGATAAAAATAAGATTGCTGTCCATTTTTGTTGGCTGCCAGTTAACAGAAAGTGAAATTGCCTAGGTCACATTAGAAAATACCCTGGCTCTCACATTGCCTGTTTCGGAGCATAGGTGGTTATAGCTCTCTCACTAGAAATGGTAATCCTGGCTATACTTGGGGCATCACCACCTGATAGAACTTTATACTTTACATTGTAATTGTCCTATACAAGGGGTTTTTACTGGGTAAGACACACATACACACAAACCTGTACAAACCAATAAACAAAAGATAAAAGATTAAAATTGTACAAGTATAAAAGAATGAGATCTAATAGAAATCAGCTGTTAGGTGATCTTACAGCACTTACAGTAAGACACAGATGGCTCTTGGGAGAGGGAAATAGCTCAGTTAAATTTCCTCTGCAGGGGTCTGGTACTTTCTTTGTGTCAGACGTCCTGAAACAGGCACTCATATATGATTTGTTGTACCAGAAGAAAAACCTTTTTTTCCCCCCCGTTCAGGTCTCTTTCTTTGCTATGAACCCTGTAAGTAGATAATGACAAAAATTTATGAGGGTTAAATCCAAAAGCAAAGGCCTGGGGCATATTGTTGGAAAGCTAAAGACTGTTCTTTTGGGAGTTCTCTATGGCTTTATTACCTGAGAAAAGATGGAGTAATAATTGACATGTGGTTCTTGACAGATGTTGACAAGGGGAAAACATGTAACTAAGTCCCTTGGAGTTTTTGCAAAGAATGATTATGATGCTTGTCTCCATGTTTCATAATCTCAAGAGTACAATCAAATTTTCCCCCTTACTCTAAGTGCCAGGCAGATATCCATGCAGATGCTATAGGACTATATCAGCATCTGGCCAAAGAACAGAATTCCCTCATTTCGTATAAAGGATATACATAATAGAGATCACTAAACATGGAGTGAGTGTTTTGTTATATTCCATTGTTAATTTTTCTGACATAGATTGATTGCTACGGAGGAAGAATCCACCAAAATTTTTTAACTGTCAGAGCTTGTGCTATAAAATTAAACAATTAATTTCCTCAAAAATTTTATTCATATATTATTTGATAAAATAGTCAGATGATAGAAATATTTACAAATATGCTGTTAGAATAGTACTGTGTAAGAATAAGAAGTAGATTTAGAAAGGAAACATTTTCTCTTTATTTGCCAAACATCCAGATGAAAAGTTGAAAGATTGTCAGTCACACAGATGTTTAAAATATCCAGATGCTTGGTATTATGTAGAGAAGACATTTGGCAACAAATAAAACTTTTTTTCCATCCATATGATTTATTATAGTCTCATTTTGAAGAATATTGTATATTAATGGAAAATATACCTAACTCACTGCTGTCGAGCCAATTTGACTCATAGCGACCCCTCCTTGGGTTTCCGAGGTGGTTTCTCTAGGAGGTAGATTGCCCCATCTTCCTTCTGAGGAGTGGCTGGTGGGTTGGAATGTCCAGCCTTCTGGTTAGCAGTCAAATGCCTTAGGCACTATGCCACCAGAGTGCCCAATGGAAACTATAAGCATTAAAATAAAAAGTAGAGCAAAATATAGGAATACAGTTTTTACACTTATTTTCGGTAAATGTCCAGTAAAAGACTGAGAGTTCCTAGGGTTTAATGAATGAAGAATTGTTCACGATAAATAAATATCACAGTAATCTGATCACCCTGCATTATTTTCTATCTTTATATTACTCCATGCTTTAATAGTATGGCTAAGTAATAATTTGAGATTTTAGTTTGTTTCCCCTTTGTATTTTCCAGTTTGCTTCCTCTTTCCATGTTCAAGCCAGTAGCAGGCTGTGTGCTTCATAAACAGAAAAGGGTTGTGTTTCAGGGTGAAAAGCACATATAACCCCAAGGCTTCCTGAATTTGGACTCCAAAAGCTTAAGCTTCAAAGGAAGAGATCCCATTAATACACAGAAGATAAAGATATATGGGCTCTGTTGTACACGCACACTTGTGGATTGAGACTCACAAGCACTAAAACTGAACTGTGCATTTAGACATTGTGTTATTGTCACAATTGTATTAATCAGTGTCTTAGTTTCCTAGTGCTGCAGTAACAGAAATAGCACAACGGGGTGACTTTAACAAAGAGAAATGTGTTCTCTTACAGTTTAGGAGGCTAGAAGTCTGAATTCAGGACATCAGCTCCAAAAGAAGGTTTTCCCTCTGTGATGGCTCACAGTTTGAGGAAGGTTCTTATCTCTTTCAGTACCTGTTGGCCTGGTGTTCCCTGAAGATCTCCAAGTGTCTTGGTATCAATCTTGTCCTGAGTCTAGGAGGTTCTTAGCACAGGGACCCTGAGTCCAAAAGATGTGCTCTGCTCCCACCTCTTAATCTTTGGTGGTAGTGGCTCCCTCGTCCTGTTTGCTTCTCTCTCCTTTTATCTCTTGTGAGACAAAGGGCACATCCTAGGGAAACTCTTCCCACATAGGATCAGGGCTACTGTGACCTGAGTAAGAGTGTTGCATCCCACCCTAATCCTCTTATAACTGATTGACTGATCACATCAGATCACATCCTGGGAGATGATTACATCATTACATAAACCATGGCCTAACCAAATTGGCATACATTCTTTGGGGACACAAGTCAATCTGAGAAGGATTAGATGAGTTTAGACATGCTGCAAGAAGAAACTCCATTGCCATTGAGTTGATTCTGACTCAAAGTGACCCTATACCAAACTAAAAAACCAAATTCACTGCTGTCAATCAATGCCGATTCATAGAGATCCCCTTTGTGTTTCCAAGGCAGCAAATCTGTACAGAAGTCGATTGCCCCATCTTCCTTCTGCAGAGCAGCTGTTTGAACCACCAGGCTTCTAGTTAGCAGTTAAATGCCTTAGGCACCACATCACCAGAGCTATAGGACAGAGGAAAACTGCTCCATGCATTTTCAAAGCTGCAACTCTTTACAGAAGCAGCTGATGGGTTTGAACTGCTGACCTTTCAGTTAGCTACTGACCACTTAACTACTGAGCCACCAAGCCTCCTCACTTCAGGAATAATCAAGTCTAAAATTTCTTTGCAGCAATAAAGGGTTATATGCTCTCTTACATTACACATCTGTCATGAGTTCTCTATACTAGATATTTAAGTTGAGCATCCCCTATCTGGACACTGACTTTCTGATGGCAAAGGGGAAAAATAGTAATGTTGAACCACACAAGGACTCTTAAGGCTACTGCACAGGAATGGCCTATGCCTCTTGTATTCATATATCAATGGCCAAAGCAAATCACATAACTATGTCTGATATCACTTGTTAGGAAATATAATCCTGCCATTGGCATGGGCCCCATAAGAACCCAGCAAGGAGCAGCAGCAAGTATTTTTACCTTGATAAAACTACAGTTATCATTGTAAGCATGTATTATGTGCTTAATTGGGCAGATCACTGGGTTTGATGTTTCAAATAGTTTTTCATTTATGGTATTTCCCCTCTGGGAAATATGAGCAGTATCACTAATGTAGACAGATATGAAACAGAATCATAATAGTGTACTAGTTTTGGATATTGCTATATGGGTACACAATATTAGGAGTTCCTGGTGGTGCAAACAGTTAAGTGCTCGACTACTAACTGAAAGGTTGGTGGTCTGAACCTACCCAGAAGCGACTCAGAAGACAGGCCTGGATGTCTGTTTCTAAAAGGCCACGGCCTTGAAAACCTTAAGGAGCAGTTCTACTCAGCACACGTGGGTCTCCACGAGTCAATTAGCTCAGCATCAATTGCTATGCAGTATGATCATCAATTTCATGCATTATCATGTTTATAAAGTACATGTAGAATAAGAGTCAATCCATATTCAGAGTGGGGAACAAAGAATTGAGGAACTTGATCTGCATCTAATCAAAGTAGAGTGTTTGTGAAGGAAAAGATATGTGGTTTAGGAGCTGCCTGAACCAGCAGGAACTGGAAAGGAAAGTGATAAATAATGATAACTAACATTTGTGACCCTTTTTACCAATTACAGCTATTATTTTATTTGATACATTTAGCAACTATCTGAGGGAGATATCATCACTTATGTTAGGAGATGAGTACACCGAGGCTCAGTGAAGTTAAATGATCAGCCCAAGTTTTCACAGTCAGTGTTAGTCCCAGCAGTTAAACTAGCTTTTCTAGTTCTGTACTTTGTATGTTTTACATGCTGAAGAGGACAATCAAGATAAGCACATGGTGTACTTTGGGAAGGCCTCAGAAATGGGAGATTGGACTAGAAGAAAACAGCCTTAGCAGACAGCTGAATTCTGTTGGTGGGATTATTCTATGAGAGAGAATGAAGGAAGTGAGGCAGACTTGCATATACTAAGTATTTTGAAGTCTTTAACTGAGAAGAAGAATAGTACAAGGATTCATTCACTAAAGAAATATTTGTTGATAACCTGCAAGCAAAATAATAGAAACGAAGTGGTATTGATGACACTGATTCATGGATGAAAGAAGTTAGATGTAAAACCATTTTAACTGTTTCATCTTAGTTTCTATCTTCTAAACTCAGCTCTCTTAAGTTACCAAGATATTAATTAAAACTATGTTTAGTTTTAGTTTTTTTTAATTTTCTTTTGCAGTATGAGAAGAAGAGATTGGAAAATAGGTTCTTGGTTGTCCTTGGAGAATGATCCTCTGGATCCTCTCCTTGGTTGAAGAGGGAAGAGCCCTAGCATCCTTGAAGTGCAGGCTTGCACCTCAGTGGTGCAGGCTTGAGATGAAGGGGGACAGAAAGGGGTTCTGGGCATGCTGCAATGGTTTGATCTCTATGTTAATTCAAGTCCTCTGAGATGAGACCAAGATCAGACTAATATTCAAGAAATTTATTGGGCAAAATGCCCATGAAGTATAAAGAGGAGGAAGCAGGAGAAGGTAGGGAGACTATTCATGATGCAAGTCTTACAACTGTGAAAGAGATGAGGAAGGATGTAAGATTGAATAGAAAGAATCTCAGCTTGCAGTGTAGTTCTAAGACAGTTTTGGCTAAGCTTCAGGACTTGGAGAGTTTTTAAGCCAAAGTGACCAGTCATAGAAATCCTATGTTTAGCAGGAACAGACTGAAAATAGTACTCTTGTTCTACTCAGACAGTGGCTGAAAGTACCCCGCAGGAGGTGTGGCCTCAGTGGAAGATGGTAGAAGAGGGAATACAAAGGAGCAGCAACTGGGGCCGTAAGTCAACTATGCTCCCCACAGCAGGAGTCACCACAACCCATCCCTTGCACCATGAAAATTTATTTCTCCACTTACGTTTGGGGAAGAGTTTCTCCATTGTTCCTGTAAGCCTCCTCTCACAAGGAGAAATTTAGGCACAAGTTGATGGGATAAGAGAAAACCCTTGTCACTGGAGTTGTTGTTAGGTCTGTAATTAGTATTTGTTCTCCTGCTCTTCCATTATACATTCTAGTTCCCGATCACTGTCAGATACCACATCAGCATGTCTAAGTGCCTTACCTGGTGGCATTACCTTAATCTTTATTCCTGAGAAGTCTGAGTCTGTGTGAATCACACTTTTCTTGAACCAGGTTTCTATACATCTCTATTAACCATTACAATGGTGCAAAGGGATAGTAGGAGGTGCCCAAGTGCATCACTTGGATTCCACACATATCCCTTCCGGCCCTTATTATGTAAAAAGATTCTATCCCCACCTCCTCTTGCTGATCAAAGAAAATTATCCTGCCAGTATGGTGACTCTTCTGTCCTGTTAGTGCATGGATACAAGAGTCCAAAATTCCCTGGCAGCAGTCATTGATTACAGTTCAATGAGACATTTTCTGTGTCCCTGGAAAATAATGTTTTCTGTTTGAGGACCAGTGCCTCTAACCTTGCAGAGCTTCTAGTTATGGAGATGGGATGCACAAAATCCCCAGTTTGTCACTGAAAATGGTGATAAGTTGGACCAATCCTGTTTTCACCCTTATATTGCCAGACTTTTGTATTCTTCCTATTGGAAACACTACATCATGCAGAATTCTCTGATTTAATGGACACATTGAATCCTGAAGGATAACACCTCACCTTTCAGAGGATTACCTTGAGCTAAAGCTTTAACTCTGCCTTTAGAAAGTTGTTCCAGCATTCTCTGAGGTTGCATACTTCTGGATTCTGTGATATATGATAGGACCAGTGAGTCTTATAGTCATGGACCCAATCCTATACTTCCTTCATTGTGAAATGATCCCCTGTTTGAAATCTATAGTATCTAGTACTCCATGCCTGTGGATAAGGTATTCCATGACTCTCCAGATAGGAATGATGGCTGAGTATCTGCAGGTAAAAGAGTCAATTCCATACTTGAAATAAATATCTATCTCTGTGATGAAGAACTGCTGGCCTTTCTGTGATAGAAGGGACCCAATACAGTCAACTTGCCATTTAATAGCCAGTTGGTCTCCTGAAGAGATAGTACCATTCCAGGGGCTCAGTGTTTAACTTCAGAGGCAGTAGTAATTACATTAGCTTTATAAATGGAGTTTATACTAATGGACCTGTACACAGCCTCCATCAGTGCTACTGCAGCCATTCCATTCATGTACCCACCTGCCAGTTCTGGGGTGGCCATTGATGGCTAACATCAACATCAACTGGGCAAATAATTTTGTCTACCTGGTTGTTTAATACCTCTTCCATGGGAGATGGTTTCTGGCTGTTGTTAACATGTGATACAAAAACTTCGTGTTTTGTGCCCACTCCCACATGTCCATTCATATGCCTCTTCATACTTCCTTTCTTCTGAATTTTTAGAACATTTCCTTCTAAGGCCCTGACAAGTGACCACAATCCAGGAATCTCTATATGTTAGGCTACTTCTCCTTGCACATCAAGAGAATAACCAGGTGTACTGTCTCAGATCTGCCCACTGGGAAATTTTTCCCTCTCAACTATCTGTTTTTTAAAATTTTATTATTTTTTGGGTGAAAGATTACAGAGAAAATTTGTTTTCCATACAGTAGTTAATACACATTTTGTTTTATGACATTGACTGTAATTCCCCACAATACTCTCTTCCCAATTCCTCCCTGTAGTTACCTCTTCCCTGTGTCCTTCTTTCCTATGCATTCCTGACCCCTGAGCTATTTCCCTGTACAAATACTACCCTTCTATTCTTCCATGATTGTTCATTCTAAATAGTGTATCTACCTGATGTAAATGTTAATTCTAGATGCCTATCTATTGTTGGCTGGAAGCCATGGGAGTGAGTTCAATTCCAGATCTGAATTGAAGGGTAACTAGGGACCATAGTCCCAGGAGTCTCACTGGGCTCTATCAGACAAGTAACCCTGGGCTTTTCATGATTTTAAGCTTTATTCCACATTATTCTCCCACTCTTTTTCAAGGCCACCTCTGAACATGTGTGGAAGCAGTCATGGTCTATTTTCAGTTTGCTTTTTCATATTGGGCTATGCCATACTTTGGTATCAATCCATACGGTTCCTCCAGTTCAAGGTCTATCTGCACCATATACCCCAGTACTATTAAATAAATATTTAAAAACTTTCTTGAAATGATATTGCTCATGCTGTGAGCTAAAGAGGCAAGGAGGAAGCATCTTTTGACCTTCTCTAACTTCACAGGAGGAAGACAGAATCACCATCAGCAGCCCAAGCCTGTTCTTATGAGGCTAGACATGCTGCCACCCTCCAGCCCTCTTACCAACCTTGGTACTAACCATCCCTCCTGTGGCACCCACCACCCTCTGCTGGGTTTGATAATTCACTGCAGTGGCACACAGAACTCACAGATTATGGGGTTTATTAGGGAAGAAATAAGCTACAATTCAAATTCAGGAATGTGCTCAGGATACAGTTCTTCAGTCAGGACAGTCTCCCCTCTTCTGTGCCCTTAGACATGCCTCCCTGGTTCTTGGCCTCTTGGCCTGGCCACTGCCTCTGTGGGCCAGGTAAGCCTGCCATTCTGTCTCATGCCTCTTGGTTCTAGCCATTTCTCTCAGCCAGGCATCTGTCTCTCAGCAGTGCATCTTTCTCAGCAGTGCATTTATCTCAGCTGGCAGTTAGATTCCTTCTGCCTCTAAGAGGGCTCATTTTGAGCCTGGCAGAGTGGCAAAACCAACAAATCCCAACATCAGAATTCTACACACCTGCGAGAGAGTGACCTTTCCCAGAAGATTACTTTGTGCTGCTCCAACAGAAATACCCCAAGTGGATGGCTTTAGCAATCAGGAGTTTAAATTGCTTGCTCCCACCCAGTAATCCAGTGGGAGTTACAAAGATTATGGCTAGAAAAGCCATGCCATGTAATTTACTACAACGCACTGTGCCATATAAATTATGAGTTTTCTGTCTTTTCTTGATTTACATAAATATTTGATGTCTCAACAGCCAGAATTATATATTCTAGTTAATAAACAGAGTACATATCTTATTCCAAGGTATCAAACTTGGCAGCATTCAGGAATATGCCTTGGTTGCATGCACATTTGCATTTATTCTAAATTAAAATAAATAAATAAATATAGACAAACCCAATCTTTGCTTGCATGAATATTTTTTTCATAAATTCTTTTCCTATAAACCATTTTCATTCAGAAAAACAGATAGCTGATTACATTCTTCACTTAGTAGACTGACATCAGTGTCATATTTTTATTACATAAACCAAAATTAGGAGTTCAGGTGGTGTAGTGCCCAAAGCATTTGACTGCTAACCAGAAGGCTGGCAGTTCAAACCCACCAGCCACTCCTTGGAAGGAAGGTTGGGCAATCTACTTCTGTAGTGATACTACCTCAGAAACCCAAGGAAGGGTCGCCATGAGTTAGGACCAACTTGATGGCAATGACTTTGGTTTTTGGTTTTAAACCAAAATTGAACAATCAATAATCCCTATGATATACAAATGGTTTTAAGAATTAGGATGCTGAAATAAGGCAATACATAATTATCTTCATATATTTAAGAGACTGCTATATACTTGAGCCATTATACTTGTTCTAGGTTATTCTAGAATGCAGGGGGAAAAGAAAGAGTAAAAATTAAAGAGGTAGATTTCTATTTAATAGGAGTACAAGTTTTATGACAAGATGGATAGATAGATAGAAAGATAGATAGATTAATAGACAGATAGATATCAGGGTGACTTAATGGTGATAAGTCTTCTTTTTAGGTAGTTCCAAAATGATTAGTTTGACTCTGATCCATGGTCTAAACCTTAGGTATGAATTGTTGGATTAGATAGGATTCTAAACCCCATGGGACCTGGAGCCACTTCACAAACTGAGGGTGAGGAGTATGTAGAGGTAGAGGAGTCATTATACAATATGCCTTCCCCAGTCATATACTCTGGAGATTAAAGCAGATTATTGAAGAGGATCTATTCACTCATGCTAAGTGATACTGTCCATGTCACCTTGCTCAATGGAAGAGGTTGAGAATAAAGGGAGAAAGAATTAATATTTCTGTAAATCAGAGAAGCTCTGTAAATTGTGGCATAATTCTAGCAAGTGTTGGAGCTTTCATATTTGTGCTCCACCAGAGGCTAGAACTGTAATTTTTCTGTTATACGGACTTTCAACTACTGGAGTCACATGGGCCCATTAGAGGCATATGCATAAGTGTACGGGAGCTCTGGTAGCATAGTGGCTAAGGCACTTGACTGCTAACCAGAAGGCTGGCGGTTCAAACCCACCAGCCACTCCTCGGAAGGAAGGTTGGGCAATCCTACTTCCGTAGTGATACTGCCTCGGAAACCCAAGGAGGGGTCGCTATGAGTCGGGGCTGACTTGACGGCACATAACAACAACAACAACATTTTAAGGTAATCTATTTCCTGACATACATAAACATTTGGTACTTTAATTATAACTCATCAAAAAAGACCATCTATTTACCTGTCTGTTGATCAAAATTTCTAAATTATAGATAGGGGAAAAATGTGAATGCTAGTTGTGCTTATAAGAAATAACAATAATTTACATTTGCAAGAAAATTATAGAGTGCACGTAATAAACTATCGTGGATAATGTTTTAGAAAACCAATTGTATAGATCACCTATATAATTATTCCAGAACCTATATTTCTAACCACTAATGTTAAAACAAACAGACAAATAAAAAACTTACTACCTTGATTCTTTGTGGGGGTGGGCATAAGCAGTGAAAAAAGAAGTCCGTTTATTGTAAAAGTGGCCAATAACATATGGCTTAAATGATAATGTAAGCTATATTCTATTACTTTAGCAGAGCTCTCACTGTTAGTGTCATGATTCATTTTTACCTGGAATGACAAAATAAAAATGGGTTTTTATGTGACAAATACTTAGGCACACGTCTGAAAAAGAGTTTCTATCCCAGCAGAGATGAAAAGATTAAACCTGAAACATTAGTCAAGTTTTAAAAATTTCACCATAGTTCAAAGCAAAGATAAGAACAAAGTTTTATGAATCAACATCAGGGTTGTAGTCTAGGTCTAGGATAAGGGAAAAAATACCAGGAAACTGGAAAAAGCATAGCCAGTTGTCAGTTTAGGAACATAGCAGATGGTTAAAGTCATATGTCACATAATTAACTAAAAGAACCAATGTCCAAAACACAAGGCAGAAGTTATGAGAATAACACTACTTGGCTCCAACTCCCAAGGCTAGGGATCAAAGCCAAGTAGAGCGCCTAGTCAAGGAACTCAAAGGTCAGTTATTGAAACAACAGAGCTTGTTTTTTTTTAAATTCCCTGCCCTTTAAAAAGAGACAACAGAAGATAATTAATTAATGGCTGGGTGAAACTAGAGACAATTAAGGGCTGATTGAGAGTCTGTGCCTGTTCAACAAGATCAAGAGAAAGTCTGATTCCCTAGAGGTCACTGTAATGGAACACGAGACAAGCCTGTAGAAATTAGACTGGCTGAATACTCTTGAGCTAACTCACTTTGGCCAGGTAACTTTTTCTGCATGATTTCCTAATTTCAGTACAGAAGAGAGAGGACCAGGAATTTGAATTGTTATGTGCTTAGAATTGAATTGTGCTCCCCAATTACTGTGGTTATAATCACGTTTTGAAATGTGTTTTCTTATGTTAGTGAGACGATATTAATGTATGGTGTGTCTTAAGTTCATCTCTTTTGAGATATTAATGAGATTAAATAAGGAAGCCAACAGGCTGAGATGGGGGAGGAGAGATGCCATATCACCTGAAGCAGGCAGCAGAAACTCTAAAGAGATAAGGACCTTCCTCCAGCGTAGACACAGACAGAAAGCCTTCCCCGAGAGCCAACACCCTGAATTAAGACTTCTAGCCTCGGAGGGAAGATTGGGCAATCCTACTTCCGTAGTGATACTGCCTCGGAAACCCAAGGAGGGGTCGCTATGAGTCGGGGCCGACTCGATGGCAAACAACAACAACAACAACAAGCTTTACACCCAAACCAAAACCAAACTCACTGCTGTCGATTGGTTCTGACTCATAGTAACCCCTCCTTGGGTTTCTGAGACGGTATCTCTGTGGAAGTAGATTGCCCAGTCTTCCTTATAGACCATGAGAAAATAACTTTCTGTGCATTATAGCCACCCACTTGTGCTATTTCTGTTATAGCTGCACCAGATAATTAGAACGTTATGTATGGCAGGTATTGACTTATTATTGTTTAAAATAGCATCACCAGTATTATATCTAGTTAGTGACATAAGGTACAGTGGTTAAAATGTTAGGCAGCTAACCAAAAGGTCAGTGGTTTGAACTCACCAGCCTCTGTGGGAAAAAGGATGTGGCAGTCTGCTTCTGTAAAGATTTGGAAACTCCATGGTACAGTTCTACTCTGTCCTATAGGGTCATTATGAGTTGGAATTGATTTCACAGCAGTGGTTTTTTTAAAGTAATGGTAAGGACTGGAATCCATTTCTCCTCAGGGAATTGGAGAGTTGGGCCTCTTTTTCAATTTGATTCAAACCACCTGGAGAGAAACAAGTCAAAGGGGGAAAATGGCTTAATAGGGTAGTTTGTAACTTTGAAAAACTCCATAATGCATTTCCATATTACACTGAGGACACACTTGCTTCTCATTGGCAAGTTTGTGAGTTTCCACTCATAGCCTTGGCATTGTTGTTGTTGTTGTTGTTGTTATGTGCCGTCGAGTCAAACCCGACTCATAGCAACCCCTCCTTGGTTTTCCGAGGCAGTATCACTACGGAAGTAGGATTGCCCAACCTTGTTGTTGTTGTTGTTATTTGCCGTCGAGTCGGCCCCGACTCATAGTGACCCCTCCTTGGGTTTCCGAGGCAGTATCACTACGGAAGTAGGATTGCCCAATCTTCCTTCTGAGGAGTGGCTGGTGGGTTTGAACCGCCAGCCTTCTGGTTAGCAGTCAAGTGCCTTAGCCACTATGCTATCAGAGCTCCCAACCTTAGTAGATTGTAAATGAGAGGCTGAGAGATCGTCAGTCTTGGGATGTTAACAATACATGTTCCAGAAGTCCAGTCAGTAGGATTCCCAACTTATCAACAAGTGGAATATTTATCATTTCCCTGGAGTAACTGTATTAACCGAATGATTTCCTCTGACAGGAAGGTTTTTTTTTTTCTGATATTGTCTGAATTTTCCTCTTGGTAACTCCATCTTACTGGTTATTCCCATGATTATCTCTTTGTGCACTGGAAAACAATGTTAACCTCCTCATTGATTTTCTATTTTTAGACCTGCCTTGGTTTGGTCAGGCTACATATTCAAATGGTTTATATTTAGCTCCTCTTAAGTTTCTCCTGTTAGTCATTCACACGTCATTCCCTTAGTCACTTTTGTTTGTTGATTGGTTGGCTGGCTAGTTGGTTTTCAGTTTCATGATGCTTAGCCTAAAAATGAAACTCATAATGATGGGATCAAGTAGGGCAGATACTTTAGTATATAAACTAAACTTGTTTACACAGGCATTGGAAACTAATCTAATTCTTTATACTCTTTCAACCTATATTTTCTTTGGCCTCTTGTGGTTAGTTTTGAACTTCTGTTAATATCTTCCTATCTACTTCCTTAGTGATACTGCCTCGGAAACCCAAGGTCGCTATGAGTTGAGGCCAACTCGACGGCACATAACAAAAACAACATCTTGGAGAATAGTTCATATGATATGTTGTTATCCCTGAACTTAGCATCATGCTGGGCACATAGTTGAAATTCAAAAAACATTTGATAAATGAATGAATAACTAAATGTTTTAAACATAATTAACCCACTGCCCATGAGTAAATCCCAACTCATAGTGACTCTTTAGAACAGAGTAGAACTGCCCCTACAGTTTCCAAGCTGTAAATCTTTATGGAAGCAGACTGCCCATTTTTCTCCACAGCCACAGAGAGGGTGGTGGGTCCAAATCAGGGAACTTTTGTTTAGCAGCTGAATGCTCTAACCATTGGGAACCAGAGCTCCTTTAAATATTATTGGAAGGGATTATTTCCAATTCATTTTTTTCTGGATTTATAAGATTTTCTATTTTTCCTTTAGTATTTCTTAGTGTTTTACTTCAATTTAGAAAAGTTATCAGTTAAACTAACTACTAGAATACAATCCCATTCTTTATTTATGTGTGTGTGTTTTCCACAAAATTTGTTGAGTCACATACCTTGAAATGACTTTTGTCATTGGATTTCTGGCCTGGAAAGAGACATTAGAAATCATCTAGTATGAGACCAACATTCTACAGACATGACATGTGACACCTAGAAAGAATAACAAACTTCTCAGATTAAGGACATATGATAAAAAGGTTTGTATTATGATTTTTTCTTCACACTGTATTCTTTGTGTCTGAAAATGACACTGTATTCTGTGTAATAATAAACTCTGTCACATCACACAATATGATCCTTTTCCCTCTATTTGATAATGTAACTGCTGTTTGAAGGGCTTTTCTGCATCTGTGGTTCAAATCCTACAATTTGCAGGCTCTCTGGCAATCCACCACTGATTTCTGAGGTTTCCCAAATGAACTCTCTTATTCTAAAGACTTAAACTCCAACTTCTTAGAGCTATGAGATCCGTTATAAGTCAATTACCAGCATCCATCTGAGCTTCTGCTGTAGTCTCTTTTTTGTACATTATTTTCTTGATGTAGTTGTCTTTTGTTTATACATGTAATTTTGAGGCTGGTCACTTGATGGCGCTGTAGTTAATGGCTTGATTTCCCTGTGTATTTTTCCATTCCCTTAGTAGCTTGGTTTTGAAATTTCAGTTACGTGAAATATGTGCATTTTTAAAATTCTGCTGCAGGATAAATGATTTAATGACTAGACTTCTGGATTAATATTAAACACTAGAACTATTGTAAAAACAGACTCAATAATGATCATTATCATAATGAGTTAAGGCATAATCATTTACCAACATTAACCAAGTGATTAAAATCCATCATGAGTTTAATTTGAAAAGATTTAAGTTCCTTTGCAATATATAACTATATAGCTAATGATATTAACCTCATCTTTGTGAGAGCCCAAGAAGGGGTTGCTATG
>NW_006921588.1:15839071-15849511 GCF_000298275.1 Orycteropus afer afer | reverse complement strand
CAGTATCACTACGGAAGTAGATTGCCCCATCTTCCTTCGAGGAGTGGCTGGTGGGTTTGAACCGCCAGCCTTCTGGTTAGCAGTCAAGTGCCTTACCCACTATGCTACCAGAGCTCCTAAGTAAATTAGATAGTTTAAAAAAAAACAACAAAAAAACAGCTAAACAACAGGAAACTCTCTCCAACTATGGAAGAAAGAAACCCGTATTTCTTTATGAGTACTGTTTCATATCCAGAAATTTCCCCCAACTCCAGGCTCAATTGGCACAAAGGGAGTTCTGGTGGCACAGTGCCAAGGCATTTGACTGCTAACCAGAGCACTGGTGGTTCAAACCCACCAGCCACTCCTCCACTCCTCAGAAGAAAGGTTGGGCAATCTACTTCCGTAGTGATACTGCCTCAGAAACCCAAACTGTGAGTCGGATCTGACTCCATGGCAGTGAGGTTTGTTTTTTTTTTTTTTTTTTGAATACAGATTCTTGTTCTACAATCTATTTTGGTGAGAAGCAACTGGGGTCTTAAAAAGCTTTTGAGCAGCCATCTAAGTTGCAGCTAAGGGTCACCTTTCATCTGAAGCAAAGAAGACTGAAGAAAATCAAGGGCATTTGGAAACAATCAGCCCTAGGATATGATGGACCTCAAGACCAGAAGAACTAGAAGGTGCCTGGCTACCAATGCCAACCACTCAGGAAGGGATCAAAACTGGAGATTCTAGATAGAATAGGAGAAAAAAACATGAAATAAAATTCAAAAACACAATAACGACCAGAATTACTGGTCAGATTGAGTCTAGTATGATACCCAGGACTACGGCTCTGGGATACACTTTGGGCCTGGGATAGGACTCACTCCCAAGGACTGGCTTTCAGCCCAACAGTAGAAAGACTTACATGCAGAACACCCAACCCAGGGTGGTGCACCCACCTACTTACGGAGATAGACCTTTTGGAGCAATTGTCTATGGGGCACCAGAGGGGCAACACTCACATGGAGGGAAAGCTGGACACATGGGAGTGTGTAACTAAGAAGGGCACAGGGAGGGGTCTGTCCCAGGGAAGGGAGAGGAGGAGAGTCCGTTAGGGTTGCGGATGGTAACGGGACAGTGAAACCAAATGTACGCGAACTGCTGGCTGTAAAAAACAATTCTGCTCTGTAAATTTGCACCCAAAGCATAATTTTTTCCAAAAGGAAAGAAAAACACTGCTACATTTAAAAAAAGAAAAGAAAAGAAATGTTCCCCAATAGAAAAAACAAATATCTCACCCTGACAGATATTAGAGATTAGCCTTCCACAGACTCACTGATTAACTGTGATTTTATAGCTCTGCTAGCTGTTTCTCCCTCAAAGCAGATAACATTGTTATTCTAATATTTTGAAAAAGACTCAGTGACCAAGAGGGGGAGTTTTGGAAGAACTACAGCAAGAACATTCCTTAGAAGCAAGGATGATGAGACTTTGCCTCACTTTGGACATAAAGTTGGAGGGCTCTGATTCTGTACAAGGACGTCATGCTTGGTAAAGAGGAGAGTCAGAAAAAGAGGAAGACCCTTAATGTGAGGGATCTTCACAGTCACTAAACAATGGGCTCAGACATAGCAACATCGTGAGGATGGCTCAGGACACAGCAGCCCTATGAGTCCTATGAGTCAGAGCCAACTCCACAGCACCTAACAACAACAAGATCACTTAATGTGTGGGTAGGAGCTACAGCACTTGGCCAATTAAATGCTAATGTGAAAAGTAAATACCTGCTGTCCGATCAGCTGCTTTTACCAGTTTCAGAACTGGAGTTTTCCAGAATAGCTGTCTGTGGGAGGGCCTGAAGGTTTTTTTTGAGGGGAAAAAAATCCCTAAGAATTTAGAGTACTCTTGTATTGCTGCTGTTGTTGTTGTTGTTGTTATGTGCCGTCGAGTCAGCCCTGACTCATAGCGACCCCTCCTTGGGTTTCCGAGGCAGTATCACTATGGAAGTAGGATTGCCCAACCTTCCTTCCGAGGAGTGGCTGGTGGGTTTGAACCGCCAGCCTTCTGGTTAGCTGCTAAGAATGTAAAATGTTGCACCCACTATGGAAAACAGTTTGGCAGTTCTTAAAAATCTTAAACATAGAATTAGCACAAAGATAAAACAAAACCAAACCCATTGTCTTCTAATTTATTCTAACTCATAGCGACCCTATAGGTCAGAGTAGAACTGCCCCATAGGGCTTCCAAGGCTGCAAATCTTTACAGAAGCAAACAGCCACATATTTCTTCCGTGGAGCAGCTGGTGTGTTGACACAATTGATCTTTGGGTTAGCAACCCAGGGCTTTAAACACCCCACCACCAGAGTGCTTAAGAATTACCACATGACTCAACAATTCTAAAAAACAGAGTCTCAAAACAACATTATTTATTGCAGCATTATTTGCAATAGCCAAAAGATGAAAACAGCCCATTGTCCATCATCAAATGAATGGATAAATAAAATGTGGTATATACATATAGTAGCAGCTCAGATGGTGCAGTGGTTTATTGAAAGGTTGAAGGTTCAAACCCACCAGATGCTCCTCTGGAGAAAGAGGTGGCAGTCTGTTTCCATAAAGATTGCTGCTGTTATCAGGTGCCGTCCAGTCGGCTCTGACTCACAATGATCCCATGTACAACAGAAGTTCTGAACCAGCCTCACAATCCTTCTGTGCTTGAGCCCGTCGTTGCAGCCACTGTGTCAATCCATGTTGTTGGGGGTCTCCGCTTTTTTGCTGACCCTCTGCTTCACCAAGCATAATATCTCTCTTCAGGAAATTGTCTCTTCTAATAACATGACCAAAGTAGGTGAGAGGAAGTCTGGCCATTCTCACTTCCAAGGAACATTCCAGCTATACTGTTTCTAGCACAGATTTGTTCCTTCTTTCCGGCAGCCCATGGCATTTTCAGCATTCTTCCCCAACACCACAATTCAAAGGCATCAACTTCTCTTCAGTCTCCCTTATTTCAGCTTTCACATGCATATGAAGCTATTGAAAATACCAAGCTTGGGTTAGATGCACCTTAGCCTTAAAAGTGACATATTTGCTCCTTAACACTTTAAAGAGGTCTTTTGCAGCAGATTTTCCCAGTGCAATACTGTGTCTGATTTCTTGACAGCTGCTTCCACGTTTATAGCCTTGGAAACCCTAGGAGACAGTTCTACTCTGTCCTATAGGGTCGTTATGAGTCAAAGTTGACTTGATGACACAAGCAACAACACACATATAAAGGAATATTATTCAGTCATAAAGAGAAATGAAATTTTGATACATGCTGATATATGTTTTGAGACCTGGTTTTTCAGAATTGTTAATACATCCATGCTTTGATACATGGATGAACCTTGAAAACATGCTGATTTCATTAAGTTAGATACAAAAGGACAAATATTGTATGATTCCACTTACTTGAACCCTACTGAAGAGATAAATGCATAGACACAGTTTATTAGTGGTTATCAGGGGTTGGAGAGAGGAGGGAATGGGGGTTATTGCTGAAGGGATACCAGAGTTTCTGTCTAGGGTGATGTAAAACTTTTGGAAATGGATACTGGTGATGGTAGGAGGACATGGTGAATGTAATTTAATATCACTGAAATGTACACCTAAAAATGGTTAAAATGTTATAATTCAAAATTTATACACAATCACATACAGAATTTGCTATAATGTTTTAATGAAGTAAAAATCACAAATTGTCAGGTTACAAACTTTGATAGCTTCAAGAAACTGAAACTATTCACTAGAGCATTGCTTCATTTATTAAAAAAGAGTTATTGAACACTTACTCTGGGAAAATGCTAGGTATTGGGGATATTAGAAAATTTTTTTAGTCAGGGTGAACCCTCTAATGATTCATAGAACTGTAATTCTTCCTCCAAATGCTTCTGTTATGAATAGAATGAATATAATAGAACTTACTTTTAAAAGTAAAGTCAAAATACAGAATTTAGCATAGCACATTAGAATGGAAGCAACTGAAAGATATTATCAAGACAAGGACACTGAGTCCCAGAAAATAAATTTCCTTGTTCAAAAATTTCATGACTTGACAAGGGCAAAAAGAAGTTGATTGCAAGTGTTTTGGAGATCATTCCACTATACAATACTGCTTCCCAAAGATATGTTAAACGTCTCCTCTGCATTTCCAAAAGAGGGAATTTTAATTCCCCAAACATGTGCACAATAAGCATATGTGGTGATGGATTTTTTTTTTATTCTGAGGGATGATGTAATAGAATGTAATAGTGATTTATGTTTGTATTAATGTCCATCTGAATGCAAAGTAGCTAGTGAAATTTTATATGACTTAAAAGTATGAAATCTAAGCTCCTTGTGTTTTACAGAGCTTCGATAATGACTCTAATGCTTTTATGGACTGAAAATTTTCCGTTTCACATTCAGAAAGAGAAGAAAACATATCCTTCTACAGGAATTAATGGCTATAGATCTGTTCTGTGGTGACAGATTTATGATTTCTATTAAGATACAAAAAAAAAAAAAAAAAGAAGAGGCTTTGGTTGATGCTGCTGTTCTATGAAAGTTTTTTGTTCTAGTTATTTAGCACCTTTTATCCAATAAAAGTTTACAAGCTCATGTTTGTAAAGTTTGGTTAAACTTTTCTTCCCTTGCTACAGTTTTTAATTTAAATATTTTTAAACAACATCATAAAATATTTTAAAATGACTAAATAGCTCAAGTTCACTGCTATCAAGTCTACTCCGACTCATAACGACCTCTCCTTGGGTTTCTGAGGTGTTATCTGTGCAGAAGTAGATTGCCCAGGCTTCCTTCCAAGGGGTGGCTGGTGGGTTTGAGCCGGCCTTCTGGTTAGCAGTCAAATGCCTTAGGAACTATGCCACCAGAGCTCCCAAAATACCATAATGATGTTAAAATAGTACTTGGACAAAATCCAGAGTTGTGGAGCAAAATGGAGGATGAGGACACACCAGGACAGGTACAGAACTCCTGGTCCATTAAAACTTGAGTGCCATCATCTGACCACTTATCTGCTTAATTTCTTGCTAGCTAGCCATGATCATATCAATTTCCTTTATAAGTAATTGTTACCCAATTACAACTTCAAGGGTGAGCAAAGTCATTTTAGACTCTGAACTGCAGAACCGTGAGTTAATTGAACCCCTCTGTAAGGAAGGAACAATAATTCCTAACCTGTTTGGAAAACTTAACTCTGAGGTATGTGATACACAACACATTGTGAAGAAACCTCACAAATACTCAGAAATTAAACCATACTTTTTATTTTATTTTATTTTTTTTAATTTCATAGAAAGAAAATCTGCCGAGGAAAAAAATGTAAGAATTTTTTTTTTCCCAGTCAAAGGTCATCCCTTGATCCCTTGTCAAATTCTATATTCAAAATTTGTCTTTAAGATCATCCTTTTTTCTCAGCCAACGGTAACACACTAACTATTGTGTTCATTTCTTTAAAAAAGAAAACTTCATTGCTTTTCTTGACCGCTTCACTACATCCCATGTTGTTGTTGTGTATCATTGAGTCAAGCTCCCATGTGTAATGGTTGAGTGCTGGGCAGAAAGGTCAGTGCTTTGAACCAGATGCTGCACAGGAGAAAAGACCTGGTAATCTGTTCCTGTGAAGATTTATAGCCTAGGAAACCCTAAAGGACAGTTACTCTGTCCCTACAGAGTCACTATGACATACCCACTGAAATTACTATTTAAGTTCGCCTGGATTTGAACTTTATATAAATGGATTCATATCCTTTCTTCTGTGATTTGCTTCCTTCATTCAGCATTGTGTTTCTAGGTTCATCCATGTTGATGTAAGCAGTATGGGCCATAAATTTACATTGTAACACAGTTTCCCATCATATGATTCTACTAAAATTTATTTTTCCATTTTATGATCAATTTGTATTTGAGTTGTTTCCCAGTATTTTTTTTTTTTGTGTGTGTGTGTGTGTGTGGTCAAAACTTCTTTACATACTTGTACATGTCTCCTGGTGTACAAGTGCAATACTTTTTCTAGGTATATACCTGGGAATGAAATTACTGGTCCTGAGAGGATGTTTACCAAAGTGGTTGCACTGATTACCTACCTACAAGCAATGGATACAAGCTCTTGTTGCTCTAACATTTACAAGTTGATATTTTCCAACTTTTAAAATGTTTGGCCAAACTGAAGAGTAAAAATAGTATTTCACTGTGATTTTAATTTGTCTTTGATTTCTAGCAAGGTTAACCATCTTTTGACATGTTAACAGACCATTTACATTTCCTCCTCTGAAATACCTAATCCTGTGTTTTACCCACTTTCCTATTGGGTTATTCATCCTTTCTATTGGTTTGTAGGAACTATTTAAATGTTCTAGATGTCAATTCTTTGTTGCTATGTGTTTGAAAATAACTTCTGGCAGTTTGTGATTTACGGTTTTCTTCCCTTTGTCATATATTTTATGAATAACCAAACCCACTGCTGTGGACTCTATTTCAACTCATAGTGACCCTCCCTACAGGATGAAGTAGACCTGCCCCATAGAGTTTTTAAGGCTGTAAATCTTTATGGAAGCAGATTGCCACATCAACAAAGAATTAGCATGGGTATATACCCATATGCTATCCCACACCTGTTTAGCTTGCATCTCTATCTATATAAAAACAAAAATAACCAAACTCACTGCCATGGAGTTGATTCTGACTCATAGTGACCCCCATTGGGTTTCCAAGACTGTAAATCTTTACAGAAGTAGATCACCCCATCTTCCTTCCATGGAGCAGCTAGTGGGTTTGAACTGCTGACCTTCTGGCAGCCAAGTGCCTTATCTATTATGCCACCAGAGCACCTTATCTATCTTATATATATTCACTTGTAAATTATTATTCATTATTACTATTATCACAAGATTGTGTGTCACAGTATTTACAGTTGTTGCCTTTTACTCTTGTCTGCTTCCCAGTGTTTTCCTTTGCTTTGGTCATATTATGCTCACTTTCGCCTTATTTTCGATTGCCTATTCAGTCACTGGAAGCTCTGATGGCATAGTGCCTAAGGCATCTGACTGCTAACCAGAAGGCTGGTGGTTCAAACCTACCAGCCACTCCTCAGAAGGAAGGTTGAGAAATCTAGTTCTGTAGTGATACTGCCTCGGAAACCCAAGGAGGAGTCGCTATGAGTCCTATCTGACTTGAAGGTAGTGAGTTTGGTTGTTATTTTTTTTTTTTTTTAATTCATTAACCGAAGGACCTCTGGTGTTGTTGCGGCTGCTAACCAGCAAAAAAGATGGAAATAACCTGAGTGTCCCTCAATGGATGAGTGATGAACTAGGGTACATGCCAGTCTGCTGTAAAAAAGAAGAGGCAATCTGCTTCCGTAAAGATTTACAGCCTTGGAAACCCCATGAGGCCATTCTACTCTGCTCTATAGGGTCACTATGAGTTGGAATCAACTGATGGCAATGAGTTTGGTTTGGTTTTGATTTTTCCCTTCACCCAAATCTACTCTCTAATTAGTTTGCTCTCTAAACAGTGATTTTTCCTCCCACCAGCTCCCTTCCCTGTTGTTGTTGTTGTTGTTATGTGCCGTCGAGTCGACCCCGACTCATAGCGACCCCTCCTTGGGTTTCCGAGGCAGTATCACTACGGAAGTAGGATTGCCCAACCTTCCTTCCGAGGAGCTCCCTTCCCTAGTAACCATTAAAGAATGTTTCTTTATATGAGTAAACCTTTTCTTGACTTCTTATATTAGTTGTCTCATCGTGTAGTGCCTAAGACATTTGACTGCCAACCAGAAGGTTAGTGGTTCAAACTCACCAGTGCTCTGTGGAAAGAATATGGGGCAATCTACTTCCGTAAAGATTTATCACTTTGGAAACCCAATGGGGGTCACTATGAGTTAGAATCATCTTGATGGCAGTGAGTTTGGTTTGGTTTTGGTTTTGGTCTCAACCAATATCTTTCCTTTTGTGATTGACTTATTTCACTAAGCATAGTGTCCTTCAGGTTCATCCAGGTTATGACACATTTCATGGATTTATTGTTATACTGTAATGCTGTGTGATATTCTATTGCATATACCATAGTTTATTGTTCATCCCTTGATGAACACTTAGGTTGTTTCCATCTTTTTTGCTATTGTGAATAATGCTGCAGTGAACATGAGTGTGCACATGTCTATTCATGTCACAGCTCTTATTTCTCTAGGATATATACATACTAGCAGAATTGCTAGATCTTATGGTATCAAGGAGCTCTGGTAGCATAGTGGCTAAAGCACTTGACTGCTAACCAGAAGGCTGGCGGTTCAAACCCACCAGCCACTCCTCGGAAGGAAGGTTGGGCAATCCTACTTCCGTAGTGATACTGCCTCGGAAACCCAAGGAGGGGTTGCTATGAGTCGGGGCCGACTCGACGGCACATAACACAACAAATGGTATCTCAGGAGCTCTGGTAGCATAGTGGCTAAAGCACTTGACTGCTAACCAGAAGGCTGGCGGTTCAAACCCACCAGCCACTCCTCGGAAGGAAGGTTGGGCAATCCTACTTCCGTAGTGATACTGCCTCGGAAACCCAAGGAGGGGCGCTATGAGTCGGGGCTGACTCGACGGCACATAACAACAACAACAACAACAACAACATGGTATCTCTATTTCTAACTTTTTAAGGAAGTGCCATTTTCCACACTGGTTTTACCACTTTCCAGTACCAACAGCAATGTATGAGAATTCCAATCTCTCTATACCTTCATCAGCATTTGTTGTTTTCAAGTTTTTGATCATTGCTATTATTGCTGGTATAAGGACCCCTGGTGGTGTGGTGCCTAAGGCATTTAACTGCTAACCAAAAGGTTGGTGGCTCAAACCTACCAGCTGCTCCACAGAAGGAGGATTGGGCAAGCTACTTCCATAAAGATTTGCTGCCTTGGAAACCCAAAGGGGCTCACTATAAGTCAGAAATGACTCAATGGCAGTGAGTTTGGTTTTTGGTAAGATGATATCTCGTTGTTTTGAATTGCATCTTGCTGATGGCTAATAATTGAGAGCATTTCTTCATGTGTTTGTTGGATGTCTGAACGATTTCTTTGGTGAAGTGTCTGTTCATGTCCTTTGGCCATTTTTCAGTTGGATCGTTTTTCATTTTGTTGTTGAAGTGTTTAAATTTTCTATAAAGTTAGAGATTAGTCTCTTGTCAAATATGTCATTGCCAATTTTTTCCCCAAGTCTAAAGGTTCTCTTTTTCACTCTTTTGGAGATGTCTTTTGATGAGGATAAATGTTTAATTTTTAGGAGGCCCCATTTATCATCTGCTGTTTGTGCACTTTTTGTTTGGTATTCTATTATACCATATATTAAGGCTCCTAAGCCAAATAAAAAACCAAACTTGCTGCCATTGACTGACTTCTGATTCATAGCGACCTCCTTAGGGTTTCCAAAGTGGTCAATTTTTACAGAAGCAGATTGCCCAGTTTTCCTTCTGCAGAGTGACTGGTGTGTTTTAACCACCAGCCTTCTGGTTAGCAGTCAGATGCCTTAGGCACTACACCACAAGAGTTCCTTATTAAGGCCTCGAGATTGTCCCTATTTTTCCTTCCATGATCTTAATTGTTTCAGGTTTTTTATTTAGGTCTTTAATATTTCTAGAGTTAGTTTTTGTGTATGGTGTGAGATATGAGTCCTACTTCATTTTTCTACCAGTAGACATTTAGTTTTGCCAGCTTCATTTGTTAAAAAGATCATCTCCTCCTCACGGACTTCGGCCATTTGTCAAAGATGAGCTATCCATAGGTGAATGGATTTACATTTGCATTCTCACTTCTGTTCCATTAATCTATGTGTCTGTCATTGTAAAAGTGCAGGCTATATTGACTACTGTGGTTTTTTAATAGGTTCTGGGATCTGGTAGTGTGAAGCCTCCTACTTTGTTGTTGTTCAATAATGCTTTACTTATCTGGGGACTTTTCCCTTTCTATATAAAGTTTGTGATTGTTTTTTCCATCTCTTTAAAGAATGTTGATAGAATCTGGATTGGATTGCATTATATCTATAGATCCCTTTGACCAATATTGACATTTACACAATGTTAAGTCTTTCTGTCTATAAATATGGCATATTCTTCCATTTATGTAGGTTCCATTCTTTTTTTTTTCTATAGTGTTTTGTGTTTTCGTTTGTATAGGTTTTTATGTCCCTGGTTAGATGTATTCTTGAGTATTTTATCTTTTTGGGGGGCTATTGTAATTGATAGGAGCTCTGGTAGCATAGTGGCTAAAGCACTTGACTGCTAACCAGAAGGCTGGCGGTTCAAACCCACCAGCCACTCCTGGGAAGGAAGGTTGGGCAATCCTACTTCCGTAGTGATACTGCCTCGGAAACCCAAGGAGGGGTCGCTATGAGTCGGGGCCAGCTCGACGGCACATAATAACAACAACAACCACATTGTAATTGATACTGTTTTCCT
>NW_006921588.1:15770128-15837584 GCF_000298275.1 Orycteropus afer afer | reverse complement strand
GTTTTTGTGTGTGGTGTGAGGTACAGATCTTGTTTCATTTTTCTGCAAATGGATCTCCGAGGAACTGATTTTTGTATGTTGATTTTTGTAGGTTGATACAAATCCTCTTGGGGGATTGACCCTTAATTATTATATTAATGCCTTCCTTATCTTTTATGGTGGATTTTCCTAAAGTCTATTTTGTCGGAGATTAATATTGCTACTACTGCTATCTTTTTATTATTGTTTGCTTGACATATTTTTCTTTAAATCCCTTGAGTTTTAGTTTATTTATGTTTTTGTGTCTAAAGCATATCTCTTTTAGACAGTATATTGATGGGTTATGCTTATTTTATCCATTTGTCTTACTTTGCTGAATCCTTCTATTAGTTCTAGTAGCTTGCTTATGAAATTTTTGAGATTTTCCTACCATCTATGAACAGGGATAGTTTTACTTCTTCCTTACCAATTTGAATGCCTTTTCTTTCCTTATTGCTCTAGCTACAGCTTCCAATACAATGTCGGTAAGAGAGGTGATAAAGGACATCCCTGCCTGGTTCTTATTCTCAATGGAAATGCTTTCAGTCTCTTTATGTTGAGGATTATGTTGGCTATTAGTTTTGTATAAATGCCCTTTATTATATTGAGAAATTTCCCTTCCACTCCTATTTTGCTGAGATTTTTTCAGGAATAGGTGTTGGATTATATCAAATACTTTTCTGCATCAATTGATATGATCATGTATTTTTTGTGGGGGAGAAGGGGGTTTGCCTTTTTTCTATTTATGTGGTAGGTTAGATTCATTGGTTTTCTGATGTTGAACCAGCTTTGCATATGTGGTATGCGTCCCACTTGATCATGATGTATTATTATTTTTTATATACTATTACATTATATTTGCTAGAATTTTGTTGAGAAGTTTTACATCTACAATCACAGCAGTTTTGGTCTGTAATTTTCTATTTTGTGTAGTACCTATGCCTGGCTTTGGTATCATAGAATGAAATCAGGAGTATTTCTTCCTTTTCCGTGCTTTAAAATAGTTTGAGTAGTATTGGTGTGAGCTCTTCTCTGAATGTGCAATTCTCCAATGAAGCCAACTAGGCCAGGACTTTTTTTTTTTCATTTAGAGTTTTTAAATGACCTATTTGGTCTCTTCTTTTCATGGATCAGTTCAATTTTTCTACCTCAGTTTATGTTAGTTTAGGTAGGTAGTGTGTTTCTGGAAATTTATGCATTTCCTCTAGGTTTTCAAATTTGTTGGAGTACAGTTCTTCATAGTACTCTGTTATGATCCTTTTCATATTAGTTGATTCTGTTGTTAACCCATCTTATTTGGGTTATTTAATTCTTCTCCTGATTTTCTTTTGTCAATTTGGACAATATTTCTTTTTATTTTATTGATCCTTTCAAAGAACCAACTTCTGGTCTTGTTGATTCTTTCTATTCATTCTGTTCTCTGTTTCATTTAATTCTGATCTTAACTTTGTTATTTCATTTCTTCTGGTGGCTGTGTACTCCTGTTGCTCTCTTTCTAATTGTTCAAATAGGATTAATGTTTTGATTTTGGCCCTTTCTTCTTTGTTAGTGTGTGTATATATTGCTATAAATTTAACTCTGAGCACTGCTTTTGCTGTGTCCTAAAGATTTTGATGTGTTGTGTTTTCATTCTCATTTGATTCTAGGAATGTTTTGTATTTTGTCCTTGATTTCTTCTATAACCCAGTGGTTTTTATGCAAGATGTTATTCAATTTCCATGTAAATGATTTTTTTTCTTTGCTTTTCCTGTTATTGATTTTTATTTTTATAATGTTGTGATCAGAGAAAATGCTTTGTGTTATTTCAGTGTTTTGGATTTTATTAAGGCATGCTTTATGGCCTAAATGGTTCTGCTCTGGAGAATGACCCATGTGAGTTGGGAAAGGATGTATGCTTTGGTGTGGTTGGGTGGAGTCTGTGTATATTTATGAGGTTAAGTTGGTTGATTGTGACATTAAAACCTTTTTTGAGTTTTTTATAAGTTGTTCTGTCCTTCACTAAAAGTGGTGTATTGAAGTCTCCTATTATTGTAGAACATTCTATTTCTCTTTTCAATGATGGTAGAGTTTTTTTTTTTTTTTTCCCATGTATTTTGGAGCTCTTTCATTGAGTCTATATATATTTATTATGGTTATGACCTCTTGGGGGATTAACCCTTTAATCATTATAGTATATCCTTCCTAATCTTCTATGGTGGATTTTCCTAAGGTCTATTTTATCAGAGATTAACATTGCTACTCCTGCTATCTTTTTTATTATTGTTTGCTTGATATATTTCTCTTTCAATCCCTTGAGTTTTGGTTTATTTATGTTTTTGTGTCTAAAGCGTGTCTCTTTTAGACAGTATATTGATGGATTATGTTTATTTTATCCATTCTGCTACTCTTTTCTGGTGCTTTCAAGACATTTACATTTAGTACGATTACTGATAGGACTGAGTGTACTGCTGTCATTCTGTTGTGATTTGTGTGTGTGTGTGTGTGTGTGAAGTGTTGATGGTTTCAGTTCAGTTTAATTTTTCTGTTTGTAGATTTTCATTTCTTTTATTACTGTTTTTTTGTTTAGTGAGTCTTTATGCTTTTCTTCTGTTTTATTTTGAAGAGTAGGTTTATTGACTTTCTTTATGATTACCTTGAAATTTACCTTTATGTTACTAAGTTTAAAGCAGTCTATTTCTTGATATTGCCTTGACTTCCTCTCCATATGAAGGTTCTATAGCTGCACTATTTATTCTGCCTTTTTATTTTGATGTTGTCATCAGTTGCAGATTGACATTTCTGGTTCCCTGTTTTCCGTCTTTTAGTTTTGTCCTATTTTTGAGGATTCTGTATCTGGGTTAGCAGCTGGCTGAAGCTGTTCTGTGTCCTAATCACAGGCTGTTGTCCGATGCAGTTGGGTCTCTTTCTGGAGAACTTTCTTAAATATGTCTTTAATGTTGGTCTGGGTTTTACAAATTCCCTTAATTTCTGTTTATCTGGAAATCTCCTAACTTTCACCATTGGATTTGAAAGACAATTTTGCTGGATATATAACTCTTGGTTGGTATTTTTTTTTTTCTTTAAGGTTTTATATTTGTGATCCTATTGCCTTCTTGCCTGCATGGTTTCTGTTGAATAATCAGAACTTAGTCTTACTGGTTCCCCTTTATAGGTAACTTTTTGTTATTCCTGAGCTGCTCTCAGAATTCTTTCTTTGTCTTTGGTTTTGATGAATTTGAATATGATATGTCTTGGTGACTGTTTGGGGTCTCTCCTGTGTGGGATTTGTTGAGCTTCTTAGATAGAAGCTCATGATATTACAGAAGATTTCTGCCAGCAAATCTTTGACAATTCTCTCTCTCTGTTTTTTTTTTTCCCCCTTCTTCCTGTTCTGGAATCTGATAATATGTAAATTTTTCCTCTTGATAGTGTCCCATATAATTCTTAGGGTTTCTTTATTCTTTTTTTTCTGAATATTCATCAAAACAATTGATGTCAAGGGATTTGCCCTCTATATTTCTCATCTTTTACTGATTCAAATCTGCTCTAATGTCCTTCTATTGAATTGTCTATTTCTGAAATTGTATTGTTAATCTTTTGGATTTCTTTTTGCTATTTTTATATTATTTCTAATTGTCTGTTTATTGTGTCATTTTGTTCTTGTATCATTCTCCTGAATTCTTCTATTGTTTTGTCTTTGTTTTTCCTGATCTCTTTCTTGATCTCTTGGAGACTCCTATATCTTAGTCTTTTGACTTCCTTATCAGGTAGTTCCATTACTATTTCTTCCTCTGGTAGATTTTCCAGTTCTTTATTTTGGTCACATTCTTGAGCTATCTTGTCCTTCTTTACATGGTTTGATATTATCTGTTGTCTCTGAGGCATTAAGGTGTTACTATATTTGTTTACTGTTTGTTTGTTGCATCCTGATTTTTTGTTTTGTTTTAATATATCTGAGTAGGTGGGGTGTGCATGCTACACTGATCACAAGTGTGATCACACTGGAGCACTCATCACCTTTCTCCAAGTGGGTGGGGCAGTGGCTGGGTGTATAAGCATGAGTTTCTATCTGCTGGTCTTACGGGACAGCTGAGGATGTACCTGGTATTGCTGGTGAGGTGATGTGTCACCTGGTGTTGGGTGCAAGGAGAATTCTCACTGGTCACTGGATTAGGTGTTGTATGTGAACAGTGTTGTTTGCCAGATGGTAGGGGCAAGAGTGCCTGAGTTGTCAGCCACCAGATAGGTAGTATGGAAACTCTCACTGACAGTCCTAGACAGGCAGGGCTATGCAGTGGAGGCTGGAGCAAACACAAGCCTCTTGTTGCAGGGACAAGGTGGTGCAAAGTGTGAGGCAATGAAGATGTCACCAGTACATAGGTGTCCACTAGAAGGGCATGCTCCTATCCATTAGAGCACAATGCAAGGGAACATGTGCCATCAGTCCTCAGTTCCCCAGTGGAAGTGGCTGAAGGAGTAGGAGCTTCCATTAGTCTGTAGGCCACCATAATGTGGGGCTGGGTATAGGAGTAGGTGCCTCCAGTTTGTGTGCTCCTGGTACGAGGGGTTGGGCAGAACAGATGGCACCATTGACATGGACTCCTGATACTGATAACTGCACAAACTGAGCATAGGAGTGGGAGCTGCTATGGCCCCTGACACATTTGGCAAGGTGGAAGAGAAGGTGCCACAGGTCCCTGTGCTCCTGACATTGAAGGCCACACAGAGAAGTGGACACATTTGATCTGTGGGCCTCAGCTCAGGGAGCTGACCTTAGGATTTGGCACCACCATTCCACAGGATCCTGGTGTGGGTGGGTAGGCTGAAGAGGGAGTGCTAGAACACTTTAGGCTTCCAGAATTGTTGAGTGGGTTGAAGAGGGGATGCCCACCTGTTCATGGACTTCTGGCATGGGGGGATGGACAGAAAAGTAGGTGCTGCTGATTCACAGGCCCCCAGCACTGTTGGGTGGGTGGAAGAGGGTATACTGCCATTCTACAGGCCCTTGGCAAGGACAGTTATGTAGAGAAGAGGACATTGCCATTTTGTGGGCCTCCAGCAGCCATGCTACAGTGCAGAGGCTTGCACCAGTGGCCCGTGGGTCCCCAGCATGAGTGGCTGAGTGAAGGGGTGGGCACTGGTCTGTGAACTCCCACCATCAAGGATGAGGGGTGTAAGGGAGGCACTGTAGATCCATGGGCCTCCTGCTCGGGGGACCTTAGGGAGTATGGTGAGTAAAGTGAGAACACTTAACTTTCTCAGAGTGGAGGGCACTCTTGCCTGGCTCTGTACATGGGTGCAGAGTCACTCCTATTCTCTGCACCAGGTCATGGAGCTTTGCCTGGGAACACTGCTTGCTTTGGCTCAATACGGCCACTCTGTGCAGATTCATCTGGCAGAGCACCAGTGATCCATAGTTCTCTGTGTCTGTTGTTTTTGTACAATCTCACCTTTCACTCGACATTCAATCTGATTCTTCAGCCTTGCCTTTCTTTGATGCTTAGATTTCCAAGGTTGTCTTCAATATCTGATTCACTTATTTTATCAGATCTTTGTTATGTGGGGTATTATGAAGTGTCCAGCTATGCTGCCATTTTGGACTGCCTCCTACTTTTGCTTTAGAACCTTACAAAAAAGAAATTATATTGCATGTGATCTCTTTGTCTGTTTTTTTTTTTTTGTTGTTGTTGTTGTTCAACAACATATTTGTGATATTTATCCAAAGTGTTATTTGGAATTATAGTTCATCAATTCTCATTGCTGTGCAGTATCCCTTTGTGTGAATATACCACATTTCAGTTACCTACTCTACTACTGTTAGGCACTTAGGCGGTTCAATTTGGGGTCGTTGCAAATATGTTATGAATACTCATATACATATCCTTTAGTGCACATATATACTTATTTCTGTAGGTGTATATACATAAGAGTGGAAAAATTGAGTCATAAGATACATATATAATCAGTATTAGTATACATAGTCAAAAGGTTTCCAAGGGGTTTGCCTGGCACACAGCAGTTTTACTCCTTCTTAGAAAAATAAAAGGAATTTTATTCTTTATGTATTCTGGCTCTTCTTTACTTAATCTAAGCAATTTTAGGCACTGTAATTGGAGGTTCATAGGAGCCTTGCTAGTTCAACCTCAATCAAACCTGTTCACAGAATCAGCTATCATTAAAGCTCTCTCTTTCTCTCTCTCTCTATATATATACACACATATAGTTTTGTTTTTTAAGTGATAAATTTTAGAGAAGTTTAAGATTTTTATTAAAATTTACAATCAAATCTATAACTTTGCCTCTTTTTGGTGTTAAAGGAAGTAAACTGTGGAGTGGCATACCAAAAGAAAATCTGATTTTTGAAGACATTTCATTCTCTCAAGGCCGAGCAAATCCATATAGGAGCAAAAGAAGTTGGGAAAGAAAGATTTCATGGACAGGCCCCTGTCTATGTTCCTTATCTTTCCATTCTACCTCTGGTCCCCTATACTACGGCTATCCTGAGCTGCTTCCATTTCCCCCAAAGGGATCATATTCTCTTCTGCTTCTTTGCCTTTGTGCATACTACTCCTCCTCTGCCTTCAATGGCCTCTTGCCCTCTTCTTCCTTCAGCTGACTATCTCAGACTTACAGTTCAGCATTATTTTAGGCCTCACTTCATCCGGGAAGCCATTGTTAAGGGATCTGCCTATTCCCTGTGCCTCTGTGATCCCTATTTTTATCATTGTTCTAGTCTATACTGTTATTGCCTTTCCAATTGTAAGTCTTCCACCTAAACTACTTCCTTTAGGACCAGGGCTGTGTATTCTTTATTAGTATATCTCTAATACCAATTCACAGTACTCTGAGCATCCAATTATTATTTGTTGAATAAATGTATTACAAGAGTCTGCAAATTTCTTATATACCCTGAGTATCACTGCGATGATAGACCCATTGTCAGAGTCAAGGTGTCCTGGAGCCTGAGCCCTTAGCACTTGACCTTCTTGGGAGATGCTCTTTCAGTGCTGGTATCCCTGGCACCTCTGAAGTTGCCACTCCTTGTAGTCTGCTAACATCTTGTCAAATTATCATACTTATCCCATGCTCAAAAATGTAAGGGTTAAAACAATAAGACAATTTGTCTTCAAAGATGACTCTGTTTCTGGAAATTTGCCTACCTGACTAAGACTCTGAAACCTGCCTTAAGCAGGATATGTAATTAATTACATAATTAGGTAACCTCTTACATGCTACAAACACTGTCATATACTTTATTGGTGATGAGGATAAGACTGTCCTGAGTTTTAATTTTGTGCATTGTAAAATTAATATAATAATTTTTTTTTTTTTTACCAAGTCACGTGGTAGAATTTGAAATTCCATTTCTTGATGTTTCTGCCTTATGTATAAGCAACACTCTCTTTCCCAAAAGATGGAGCTATTATATTATTGCTTGTCTTTGCAGAGTGATAGTGTAGTTTGTGTGTCCCTGGATGGTACAAATTGTTAAGCACTTCACTATTAGCTGAAAGATTAGCAGTTCAAGGCCACACAAGGAGCCTCACAAGACAGGCCTGGTGATCTGCTTCCAAAAGGTTGCTGTTGTAATGCTTTCTTCCACTAGTGTAGTAATTAAGGTTATATGTCAACTTGACCAGGCTGTGATTTTGAGTGGCATGGAAGCTGGATATAATTATTCTTCATGATGAGATTGGGTGTGATGTTATCAACTTCATGGGGAATATGCTGTGAGACATTAATCAGTGGAAGGGGAGTTGTCTTTGGGGTGTGGCCTACTTTCACTATATATGGAGAAATTTAGGGAAAGGTCCATAGCTTTTTGGCACATCTGGATCCTGCATTTGGCCAAGTCTTCATCTCCAGTTCCTGGACTTCAACCAGCAGCCTGCTGTGTTGCCTGCGGATCTTAGGATTGTTCCTACGCTTGAACCAGTGGCCTGCCATGTTGCCTAACAATCTTGGGATTGTGCCATTTTACCTGCCAACCTTGGGTTCATTAGCATCAGCAGTGAGCAGCTGCCTCAGTTAAGAAATGCTTCTAGCTCCAATGGGCCTGGTACAAGAGGCAGAGCTGAAGCCCAAGGCTAAGGGACCTTCACATAGCCCCGAGTGTTGGCACTCTGAATGTGGACTCCTCACCTCCTAAACTGTAAGAGAATAAATTCCTATTTGTTAAAGCTATCCATTTGTGGTATTTCTGTTATAGGAGCACTAGAGAACTAAGGCAAGGGTGTTGCAAATTTGATTTCTCTTGCCTCAGTACAGCATGTGATTTGATGGAACCATATCAGCAATGACATCAACATTACATTTGCTTTGGTAGTTAACATCTTTGTTCTTAATGGAAGCATTGTGAAAAACCAAAGAGGGTTAAGACTCATTTAGTTCAGAGAATTTGTACAGTCCATGAGTTAAGAATTCTCAAAGACTATGCATGCTTCATGGGGTATAAAAAGAACATCAAATGTTATGTTTACATTCTGTACTTTTCTTAAACATTCAACTTCATTTCTCCTTGAGGCAGAGGTAGAGAAGGAACTGATACAAAAACAAAGAGAAATGACTAAATACACTCACTCAATGATGTACTACATCAGATAAAATTGTCTGAGAACTGGTTGTTCTCAATCTTGTCAGGCCACTCAGTTTCAAATACAGCTATTGATATGATAGGAATGTAAAAGCCCTGAATGTATTGGTATAATGTATTTTTTTCTTGTGCAACACAGCAAGGTAAATGGACAAAAAAATTACTGAGAAGGCTATCTTCAGAAACAGACCAGGACACCACCATTCTAGGCAACTTCAGAGGTACCTTTTAGCCTTAAACTCCTTGGAAAATTAGTAAATTTGTATCTTTAGCACATCTTCGTTCAGAGACTTTTCTCTTGGTTCTCACATTTTCAAGTTTTTGTAAAATACTACAGAATGGCTCTAACTGTGGGTGAAGAAGGAGCTACCTAAATACTGACATATGAAGGCAACACCAGATCCAATATGTCCTAAAATATATCTTCATTGACTGTTCAAGAGAGCCTGCAATTCCAAGTTTTAAGACATTTCTTTGGGTTAAGATTTATTCACCAGAAGATTCCCACAAGAGGTTCCCTCTAAAATATTTTGGTACAAAAGAAAAGGCTTCAGGCCTTGCTCTCTCTCACCAACCTTATTACAAATCAGCACACATTCACCATCGCAAAGAATGTTTCAAGATCAGTCTTGAAGTATAATGTTGTCGGTGATAGGTTAATATCCATGCACCTACAAGGAAGACCTACTACTACTATTATTCAAATTTACACACCAACCACCAAAGCTGAAGATGAGGACATTGAAGATTTTTATCAATTTCTGCAGTCTGAAATTGACTGAACATGCAATCAAGATGTGCTGATTATCACTGATGACTGGAGTGCAGAAGTTGAGAACAAAGAAGAATCACTGGTAGTTGGAAAATTTGGCCTTGGTAACAGAAATAATGCTGGAGATTGCATGATAGGATTTTGCAAGACCAATGACTGATTCATTGTAAATACCTTTTTTCAACAACACAAACAGTGGCTATACACATGACTTCACCAGATGGAGTACACAGGAATCAGATTGACTACATCTGTGCCAAGAGAAAATAGAAAAACTCAATATATTTAGCCAAAACCAGGCTAGGAGCTGATGGTGGAACAGACCATCAACTGCTCATATGCAAGTTCAATTTGAAGTTGAAGACAATTAAAACAAGTCCCTGAGAGCCAAAATATGACCTTGAATATATCCCTTCTGAATTTAGAGACCATCTAAGGAATAGATTTGCTGCATTGAACATCAATGACCAAAAGCCGGAGGAATTGGGGATGACATCAAGAACATCATCAACGAAGAAAGCAAGAGGTCATTAAAAAGAGGAGAAAGGAAGAAAAGCCCAAAATGGATGTCAGAAGAGACTGAAACTTGCCCTTGAGTGAAGAGTAGCTAAAGCAAATTGAAGAAATGACACAATAAAATGCAGGGGACATCAAACTCAATTGGCATAACATACTATACAAAGCATTGTTCCACCTCCTACTTTGGCGAGTAGCGACTGGTATCTTAAAAGCTAGCAAGCTGCCATCTAGATGCAACGATGGGTTTCTCCTCATCCAGAGCAAAGAATAATGAAGAAAACCAAAACCCATGGAAACAATTAGTCCTAGTGACTGGTACACCATCTGATCTGCAGGCTATATGACTATGAGACCAGAAGAACTAGATGGTGCCTGGCTACCACTGTCATCCACTTGGAAGGGGATCTATGTAGCAGATCCTTGATAGAGAGGGAGAACAATGTGGAACAAAACTCAAAATCATTTGGAGAAAAAAAAAGGGGGGGCAGGGTTGCTGGTCCGATAGAGCCTGGTGGAACCACTGAGACTATGGCCCCTAGCTGCCCTTCAAATCTGGAATTAAACCCACACCTGTGTTTTCCAGCCAAACAAAAGACAGGCACATGAGTTGAACATTTACCTTAAGTAGATACACTCCTTGGAGAGAACAATCATGGGAGAAAGAGGGGCCGCTTATGCACAGGGAGACAGCTCAGGGGGCAGGAGTCCATGGAGGGATGGACACTGGGAATAGGTAAGTGTGGGGAGGGTGTGGAAGGGGAACTGTTGCATTGTGGTAAACTGTGGTCAATGTCATGAGACAAAGTTTATATAAACCACTGTATGGAAAGTGAATTTGCTCTGTAAACCTTCACTCAAATCATAATTAAAAAGAAGAAAAAAAAAAAAATGTCCCAAAGCTGTCCACCATGTTTCAGTCACATTTCTCCTGGTTTACAATTTGCTTGATTGCTGCAAGCATTTGATTATCTTTCAGAGTTCCAATAAAGGATATTTGATTGTTTTGCCAAAAAAAAAAAAAAAGAAAGAAAGAAAGAAAGAAATGACACGATAAAAGGGCTCAACAGAAGATTTCAAAGAGCAGCTCGAGCAGACAAAGCCCATTACTATAATAAAATGTGCAAAGACCTGGAGTTAGAAAACCAAAAGGGAAGAACATGCACAGCATTTCTCAAGCTGAAAGAACAGAGGGAAAAATTTAAGCCTTGAATTGCAATATTGAAAGATTCTATAGACAAAATATTGAATGAGGCAGGAAAACAACAAAAGAAGATGGAAGGAATACACAGAGTCACTGTACCAAAAAGAACTGGTGAATGTTCATCCATTTCAGGAGGTGGCATAGGATCAAGTACCAATGGTACTGAAGGAAGAAGTCAAAGCTCCACTGAAGGAACTGGTGAAGAACAAGGCTCCAGGAATTGACGGAATACTCACTGAGATGTTTCAATGAACAGATGCTGTACTGGAGGCACTCACTTGGCTATGCCAAGAGATTTGGAAGACAGCTACCTGGCCAACTGACTGGAAGAGTTTCATATTTGTACCCATTTCAAAGAAAGGTGATCCCACAGAACGTGGAAATTATCAAACAACATTATTAATATCCCATCCAAGTAAATCTTGCTAAAGATAACGCTAAAACTGTTGCAGCAGTATATTGACAGAGAACTTCCAGAAATGAAATCTGGATTCAGAAGAGGACATGGAATGACAGATATCATTGTTGATGTCAGATGGGTCTTGGCTCAAAGCAAAGAATGCCAGAAAGATGTTTACTTGCATGCCAAAGCATTTGATTGTGTAGGTCATGACACATTGTGGATAACATTAAGAAGAATGAGAATTCCAGAACACTTCATTGTACTCATGAGGAACCTCTACATAGACCAGGAGGCTGTTGTTCAAACAGAACAAGGGGACACTGCATGTTTTAAAAGGGAGTGTGTCAGGGTTGGATCCCTTCACCATACTTATTCAGTCTATATGCTGAAAACTAATCTGAGAAGCTGGACTATATGAAGAAGAATGTGGGATCAGGATTGGAGGAAGGCTCACTTACAACCTGCCATACACTGACAATACAACTTTGCTTGCTGAAAGTGAGGATGACTTGAAGTACTTACTGATGAAGATTGAAGAACACAGTCTGCAGTATGGATTACATCTGAATATAAAGAAAACAAAAATCCTCACAACTGGATCTTAAGCAGCATCATGATAAATGGGGAAAAGATTGAAGCTGTCAGAGACTTCACATTGCTTGGTTCTACAATAGATGGAAGCAGTAGTCAGGACATCAGATGACATATAGCACTGGGCAAATCGACTGCAAAGGACCTCTTTCAACTGCTGAAGAGCAAAGATGTCTTCTTGAGGACTAAGGTGCACCTGACACAACCCATGGTATTTTCAATCTCCTCGTATGCATGTGAGAGCTGGACAATAAATAAGGAAGACTGGAGAAGAGTTGATGCTTTTGAGTTGTGGTGTTGGCGAAGAATGCTGAAAGTACCATGGATTGCTAAAAGAACTAACAAATCTGTCCTGGGGGAAGTGCAGCCTGAATGCTCCTTGGAAGTGACAATGGCCAGACTTTGGTCGTGTTGTCAGAAGGGACCATTCCCTGGAAAAGGATGTTGTAATAGTTGGAGCTGTGTGTCAACTTGGCTGGACCACAATTCTGTGTGGTTTAAGCAATTGTGATGTGGGTTGTTCCAAAGACGGGATCAGATGTATATGTTTTGAGCAGCCAATTGATTGAAAAGGAGTTCCCCTAGAGGTGTGGCCTGCTTCCAATATGTTTATGGACACCCTGGGAAAAGAGACACTCTTCTGTGGATTGGGATTCTGTTGTGCTGCCTACAACTGTCCATGAGCTACATCCACCATTTGGCCTGAAGATCTTGGATTCGTCATTTGTTGGAGTCAACAGCCAGTATACTGCCTGCCGACCTTGAGCTTCTCAGGCCCTGCAGCTGCGTGAGTCTGGAAAAGCCTCCAGCTTGACATTTGATGTAAGAACTTGGGACTTGCCAGCTTCTATAAATGTGTGAGCCATTTTCCTAAGATAAATGTCTCTTTCTCTTTCTCTCTCTCTCTCTCTAAGCTTTACTGGTTTTGCTTCTCTCGAGAGCCCAGTCTAACAAAGATGTCATGCTTGGTAAGATGGAGGGACAATGAAAGAGGGGTAGTCCCTCAAACTCGAGATGGATTGACACAGTGGCTGCAGCAATGGGCTCAAGTATAGCAAGGATCATGGAGCTGGCGCAGGACCAGGTGGTGTTTCATTCTCCTGTGCATCAGGTCGCTATGAGTCGGAGATAACTCCACAGCACCTAACAATGACGACAACATCATTTTATTGGTATTGGTTTTGGTTTTGATTTTAGTTTGGTTTGATTTGTCTTGTTTTTAGTTTTGTGTGTAATGCATTGGAAACACTAGCTGTCATCTTAAAAATTGAAGAAGAATTCATGAACTGAAACTGTTAAGATTTAGTTTTTCCATGGCTTAGAAACTTATTCCTCTTCTTTTAGGATAGCACTAACACTGAATGCACAGTACTGAAGCAGGAAGGAGGGTGGTGCCCACAGAACAGAACCCCATATGTGTCCAACTCAAGAAACAGGTGAGGAGGCAATTGTTGGGAAGGAAACCTGGAAGACAATTGAAATAAGCACTCCAATAATTTGGAGTAGAAGACCTGGTGGCACAGTGGTTAAGTGCTCCACTGCTAACTGAAAGGTCGGTGTTATGAACCCACCAGCCACTCCACTAGAGATAGATGTTGTAGTCTGCTTCCATTGAGATTTCAGCCTTGGAAATGTTATGGGACAGTTCTACTCTGTCCTACAGGGTCACTATGAGTCAGAATCGACTTGACGGCAATAGGTAATAATTTTGGGAAAAGAATCAGAAGAGAGACAGCACAAACTTCAGACTGGAATGTAGAACTTCAGGTGAGATGCTAACTTGGCTTTTTCATGTGGTTGCTAAAACGGCTTTCATGTCCCATCAACTATATGCTGAAACCTTATGAGCTCTTTAGTATGCTGGGTATTAAGGAACTGAAAACTATCCCTGGGTATAACAAATGCTTAAATTTATTAGTTTGGCTACAGCCAAACTTTTGTACCCTCTACCAAAATTACAGCTATCTTTGAAACAACTCTCTTCCCCTATTTCTCTACTTTTACTCAAAAGTCAGTCTTACAAACCTAGGGCAGAAGCATGCTGTATACAAACCAAAAAAGCCAAACCAACTGCTGTCAAGTTGATTCTGACTCATAGCGACCCAATACGACAAAGTAGAACTGCCTCATAAGGTTTCCAAGGCAGTAAATCTTTACAGAAGCAGACTAGCACATCTCTCTTCCATGAGCAGCTGGTGGGTTCAAATTGCTGACCTTTTCTTAGTAGCCAAGCACTTTAACCACTGAGTGACCACAGGCCATTGTGTTATATATGATGACCCTGAATTCAAAAGATGGGTTTGATTGACAAAGCTGTAAACTAGATTGCTGGAACTTTCCAAAGCTCCAAGTTGTCTATGGGATAGATTTACACTGCTGTGTAGGACTTTCAAGGCAGGAACTATGAAGCAGAAGTGGGGTGTTGCCATCCAGAGCCTGTTATCTTGCTTTGCCTCCTTGCTAGATAGTGTCCTAATCTGTTGACTGTGGCATGGCTCATGTTTCATTTGAAGGGGTTGCTTTTTTCCTGAAAGGGAGGGTCAATCCTTTGTCTGGAGCCCAATTTATAAACCTTGGTTTTTCTTGTTACATTTTGCAATTTTGTTTGATTCTTTGTACAAAAGACTTTTACAGTCAACTCAATTAAATACCTGTAAGGAAAAAAAGAACTTACATCTAACTCTACACTACTGAGAAATAAAGAGTATTTAACTCACAGGTTTGCCTCTTTCAGAAAACATAGTCATGACTTTATTTTAACTCTTTGGAGAAAAGCCACTAAATAAATCCAACAAACTTGAAATGCTCTACCATGACCATTTTATTTCAGAGTTTGTAAAGGAGCTTTAGATGTTTCTGATGCTCTGTTGGTTCTACATTTAAGAATCAAACCCTAACAAAAACTATAGTATACTCATTCTGGTAGAAAATGCTAGAAACTCAAATAACACATTTGTGGTTAAAATGTGTCATAATCAACCATTTCAAAAGGAAGGGTACAATTGATACATGGAAACTTCTGAAGTCTAATAATAAACATATATGCCATTTAAAACAGCAACTAGTTTTAGCCATCTGATTCTAATTCTGCCTTTCCATGTAGCCAGAAACATGTTGGTCAGGTTTAATGGAGCAGGGAAATGGAAACAATACCAGGGCCTCACCTAACTTCCTAAATGCTGACCCTCTGTTTTTTTGTAAGTGAAGATTAAAAAATAAATGGCACTGTGATATCTTGCCCTTGCCTGAAGGGATTTAATGCATATGTACATAAGAAAACAAAATGAGAACAGACTACATAGGAAGAGATATTTACCTGTGAATATGTCAACCATGAAACCTCTGTCGCTTGTGTCTCCTGACAGATTAGGGGTTATGCCTTGCATGTGTTACATTGGTGTACACTGTCATTTTGCAGTCATTTCTACATTACAGAATGAAGACTTTCTTTGAGAGACTGAGACCAAGCAGCACATCAGTCATGACTTTCCCCGGTAGAAGGCGAAGCATGTAGCATTCTGGCACTTGAGACAGGTTGAATGACTTCTGCAGAGTAGTGATGCCAATAACTGAGATTAAGTAACCTCAGCATGTGTTCTCTATCCTTCCACGATTCCATCTTAAGTCACATATTCACTCTGTGTGACTCTGGACTCACCATGTTTTACATTTTCAGTGAGATGCATGAAGTGAAAATTCAGTGCTCCTTGTATTCCCAGAGCTGAAAATGTGGCTCTGAAGAAATGGAAATTTATAACTTGACCCTGAGAACAGCACTGCAGGCACTCAAAGGAAGTTAATTTAGCATGATCTATCAGTCATAGAATATCCAATCCCTTCTTAAATAATTTTTATTTCTAGACTTTAAAACGCTCCAGGGGAATTTGTTGCGTAAATTTACAATGTTCTGCCTTTTTTTCAGTTTCATTAAGACTATCCCCTTCAGGCACCAAGGAAGACTCATTAATTCTCAGATTCCAGAATAGAATGAACAAATCTATTTTTCGACCTGTTATTTCCTTTATCATTTCAGAGACTTCAATAATCTCAATTTTACGTTCATATTTTTGTTCTAGGCAGTCCTTCTAGTAGCCTCCTACCCCACAGGAGCCGAGCCAACTCTTTGTCGGCTGCCCTCTGGCTCTGCACAAACGCAGAACCCTGTACCAGTGATGGTTAATGTGCCAAATCAATTCAAGGTCTGCAAAAACACAAAACATGTGTAAGTTAGCTTTCTTCAAAAATGGTACAGGCATTGCTACTAAGAAGGGGTTGCTGACAGTGCGATGGGAGGGAAATGGAAGGTAAAATAGGAGAAGAGAGAAAAGAGGAACTTGGAAAAGTGGATGGGAAGAGAGCAAGAATACACATGAAGAGAGTGTGCCAAGCTAGATTGCGTGTGCATTAGAGAAATAAAGGTGTAGGGAGTCATATCAAAATAAAACAACAACAAAAAAGAAAAAAATAGGGAGATGGAGGATCGTGTTTCATTGTTAAGGGTTATGGGTAATAGATGAGAAAAAACCAGAAACACTTGCCAGCTGTTCTTCCCTCAAGGGCTTAGCGTGTTTCCCAGTGTTTAAGCTGCCACATCTCAGATGAGAGTTAAGACAGATTTATCTTTAGAATGTGTAATGAGTTTCGTGGATGAAAACAATGACAATCATCATCATGGCAGCTTCTTGCTTTGAGCTTCCACTCAAGTTTTAGTGATAAATGAGGATGTGTATGTGTGCTTACTTGTGTGTGTGTATGTGTCTGCATTTTCTTAACTATTCAAGGGTCCTAGAGTAGAAAGGGAACTGTCAGATTCTCTCACCAAATATCCTCCAATGATAGATGTGGTACACCGGGTTTGGAATGCAATAACTGATATTGACTGAGTGCTGTAAGCCAGGTTCTGTGCTATGCTCCCCTCTTCACAAAGCTGATCCTGTTTTATTCTGAAACCCTAAGTATGAGGTAGAATTTGATAAATCTCCATTTTATTGATCAGGGAACTGAGGCTTAGAGAGGTTAACTAACATCTTTGTTATTAAGTATTGGAGCCTGGATTTTTGTATCTTAAAAATGTGAACTCCATGCAGAATTCTTGACTGATTTCTGTCTTAGCCCTAGTACAGCATTATGAATGAAGGCACAGTCAACAAATGTTTGAAAATTTTGACATCAAATTGGCCATCTGTTCATTATTAGAAAGAAGTTTGTATTCTTTTTTATTACTCAGTGACTGTCTCAACTGATAGATTAACATCTTAATGAAAGGAGTGGATTTTTTTTCACCCTTTCCAAGCAGAGTATGCACAGTCTCTCAGAAGTCACTGGAGAATATGAAAAAGCAGAGTGTCATTTCTAACAAGGGCCCTTGTATAAAAGGGCTAATTGGGCTCCATACTTATAGGCCTATGTCATTGAATCCCTTCTTTTTACAACATTTCTAATGTAATCATCTAAGGACAATGGAAAGTTCAACTTCATTCTTCATTGTAAGATTGTTCCTTTTTTCACTCTGTACTTCATGAAGCTCAGTTGGACATAGTGCTTCCATTGAATACAAAGGAGGCTTAACGCTTGGATCATTCTAAAGGGTGCAGAGTAAGATTAAAAGCTGACCACACATACAATAGCAGGAAGAGTTCAAATCACAGTTGCAAATGTCTGCTGTGTTTGCTCACTCTCCAACCTGTGAACAGCATTTAGACTGAAAAAGTCCTCTGAGTGTTTTAAATCCATGATGATCTTTTCAAGTCCAAAGGGAAAAACTGGAGGACATTTTAAAATGCTCAACCATTTTGCCCTTAGCAAATGACTTCCATTAATGTGCCACTATATTAATGTACTTTTTGTATCTGAACTTTTATAGTATCTTTGTTACAAGATAAAACAAAATTTCAAAATAACACACATAAGAAACAGTGCTCTTTAGTCAAATATTAGCCTAAAATAGATATGAGTTTGCATTTTGATTTTTTTGTATGCCTTCCCTCTGCTGAAATCAGTTGCTAATTTACTCATTTTTACTTATGCTTATCAAGTGTTTTCTGTATGCCAGTATGCTGAGTGCTCTTGATGGATTACCCTCCTCTGTTCCCCACACCAGCACTATAAGCTGGGAAGCACTGTTTTCCATATTTTGCAGGAACTTGAGCTTATATGTCACATTTAGCATAGGGTGTGGGTGAGATTTGATCCATGAGTTCAACCCAAGAGTCTAAGTTCTTACTCACTGCAAGTAAGATATTACTGAAGATAATTCAGAAACGTTTGCAGCAGTATATTGACAGAGAACTTCCAGAGGTTCAAGCCGGATTCAGAAGAGGACGTGGAACAAGGGATATCATAGCTGTTGTCAGATGGATCTTGGCTCAAGGCAAAGAATACCAGAAAGAGGTTTACTTGTGTTTTATTGACTATGCAAAGGCATTTGATTGTGTGGATCATGACAAATTATGGATAACATTGAGAAGAATGGGAATCCCTGAGCACTTGATTGTACTCATGAGGAATCTGTACCTTGACCAGGAGGCTGTCGTTCGAACAGAACAAGGGGACACTACATGGTTTAAAATCAAGAGGGGAGTGCGTCAGGGTTGTATTCTGTCTCCACACTTATTCAATCTATATGCTGAGCAAATAATCCGAGAAGCTGGACTATATGAAGAAAAACGTGGTATCAGGATTGGAGGAAGAATCATTAACAACCTGAGATATGCAGACGATACAACTTTGCTTGCTGAAAGTGAGGATGACTTAAGGCACCTACTGATGAAGGTTGAAGAATACAGTCTGCAGTATGGATTATGTCTCAACATAAAGAAAACAAAAATCCTCACAACTGGACCAATGAGCAGCATCACAGTAAATGGAGAGAAGATTGAGGTTGTCAAAGAATTCACATTGCTTGGTTCTACAATCGATGCCAATGGAAGCAGCAGTCAGGACATTAGACGACGTGTAGCATTGGGAAAGTCAATTGCGAAGGAACTGTTTCAAGTGCTGAGGAGCAAGGATATCTCCTTGAGGACTAAGGTGCGCCTGACACAAGCCATGATATTTCCAATCACCTTGTATGCATGTGAGAGCTGGACAATGAATAGGGAAGACCGAAGAAGAGTTGATGCTTTTGAGTTGTGGTGCTGGCGAAGAATGCTGAAAGTACCATGGACTGCTAAAAGAACTAACAGATCTGTCCTGGAGGAAGTGCAGCCAGAATGCTCCTTGGAAGCAAGAATGGCCAGACTTCGTCTCACCTATTTTGGTCATGTTGTGAGAAGGGACCATTCCCTGGAGAAGGATGTCATGCTTGGTAGGGTGGAGGGTCGACGAAAGAGGGGGAGGCCTTCAACGAGATGGATTGATACAGTGGCTGCGATGATGGGCTCGAGTATAGCAGGGATTGTGGGGCTGGTGCGGGATCGGGCAGTGTTTCGTTCTGCTGTGCATGGGGTCGCTATGAGTCGGAAATGACTCGACGGCACTTAACAACAACAACAACAACATGTGAGATGATCTTTACATTTCTGAACCCATTTAGTCACCTCATTAAAACTATCAATAGAGCACCTGGCATCTAGCCAAGATCTGGGGAAACCTGTATCATGCAGCCAACAAATGGGCCATATATATTAGAGGATGAAGGAGGTAATATACTAAATGGCTTGTCATTCTTTCCTAGAATGGTTTTTTGTTACTCTTTCCTGGCATGGTTTGTCACCTTTCCTGATATATGTCATCACAGAATCAAAATTAGTAAACTGTTAGAACTTAAACCCAAAGCCTGCCTAGTCCCAGTTTTCTTTCTAGAGCAGAACATCTGACCAGTAGTTGGGGGGCGTTTTTGTTGTGTCTAAAAAGCAGTGTGTGATTGTGGCAAGAGCACTGGACTGAGCAACAAAGGAATCGGGGTGTTAGTACCCACTAAGTAGATTTATCAAGACCACTTTACTCCTCTGGACCCGTCTGTTCACCTGTAGTATCAAGGGACTCATTCATTCATTCATTCATTCTTTCTTTCATTCATCACGGATCTATTAGATGCTTATTAGGAACTAAGTTCAATGCTAGATGTTGGGATACCAAGGCTGTAAGTGATTGTCACTCTCAGAAGCTTATAGTTTAGTAAAGAGTGGGGTGGGGAAAGAGTAGTAAATAATGATAATTCTGGGTGGTGAGGGCAATAAATTATACAGAGTGTGCTGTGGTAATACATAGCAAAGGAACCTAGCCTAGACATGGGTAGGAGTGTTCAGAGAAAGCTTCCTGAGAAGAGGAGCGAGGACTGACCTGAGTCCTAGAGAACCAATCCACTGCTATCAAGTTGATTCCAATTCATAGTGACCCTAGGGTTTCCATGACTGTAAATTTTTATGGAAGCAGACTGCCTCATCTTTCTTCCACAGAGCAGCTGGTGGTTCCAACAGCCCACCTTTTGGTTAGCAACCAAATGCCTTAACCACTATGCTACCAGAGTCCTTTGAAAGGATGAGAAGACCTAAATAAAGAAGGGTGAGAAGGAGTGGATGGGAGGGAACGGGAAAGGGCATTTTGAGTGGAGGGAACTAAGAGCCTAGGGATGAGAAACAGACCACGGTGTACTTGCAGAACTGCAAGGAGTTCAGTATATCCTGAGCTTTATGGACTGCAGGTTGTGAGTATGTGCACGTGTTGGGGCATGTGTGGGTGCACATGATATGGTGGGTGAAGGAGGGAGGGTGGAGTGAATAGATTGGAAGAAAAGAGAAAAAGAAGTGAGGAGAGATTAGCTCTGATTAGCTGCAGAGTTCATCAGGAACCAGTTGGTGAACAGCCTTGAATCCCATCAATATTCTGAACTGAGAGCAGTGGGCAATTGTGAAAGAGTTTTAAGCAAGGAGTGTATAATTAGGTCACTACTTTTAAGGGATATTGTGCAGATAATGTTGAGAACAATCTGTGGGATGCAAACCTGTGAACAAGCAGGTTCGCGAGGAGGCTGTTACATCCATCCCCGCCAGTAGTTCTCAAAAGTTCAGTAGACAACAGAATCACGTAAAGAGCTTGTTAAAATACAGACGGCAGGGCCCCAGCCCCAGAGTTTCTGAGCTGGTGGGTCTGGAGTGGGATGGGAGACTGGGCCTTTCTAATAAGTCCCCAAGTTATGTTGCTACTGCTGGTCCAGGGACTACACTTTGAAATCCATTGTTTGAGGCCATGATCACTAATTGTAAAATTCTGGGTTCTTCCTTAACAAAGAGAGGCTTTTCTTTCATGAAAATGTATTTTGTAAAACAAACTCATTCTACAAAAAAGTATTTTTCATAAGATGAATATCGACCTATTGATAAATTAAATTCATGATTCTTGTCCTACATCATTTTTGTTTCAATTTTGTTTTTCCTATTTTCCCAAGCAAATTTTATTTGCTACACCAGAGAAAAATCTCATGGTCCATTCACTAATTTGCAACAGGATTAAAAAGCTGAAATGCCAGGGCAGTTGACTAAATCCTTTGTCTAACTAAAATACAATAGACCAATTGAAGGCTGTAATATCTGGGCTCAGACTTTAGAAATAAAACTTTATGGGATGCAGGGAGTTTTATCTACTTTACATGGATTTAAAAAAAAAAAGAGAGAGAGAGACACACCCCTCCTATTTCAGTCTGAAGGGGAAAAAAAAGATTATAACTGCAAATTGCATGTAAACCTGGTAATCACAGATTCCTTCTCTTATCAAGTATCTGGAAGAGAACATTATATCAGAGAAAAACAAAGCCTCTTCAGAATAAAAAAGGAACTCTGTCGCTCTTTTACAAGGTCTGCAAGTCTCTGAAACAAAAAAGTTCTGTTAATTTTTTTTTAATCTAAAGGATAGTGAATTTGTAAAACCATCAAGTTGTTGTTAAACCAAACCAAGCTCACTGATATCAAGTCAGATCCAACTCAGAGACCCCTCCTTGGGTTTCCAAGGCGGTATTACTACCGAAGTATCACTATGGAAGTAGATTTTCCAATCTTCTTTCTGAGGAGTGGCTGGTGGGTTTGAACCACCAGCCTTCTGGTTAGCAGTCAGATGCTTTTGGCACTACACTACCAGAGCTCCCCTTGTTGGTTTTAGTTGTTAGTAAACTTCCAGTGATTCTCATGAGTTCTCCCTTCATTGATGCACATCTTCAGCTATCCTTGCATCTCTTGGTATCAACTGTCTTCAGAAAGCCTCATTCATTTATGTCCATCTAATGTGTCCTAGTTACAGCTTGTTTACATCACAGTCCCCTTGATAATGCAAGGATGTCTCCAAATTACCAAAGAATGTTAACCACCTGCATCTTAGTAGAAGCTTAGCTGCAGCCAGAGTAACCAATTAAAAGGACTAATGAACCTGATTCTATCAATTCAGACATTCTGTCTGCTAAGTAACTTTGTTTTCGAATGCACAATTGGTTTCGCTAGAAAGGATTACAGCATCCCAAGCAGTCGGCCATAATTATAATTACAGGTGTGGCACAGACCGCAGGAGCAGATGAGCTCATAAGAAACACAGATTCGCTCTGCTGGATTGTCTATCTTCACTAAAGAACAAAGAGCAATAGCATAAATAAGTGAGTTACCATGTAAGCAAATTGAGTAATCACCAACATACAACAGAGTATGTATTCTTCAGCCAATATATACACTTCTCTGTTAGATTAAGCCTCTCTCCACCACCTCAATCCTCTCCCTGATGGAGGTGTGCTTTGCTTCTCTGCACTCTCCTGACCTACAATTGGAGGGCAGGGGCTGATTGGGTAACAGTAAGGTAGCTTTACTCCCCTCATCTTTCAGCACCTCCCCATCTTAGACTATTTTTGCAATTATAACAAGTGCACTATCCAGGCAATGACCTTGAATGGGAATGTGAAGGCTCCAGTTCTATCTCACCTGGGAGGACAGTAAAGCTAGGACTCTGATACTAAAGTGATAGATAACTAATTTTATTGTTCTTTAGAAAGGTCTCTTTTAGTGTGATGGTGAATATGGTTGGACTTGTGGCTAATTGGAGCAGCATACTTACTTCTAGAGCTCCAGATTTATAGGAGAGCGATTTATGGGGCTAGGAGCCAAGTCTCCACTGCCAAAGTGAATCAAAGTACTGCAAATAATCAAGAGTGCAAAAACCAGAGGGCTACAACAAAAAGTCTTATCTGTCCACATTCAGGTGAAGGGCAGATTGGTCTCCTTTTCCCTGCTTTCTGCTTGTCTGTGCTCTCAAAGTCCTGCCTATTCCTTCTGGGCTGGATAGTGAAGAACAGTGTCCAGGACCCACAAGAGCTCCAATTTCGATATGAATTTTCAGAGGAAAATTGTGAAGTGAATTGGAAGCCTATTCAAGCAATCAAGCTTTTAACCTGGTATTTATAATCTAAAATAGGGTGAGGTTTTTGGGAAAAAAACCTATAAAGAAAACTTTTAAAGAATGATATCTAAAGTAAGGTACTTGGCATTTTTTCCACAGCCATTTTTATTGCTGCGTGTGAATCAAAGACTTAAAACTTCTTTCATATTAGAAATTTGGTTTGAGATAAAGCGCTTTGGATAAAGTTGCAACTAGTTAGGGGGTGGGAGCTCTGGTGGCATAGTGCCTAAGGCATTTGACTGCTAATCAGAAGGAACCACCAGCCACTCCTCAGAAGGAAGGTTGGGCAAATTACTTCCCTAGTGATGCCACCTCGGAAACCCAAGGAGGGGTCGGATCCGACTTGAGGGCAGTGAGTTTGGTTTTCTTGGTTTTAGTTAGAGGGTGGGGTCATTTGTTACAGTATTGAAGAGCTTAAAACACAATGAGCAGCTCTTTCTTAAGTGTCTGTAGGGAAACAAAAAATCAGAAAATGTGCATAGAAATAGATATATGATAGTCTTCTTTCTAAGCCCTTAATAGCTAAAACGACATGCCCTGTTCTACTTTGCAAACACTGGTTTGGCAACTGGCAACTTTGAGGCAGAGGAGAAAGTTTAATGTGTACCAAGTGTGGCAGATCAGATTGTAACGAAAAGAATCGCAGCATTTATGCCCTTGTAAGACTGGGACAAAGAATGAGAGGGTCAAACCTTTAAAAGTTATTAAAAATCAGAATCATTTAAAGGCAAACGCCTTTCAATAGTAATCTCTATTGTTTGCCAAGACTGGTCCCCCCACTTCTTGCAGTGTTGGTTGCTGCTACACAAAGAGCTGACGCCACTGGTCTCTGAAACCCTTGGGCCAGCCGGGCTCTGACGTGCGTTTCACGTGATGCATCAATCCAGGACAACCGCGGCAGATATGCATCGTGCATCATTGTCTCCAGAGAATGTAAAGGCACAGAGGTTACATATCCCAGCCTCCGCGTGGGAGGAGAGGGCAGAGGCAGGCCTCAGCACTTTGCAACCTTTATCCTTCCCAGCTGTTTACTAGCCTCCAAGTTACTGTGAAAAAGCAGCTTTCCGTGGAATTGCCTGCAGGCCCACTCATTCTGTGGGGGGCAGCAAAAAGAGAACGTGTTGGGGAGTCAAGAGCTTCTGCGGGAAAGAGAAGCGCGAGCTGCCTCCTGCAAAGGACGGAGAAGCCTTATCTGTGTCTTCATGTGCAATGACACGTCAGGTCCGTGGCAGACAGTGTTTTGACAGTGTAGGAAATCAGATAACAAGTCTGGTGTTCAGACATGGTAGCAAATGGTCCATCTAAAGGTTCAACAGAAGAGAGTTGAGGTCTGGGTGCGATTTTGCCTGGCAAGCTTTAAGAGGAAATTTATTAATAGTAATTATAGGTAGTGTTTCTAAACTAATATTGTCCTGTGGAAAGTATATGTAAAATAAAAGCCAAGTACTTAGAAGGTCAGAGTTGCCTTTAGCCATTAGCACTCAAGGCCGGCATGAAGGTGATTTCATATGCTTTGTTTCCTTTCAAGTGCTTTATGAACAGTGAACAATTAAAGGCTTCTGTAGATGAGGCTCATGTTATTTTTTGCAGGTATGTGCACTCTCATGGGTGTGGGTTTGGACCAGCCACTTGAGAGTTTAAAGACATGTTTTCAATAATCTCTAGATAAGCATAAGCTACAGGCAAGCATCTGAGTTGAGGGTAGGAAAGTGGTAGTTAATATGGTCTTTAAAGCCCTTCCCACTTCCAACATTTGTTGAGACCATGGATTAAATGGTACATTTCCTAAGGACTTATTTTTTATTTGTTTATTTATTTTTTGAACTGTTGAATGGAAAACAAATCTCCTTTGTAAACTTTCACCCAAGTCACAATAAAAAGTTAAGAAAAAAAATAAATGAAAAGGTTGGTGGTTCAAATCCATCTGCTACCTTGTGGGAGAAAGATGTGGCAGTCTGCTTCCCTAAAGATTACAGCCTTGGAAACCTTATAGGGCAGTTCTTTGTCCCACAGGGCTGCTATCAACTGCAATGGACTTAACAGCAATGGGTTGGTTTCTGTGTTTGACTTAGTCCTAATGTATTTCTTCTTTTCCTGTTTTTTTTTTTTTTTAAAGATATCCACATCTAAATAACTGTCCAAAGGAAACTCATTAAGTGTAGTGAGACTTAACCCTTTTGCCGAGAGCTAAGCTACTAATACAGTCTTTTGTAAAAATTGTGCTTTAGGTGCAAGTTTCCAGAGCAGATTTTGTTTTACATTCAGCATTTCGTGTACATCTGGTTTCACTCCCCAACCACCATCCCCAACCCTAACCCAGCCTCCTCCCTTCCTTTTCCAGCACCCCCCCCCCCCCACCCATAGTCATGCACTCCTGTGTGTCCTGCATTCCCTCTGTGCAAATGCTGCCCCTCTGGTGCTCTGTGGTCCATTGCTCCAAGGATGCATCTCCATAGTGTATGTGCGTGCATCACCCTGGGTTGAATGGTCTGCGTGTATGTCTTATTTACTGTTGGGCTGAGAGCCAGCCCCTGGGAGTGAGTTTTATTCCAGGCCCGAAGTGTATCCCAGGGCCATAGTATAGGGGATCCCACCAGAGTCCATCTTACCAGTAATTATGGTCATTATTGTGTTTTGGATTTTGTTCCATGTTTTCCCTCCTACTCTATCCAGGATTTCCAGTTTTGATCTTTTCCCAAGTGGTTGGCATTGGGAGCTGGGCACCATCTAGTTCTTCTGGTCTTGAGGTCCATCATATCCTCGGGCTGATTGCTTCCAAGTGCCCTTGGTTTTTTGCACTCTTCTTCGTTTCAGATGATAGGAGACCATTAGCTGCATCTTAGATGACTGCTTGAAAGTTTTTAAGACCCCAATCTCTAAATAAGGACTTATTTCTTAACATGTTAAATTTTGTTTTTCCTCTTGCATTTTTATGGTTCCTTTTCACTGGCTCAATACTCCAGCACATTTTCACATCAGAGGTGAGAAAAAAAATAACTTTGCAGAGGACTTTACAAAATGCAGTTCTTCTAAACAACAGATGAGTCTTCCTTATCTGCAATAAATAATGAATAGTTACCATGTGCTCTTTAAACACAGTACCAAAAACATGAAATGAAATTGCCTTCCTCATAGCCTTGGTTGTTGTTAGGTGCCATGGAGTTGGCTCAGACTTATAGAGACCTTATGTACAACAGAGTGAAACACTGCACCATGCACCATCTCACAATCTTTGCTGTACTTGAGCCCATCATTGCAGCCACTGTGTCTTCCCCTTTTTGTTGAATGTTTTCCCCTTTTTCTCTGACCTTCTACTTTACCAAGCATGATATCCTTCTCTAGTTATGGTCCATTCTGGTCCCAACATGATCAAAGTACGTAAGACGAAGCCTGGCCATTCCTGCTTCTAAGGACCGTTCCAGCTATACTTCTTCCAAAACAGATTTGTTTGTTCTTCTGGCACTCCATGGTATTTTCAGTATTCTTTGCTAACACCACAATTCAAAGGCATCGATTCATTCTCATCTTCCTTATTCACTGTCTAGCTTTCACATGCATATGAGGCTATTGAAAATACTATGGCTTAGGTCAGGTGCACCTTAGTCTTCAAAGTGACATCTTTGCTCCTTGACACTTTAAGAAGTCTTTTGCAGCAGACATCTTTGCTCCTTGGCACTTTAAGAAGTCTTTTGCAGCAGATCGCCCAGTGCAGTACGTCTTCTGATTTCTTGATTGCTACCTCTGTGGGCATTGATTGTGGATCCTAGTAAAATGAAATCCCTGACAATCTTTTCTTCATTTAGCGTGATGTTGTTTATTGGTCCCGTTGTGAGGATTTTTGTTTTCTTTATTTTGAGGTGTAATCCTCACTGAAGGCTGTAATCTTTGATCTTCATCAGTAAGTGCTTGAGACCATCTTCACTTCTAGCAAGCAAGGCTGTGTCATCTGTGTATTGCATATTGTTAATGATTCTTCCTCCAATCCTGATATCATATTCTTCTTCCTATAGTTCAATTTCTTGGATTATTTACTCATAATACAGATTGATTAAGTATGGTGAACTGACACAACCTGATGCACACCTTTCCTGATTTTAAACCATGCAGTATTCCCTTGTTCTGTTCCCTTGGTACAATGGTTAAGCACTGGGCTGCTAACTGAACGGTTGGTAATTGGAATCAACCAATGGCTCCATGGAAGAAAAGAGCTGTGGCTCCATGGGAGAAAAGAGCTGTGATCTGTTTGAGTAAAGCTTAAAAAAAAAAAAAAAAGAAAGAAAAGAAAAGAAACTGGCTGCCAATGAGTCTATCCCAACTGAGTAATGCTGTAAGACAGAGTAGACCTGCCCCCATAGGGTTTCTAAGGCTGTAAATCTTTATGGAAGCAAACTGTCAACTTCTGGGTTCAAACCACCCACTTTTTGTTTAGAAGCCTAGAGCTTAACTATTACACTATCAGGACTCCTTGAGTAAAGTTTAAAACCTAGGAAACCCTATGGGCAGTTCTACTCTGTCACATTGGGCCACTATGAGTCAGAATTGACTTGATGACACCTAACAACAACAACAGTTTATGGGCTAAGTGTTTAATTCCTCAAATATTTCTTACAGCTCTATGAGGGTATATGCTTTCATCATTATCCCACTTTAGAGATGAAGCAAGAAGATGCCGTGTTTAAGGCATTATGTAGCTCACTTAAGGCCATAGAGCTAGTAAGGGGAACTGTTAAGATTTGAATCTGCCATATCTATGTATTTGAATATGGTAACTTGGCTGCTAGCCCAAAGGTCAGCTGTTTGAACCTACTAGCTGCTCTAAGTGAGAAGGATGTAGTAGGCTGCTTCCTTTAAAGATTTTCAGCCTTGGAAACTATGGGGGCAGTTTTACTCTGTCCTAGTGGCACTATGAGCTGGAATTGACTGGATGGTAATGAGTAACTTAAGATTTTTTGTTCCCTTCCAAAGAGCTTCACAGGGTGATAACTTTGCTAACTTTCTCATCAAATTCTGCCCTTTGCTCCATTTTGTTCTCCACCCTGCCTCACAGAAAGGAAAAAAAAAAAAAAAAAAGCTTGGATTTACCAGGAAGTGGTATTTTAAACCATTTAGCTTTAATTTTCTGTTCATTGCTAATAATGCCATCAGACCTTGTGTGAATTACTTTGCTGTACCTTTCGGTCTGACACAAAGAATGATATAATTATACTGTTTATATACTCCTCTTGTCCAAGATACTGAGTCTGCTGCCTAAAGAAGTAATCTGCATGTGACATTAAATTGCCAGAGGAAGCAACTATACCACCCTTGGAGAATGAATCACAGCTTAATGGGAGGGGAAGGGTTGGAAGTACTTCTCTGGTGCTTTCTGTATTCAACTTATTCTCTATTCTGATGTTTTCAATGAAGACTGGCCCACCCAGAAGGAAATGAGGTCTTTTTGAAATGGGCTTTAGGTAAAAGATAAATCATGACACCTTTTCAATTGGTTATCTAACTGATCTCTAGGCTGCATAGCAGAAGGAAGGTATATAAATACCTCCATTTGGAGGAGGAGCTCTGGTAGCATAGTGCCTAAGTCTTAAGGCCTAACAGTTAAATAAATTGCGTTTGGTTCTATAAGGATGCAAAAAGCAGAATATATCATTATCTATACTCTGAAGCTTCCCTTCTGTCACTAGTGTCTAATCAAAACCAAAAATCAAACCCACTGCCATTAAGTCAATTCCAACTCATAGTGACTCTATGGGGCGGAGCAGAACTACCCTATGGGGTTTCCAAGGCTATAAATATTTATGGAAGCACACTGTCTCTTGTTTCTCCCATGGAGTGGCTGGTGGGTTCCAACCACTGTCCTTTTAGTTAGCAGCCAAATGCCTTAACCACTGTACCACCAGAGTTCCTTACTGTCTAGGCAGCAATATAAAAATATTTTGTCTTTCTGAGCCCATTGTGTTTTCTTACCATTTTTGATAAAACAAAGTTTTTGTGCTCAAATAAAATTCTCTTGGTTATAAATGGACAATTATAAGATTGTAGCAGGTAACATATTTCCTAAAGGTATCAATAGGCCTTCTTGTATTAAAAATTGCTTAACACAAATTTTAATTGATTGGAGGGTTGAGGGGAGCCATTGAAGGTTTTGGTATTTATTTTTGCAACTCCTTCCACTTTTCAATGTGGAAGAATATAGGAGTATTTTCTCAAATAATAAATAAGTTCTTTAAATCAAACGAACAAACAAAAGACTCTTCTAATATTGTTAATATTTGTGTTGATCTTTAACAAAAGACATAGGTGGTTGATGGCAAGAGGCCTTTAGGCTTTTGCTGTTACCCAATCCCACAGGATCTAGCATGCTTTATTAGTTTCTCATTGGTTACTCATGGTATGATTTGGCACCATAATGAAATTTCACATTTTTAGAAACAATAGTGTGGACAAAGTTCAGGGGTTCTCTCAGTTATGTGTTAGTCATTTTGCCCTGAGTGCTTAAAAAAAAAATCTACATATTCAGACAATTATATATCCTCTCCTCTATTAACCCTTTTTGGTTTTGGTTTTCTACTAGCCTTCTCATGGTACTAGAGTTCTAGAGTTATTGTATTTATAACTATTGAATTTATAACTTGGATTTGAGGCCTTTGAGGAGGGAAATTGTCACTGAACTCTTGGGGGAATCAAGACGGGATAGCATGAGTCAGATCTGGCAGCTAATGACAATAAAGTAGCTTAGAAAAGCAGCCGTGGAAAATCCTGTGGAGCACAGGACTGCTCTGACACATGGGGTCAGTATGAGTCAGAATTCACTTGAGGGCAACTGTGGTATTAACTTGGGGAAGAGAAAGGGGCATTCATTAGAGCAGGGGCCTATAACTGGTTAGAATGATTTGGCAAGTTGCTGACGTGCTATCGCTTGCTTTATGTATGTGTGTGTGCCGTGTGACCAATGAATTCTTTAGCGTGTGGGCTACAGGCATTGGTGCATTGGTACAGACGAGGCATTAAGCACCCTGCAGGCCCTTAATAAAAACTGGAATCTCAACCTAGAGGGTTTCTTTTAATAATGTAAAGTTTTCTTTTTCCTGGTAGTCAGTTTAAGGTTTATTCTTCTCTCTACCCTTCAGAAAGAACTATCAAGAAAAATTTTCTACTTTTACCTTCCCAAAGAAAATGCTTCAGAATAATGGTCCTTTGTTTATTAGTTCTTTCTGACTTTCCTCAAGGGCAGTTCAATTTCAATATTATAATTAGAAAATGTTTTATTTTAGTACCTACTATGTGCTGGTAGCATAGTGGCTAAGGCACTTGACTGCTAACCAGAAGGCTGGCGGTTCAAACCCACCAGCCACTCCTCGGAAAGAAGGTTGGGCAATCTACTTCTGTAGTGATACTGCCTCGGAAACCCAAGGAGGGGTCGCTATGAGTCAGGGCTGACTCGACAGCACATAACAACAACATAACAACATGTACCAGTGTATTATTCAACTCATGAAACACAGAGAAAAATGTCTCCTAACTTCCAAAAACTTACTATGTCAGTACTGGTGAAGATTGCTTATTTTCAATACTCAAGATCATATTTGAAATTCAAACTTACGTGTTATACATTTTATTTATTGATTTTTTAAGTGTTATATGTTTTAGATTTAAATATTTTCTTAGCTTAGATATGTTTTATAGCTTTCTGGAGAAGGGATAAGTGAGTTTGAGGAATTTTAGAACTCCTGCTTTTTATTTATGTATTGTACATACAGTTTCTATATGTAATTATCTCTTCTTAATCAGCTATTATTTATTGATTAGTTTTTCCTGGGCGATGAACAAAAATGATTGTGGCTTCTTGTGAAATTCTGTTTTATTTCCTGTGGTTTTGAACAAAGTATTTCCAATACTAAACATAATAAGCTGCAGAGCCCCACCCCCCCGAACTTGGGAAGAGCAAACTTTTGAAATATCCGAGAAGAAAAAAAACATTTGAAACATTTGATAAGAGTTCACTATTTCATTGGACCTCAGAGTCACTATTGTCAGCTATCAAGCTGGTGGCTGAGAAACACAAGAGAGATTTAGCATCTGTCTCTACTGAGCCATATTTACCACAGTGAGGTGAAAACTCAAAGGCTTCTCAGCAGGTTAACCTAGAGACTTCTGTTGATTGCTTTGACAGTTCTGAGTAGAGAGATCTTTTTGCCGAAGTATGCATAAACTGTGATTTCCTAGGAGTCAGGCTGCATTAGGGTCACTGAACAGTAGTTGAGTGAACTTTTAGTGGGAAGCATTAGGAAGGAGACTGAGATGCATGATGAAATTATGTACTATAACTAGATAGAAGTTGAGACAGGTGAGAAAACTATGAGGAGACTAGTGGTTGATGAGTTGATACCCATAGGTACGTATCTAGTGTGATTCTTCATTAGTCTATATTAATCTTCACCACTCTGGCTAGGATTGTCAATCATTATATCCACCTTTCAAAAACAGGGGAGAGATCTGAGTACTGCTGCTTATGTCTACAAGCCTCCAGGGAAACATAACACTTTCAGCATTCTCTTCATTTGTTAACTGCATTCCGATTTGTCACTACATTTGGCATGGGCTGATTTATGTATCACATCTGAGTATTACTGAGTTTTTAAAACTTTTAGATATCCTGACTCTTCGCTACAAGAATTAAAGTCAGCTTATAAAAATATATCCAAGAAAGATACTTTATTTCAAGGTCTATTAGATGGGGCAATCTACTTCCGTAGTGATACTGTCTCGAAACCCAAGGAGGGGTCGCTATGAGTGGGGTCCGACTCCATGGCACATAACAGCAACAACAACATCCCAAATACAGGAAGTGTTTAGGGTATATTTTTAAATAATTATGCAGTAGTGAAATAACCTGGAGTAGCAGATAAGCAGCAAGAATGAATTTTACTTCCCAGGTTGATTTTGCTCTGCTATTACCATCACAGTAATAATCAAGGGGAATCCAACACCTGAAACTGGGCAGAGCGACCCGTCCAGCCAAAGTCAGTACAACACGCCCAGGAATGTTGTTGGAATGCTTTTGATTTCACCACCCCTGGGTGTTCACAGAAGAGGGATGACACTAAAAGGTATATAGCCAAACTGTAATTGGCAGATGACATTTTCTGTTGGCAAGTAAGATAATTAAGTAATTGCTTGTATGACACCACTTACAGACACTGTGGTCTCTGTTCTGAAAATAATAACTTTTTAACTGGACCAAGCCCATACTTTATAACATATGACTTTTTAGGGTTTTGCAGTGTTTGCATTTGAGATCGTAGTTTGGATACATTTCAAAGGAGTAGAGCCAACTTGGCATTATTCAAAGTCTGATCAGCCAACCTGGACCCCTTCAGAAGGTGATTATCCAGTCTGAATTTCTGGGGTCTTGTCTTCCTCCACCTATTTCCTTCTCCATTATGTTGCTTGAATTCATGGCTTATTAGTGGTGCCAGCAGAAATGTTGGCTGAAAATTTCAGGAAAAGCACAATCAGTCCAAATGGAAGATAACTAGGCATATAGATGAAAGATTTGGTGAGGATGAATTATGGTTTTAAATAAATTTTGAGAATGCTTTCAGATTTTGTTAATCTATGATATTTAAAAAATCTTATTTACCAAAGAAAATGCATCTTTCTATGTTCCCCTTAACCCATGAATATATTTAATTGAATGCCACTTTTCAAAAAAGTAAGTAAACACCTTATTTTCCCCAGGATTTCCTCTGAGAAGAGTTTGTCCATGTGGTGCCTTCCCATCCCCTCCTCAGCCCTCTTCTTCCATCATTCTGATGCTGCAGCTCTCACTAGGTCACTGCTATCTTTCTAATTGCTCAGTCCAATGGATGCATTTATCTTGCTGAGCCTCTGCTGCATTGGCTACTGTGGATCATTCTTTACTTTTTGATGTAGACCTGGGATCCACAGGGTTTTCATTGGCTGATTTTTCTGGAAGTACAGCACCAGGCCTTTTTTCCAGGGCTTTTCTGAGTGGATTCAGACTTCCAAACTTTCAGTTAGCAGCTGAGTGCAGTCACTGTTTGCACCACCCAGGGACTGCAAAGGTGGTTATAGCCCTGGGTTAGGTGCTCCGACCACTGTTCTTTTCACTTTAGATGCTTCATCCAGGTAAAATTATCCACTTTAATTGAACCAACACCTATTTGCTAATGACTCCCACACATACATTCTGTCTCAGCTTTCCTTCCAGTTTAGATCTCTACATCCAATTTCTAGCTATTGGTACCTAGAGAATTTACTGGCCTCTCAAATGGAACCCACTATGTTGAATTCTCATCTTTTCTCTGTCACTGATTCCTCTTAGAATAGTCCCTTCCCTTTAGTGACCTCACTAAACTCCCACTTACCCAAACTAGAAATCTAGAAGTTCCTTTTACATCCTTTACCCTCTCAGTTGTTCGATAGTTTTGCCTCCAAATACTTCTTGAATAGATCCCTTTTCTCTATTCCCACTACCGTGACCTGAACTCTGGTCATGAACATCTCTCACTTAAATTAATGCAACAGTTTTCTAATTGGTCTTTTTCCATTTCTCTCCAATCTATACTCCTCAATGCTATCTGACATATCTAGCAGTAACTAAAATGCAAATTTGATCCATATTGCTCTCTTGCTTAAATCTCTTCAACAGCTCTTCATCTATGCTAGCCTATAGATCACAGAAGATAGCATTTAAGATCTTTAATATGGAAAACAAGATTCCCCCACAAACTGGGTCCTTTAACCTTTTCTCTCTCCACTTCCCACCATGCTAAACTTCCATATTGATTTGTTTATTATTTACTGCACAATGGCCATTGTACATGTTGTTTCTCACCTCTTTGTTCATGTGGTCTTTCTCTAGAGTTGGAATGGCTTTTCCTCCCTCAAAACCACGCTGACTGCCATCAAGTTGATTTGGACTCATAGTGACCACCATTGGGTTTCTGAGGCAGTAAATCTTTACAAAGTAGATTGCCCCATCTTCCTTGCATGGAGCAGCTGGTGGGTTTGAACTGCAAACCTCCTGGTTAGCAGTCGAAGACCTTAGGCACTATGCCACCAGAGCTCCCTTCCTTATTAGTGGTTAACTACTATTTATCCTTTAAGACTCAAATCTGGTGCCTTGCATAAAGTAGCAATTCAGCGAATGTTTATTGACTGTGTGATGATCAAATGTAGATTGAATATTGAAGTGTGATCTTTCCTCAGACTCTTGGGGACCAGTATCTCTTGATTTATAATTGCTAGACTTTTCATTCTTTGTAATTTCTTCCCATGTGCTATCTAAGATTCCTTAACAATTGCAGGTTTTTAAATGAAACCTTATATAAATAGTTCCTGTAAATTTTAACTTTTCCTTTTCATACAGGTAAATCCTTCATGGAGCTCTGGTGGTGTAGTGCCTAAGGCATTTGACTGCTAACCAGAAGTCTGGCGGTTCAAACCCACCTGGGAAGGAAGATTGGGCAATCTACTTCCATAGAGACACCACCTCAGAAGCCCAAGGATGGCTCACTATGAGTCAAATTGACTCGATGGCAGAGAGTTTGATTAGTTTGGGTTTAAGTCCTTCAAGGGCTATAAGCTATACTTTTATAGAAAGCTGTATCTACTCTGCCAGCACCCTTGAAACCTCTGGAAAAAAGGAAAGCAGACTCAACACATAGCTCTAATTCACTGACATGCCACGTTCCTTTTGGGATGATAAGTTGCCAAGCACTAAAGCATTCTACCTCGTCATCCCCAGTGAATGAGAGGAAGAGGTGGTGTGGAAAGAACATCCTGTTTTGCAGAACCTCAGTAAGTAGAGTGTTGTCATCTCACATTATTATTTTTTTTCTCCTCATTAGTGCATCTGTTTAATCTTATGCTGTGCTATGTACTGCATAGTTGGCTTAAGACACTAAAATCTAGCTGATGCAAAGGATCTGGAGCATAAGCAAAGCAGGGTAGTTTGAGTGATATTCCTGGTTCCACAGCCCGAAGAAGTTACAGCAGCACACAAAACAGTCCTGGGTCTCATCACCATCTTCTGGTCCCGGAGAGCTTATAACGCTGTGATGCCAATCCTGATGACTTTGCATTAGTCTTCCTGAATCATGGATTTATTTCTAGTTTAGAATGACACTAATTTGATACTATTAACTGTTGAAGAAGTACGTTCTCATCAATTAACAATATTGGTATTGTATGAAAAGAGGAAAGTACTAGCTACTGGGCTGCCTACTATGTACCAAGCTTGTAGTAATTGCTTTAAATATGTTCTTTTGCTTAATATTTACTATAACACTCTGAGATAAGATCCATTGTCTCCTTTTTTATATGTGGAATTCGAGGCTCAAAGGAGATAAGTAACTTGCTTGAGCTTGTACAATTGGTAAGTACCTGAATTTAAAAGAAAAGGTCAGTTTTTGCCTCAGTTTAAGTGTTCCTTTGGCTAAAACATAGTCGTTTAATTTGACTTTCAGTCCTTTTAGATATTTTTGGCTTTAAAAACTATACATTTAAAATGTTGAATGTGTCTTTTCAAATTCTTGATCGAATGATACATTTGTTACACTCATAGTTGCAAATGCAGAAAGATGGCAAATGTCGGCAGTAGCTCAATGTCCATGTCTGTTATTTATAATAAGATATAAGCAATACCAATAAGCATTTTTATTCACAAAGAAGAATGAGAAATATCTCTTGTTTTCAGGGATCTTGTAACCTGTTTGGGTCGGTCAGTCCCTTGTTGGTGATGACAGCTATAGCAACTTGACAGGACTTATCTTTATGGCTCTTCAGTTGAACTTGACTTTGATCTATGAAATGAAAGAATTAGATGAGTATTAGCTTGCACATTATTTGCTTACTCATGAAACATAATTTTTATCAAATATAGAAATAAAACTCATTTAAAGAAAATATGGCAGTGATCTTTAAGACCATTTGAAAATTCTACATAATCTCCCCCTCTACTTACTTCTTCAGAAATTCACTCAAGGGAAGCAAGCCTTCAATTAGGAGACAAATATTGCTAAGATCTCAAAACTGAATGTTTCAAATCCTTGAAATCTTCCTAACAAATAGAGACACATAGCCTTAACATGAAATGGAACCGTTTCTTTTTTCATAAAGAGGAAGCTGATTTTGAGAAAATATTTTAGATTTTAATTATTTTACTAAAAACCCCTGACATTTTATTTTAATAAAAGCCTTCTCTACCTATTTCTCATGTTTGGCTTAGGTATATGTCTTCTAAAATGTCAGATAAAAATATGTTAATTGTGCTTTCATACATATTATCATTAAAAAAAAAATAGTTTGAGGAGATGAGAAATGAGCTAATGTGTTTCCCTTGCTTCTAAAACTAAAACAAGAGTTCTATATTATAAAAACATACTATAGAGTCCCCAGAAATGCATTAAGACTGTATTTCAGATTGGACAGAAACTATCATATCAATATAAGACTTAGATCCAATCAACTAGGCAGATAAAATTTTATGGGATACAGCTAATAACAAGTTTTATAGTTCAAGTACAACTTTTGAGTTCACTTAAACCTAGCTCTGCTATGTACAAAGACAAAGGCAGCAGTGAGAGCGTAGCTGGGTTTCAAATCCATAAAGCTGGCTCTCAACAACATGAGTCACTTTCGGATAAAGACATCCAGTGATTTACTTCAATCCACTTGGTGCCAGCCTGGGAAAGAATTGGGAAATTAGCAGTGTCCTCACTTTTTTGATGGCATGGCTAAAGAAAGGCTAATTCATAAAGAGGAGAAACCCTTTTCATTTGACATTGGATTTCCTCCTAGCTTAAACACAAATGTCTTTATTAATAACAAAGCAATGTGTTGGGAGGCTGGATGGAGGTTGTGTCTTTAAGAATAGACTACCATCTTTTGCGCATAATTAAATGGTGACCTGGGGAAGTTGGAGTCTACAAAAGGACTCCTTTGGTAGACTATCCCTTCTTGTGGGGGGTGGGAAAAATCAATGTGTGTTCATTAATTTCCAAGCTGCTGTGCTTTGTAATGAATATTTACCATGTGAATGATTGCTTGACCTGGTTAGGATGTCTGATTTAGGTACGTGCAGATTCTTTGTGGAGCTTTAAGATGATGAAGCATACTTAAGTGAACAAGAGCATTATCCATCATCTGTTCTCTTTGAAGATGTTGACAGTCTGGCTCTAATTTGAATATGAGGATAACTGAGAAATAGGGCCATGCTAAATTAACCACAAAATTCATCATCACCATGACACGAGATGGTGTTTATGCCTCCTTACCCATGCCAGCACATCATCTCTACACTCAGAGAAGTGGTTCAGGCTTATGAGAATGGCAACCCATGGTTCTGCTGGGCAAATTATAGGGTCCTCCTCATCAGTGGTGGAATGACATAAATGCATACTGTGAGGAAATGATTCCTTAGTGTGAAGAAATTGTTAATCTCAGACTCCAGGAAGAACCAGAAAGTGATTAATTGTATACGCTAAAGTGAATGCATGCATTCATCAGGTTATATCTTAGCAGCTGTAGCCATGGTTTATAGTTTCCATGGTTCCTTTTCCATGGTTCTTTATTTAGAAAGCACCAGTCTGGGGTTGATGGCTGCTCTTGCCCTCCATGTATGCTTCATGGCTGCAACTTGAATATGCCTTACCATGTCCTTAGGAACAGCTTTTCCCTTCTGTCTTTTGGTTGTCAACTTTCACAACAACCTGCGCAGCAGTTGTTATTTCTCCTCCTCAATGTCTCCTGCCTATGGAGCTGACTTGCAGGAACACGATTCCAGGAACCATTTCTGACCTTGGTTTCCCTCCCACCTAAAGCATTTCTCTAATTGGTAGTCTTTTGATACATAGACTGGAAGTAAACTCATTTTACAATCTGGTTTCAGCTGGTGTGCTCATATAATTCCTAGCTTAATAATAAACTTTTTTCTTGTTGTTGCCCTTAGCATAATTTGTAAATTACTTCCCAGAGCCACCCTTATTAAATGTCTGTGACCTTATTGTCAAGAAAGACTTGACAAGCAGAAGCTGCTGCCTGCGGGTTGGAATGTCCCACTTCCTGTTCTTTCTCTCCAAACTGAAGCGTTCTATCCAAATAAAAACTGAACCCAGTGCACATGTGACCCAGAGTTAGCTTTAAACGAAACTCTCAAAAGATGAAAAACTTCACACATTAACTCCTGGTTCCACTCCATCTACTTACAGTGCCTAAAGACCACAAAGAGAGCCTTTTAAAAAGAACCAAAATAAACAAATGGATGGCTCAAGCTGCAGACTAAGGAAAACAAGCAAACAGCAGCCACGTATAGCGTCAGATTAATTACTGCTGAGCTCCAACAAAATGCTGAGACTAATTCAGTGGAGTAGTACTGCTTGCATAAATGACCCCACAGTCTTGCTAGGACACTACTCAATCCAGGGCAGATTAGAATTGAAAGAAAGTCAGTCCTTGAACCCCAACCAAGGGTGTTTATGACCAGAAGGAGCAGAAGAATCCTATGTCTTCAGTACAAAAATAACACCATTGCAGAATTGTCCTTCTGTTATAAAAACCTGGAACTCATCTTGATGCTTCTCCTATATCCATGATTACAGTTTTTTCTACCAATAATTTACTTGAGATACAATGTGAGCCCTATCTGAAGGGGCACATAGCCAGATACTAAACTCAAGGTTTCCTTTCTTTCCTTTTGGGGAAGAATTAACAATAAGTCACAATATGAATAGGGACAGGAAATCCCCTGCCAATCCCTGAGGGTGCCTCCCTTAAAAGGACAGATAACAGAGAAGAAACCTCAATTTTCAAAGAAGAGGCCTCACCTAGGACAGTGGAAACATTTGTAAAGAGGGAAGGAGTTACAAAGATGGTCATTCTGGGAATGAGTGGCTGTGGGTGAGAACTGAAAAGGCTGAGCACCAGAGCTATAAAGCTTTTGGGCTCAGGCCAGGCAGGGCATGAAACTCCATGACTAAGCAACACACTGGAGGAGGGTTACCTTTCCCCCAAGACCCTCCATGTAGGCCTGTGCTCCAGCTCTAATGGTAGCCACTGGAACAGTGGACCTTGCCTCTTTCCAGTTATGGGCCCTAGCTCTAAGGATGGAAATTTTGTAGCATGATCATCTCTTCCCCTTTCTTAAGTCCATGTCTTCTCTGGTTAGACCCCCTAGCACCCAGCATTCATAAGACACTTATTTCATACCTAGTGAGCAGGAGCTCTGGTAGCATAGTGTCTAAGGCACTTGACTGCTAACCAGAAGGCTGGCGGTTCAAACCCACCAGCCACTCCTCGGAAGGAAGGTTGAGCAATCTACTTCTGTAGTGATACCGCCTCGGAAACCCAAGGAAGGGTTTCTATGAGTCAGCTCCAACTCAATGGCACATAACAACAACAGTGAGAAGCAAAGCAGTGCCCAGTAGAACAAGTAAAATAAAGGTTTGATTTGCAATTTTTGACACCTATGAGATGACCAAGACTTGAGAAAACTTTATGTCAAAAAAGTCTGGCTTGCTAAGCTAGAGAAATCCAATGTAATATTCCCAATATTCCTGGGAATGAGGAAAAGTTCCTTCATATTCCATAGAGGAGGATTCCACCTTGGCGTCTGTGTTTGGTACAGAAACTGGGCATTGCTCTCATTTGCACCATCTTTTCACAGCTCTCTCCATGCCTAGCTTCTCTCTTCAGCTACTACATCACTTTCCATCATCAAGGATTTGAGAAAGACCAAGCCAGGCAATATTCCCTTCTCCTAACTGCAACTTTCCCATAAGCATTAGGGGACCACTGGATACACAGTCAGAAGGGAATGGGAGCCTTCAATAAGAGACAGCAATGACTTTGCTTGCAGGTGGAGGGCTTGAGCCATTGCATATGGAGGAACATTTGTTGTACACTGGGGTAACCAACTAGCTGAGAGGTTCCCAAGATGTGGCACTTTTAGTGTTAAAAATGGGTAAAGCCACAGGCAAACCAGAGTGGGGTGGTCACCCTGATGTAAATCAAACTGATTACTAGTATATGCCATAAAATTTTAATTGAAGTCTGTTAATTTGGAACTTGATTCAAATAGAAACTGAAAAATACATAGTTGATGAATATTATAACAAAACATAAGTGGCACATGATTAACTTAAGAGACAAAAGTTAAAGTTGCCTGGAATCATTTATTTAAATATTGATATGGGTCTACCAATTTAACAAGGTCCTTACATTGCTCTGTAAAGTGAGATTCAAGGCCTTTAACTGCATAGTGCTATAAAAGTAATAAAATAATTTATATAGTGTTGTATGACTTAGGAAAAAAATTGTATGCATTTTCTTATTTAATTTTCACACCAATCTGGAGAATGTAGGTATTGCTTTCATTCACATTTTGTACATACACAAAATGAGGCATAGAGAAATTAAATGACTTGCAAAAGACCACACAGCTCATAAACAACAAACTGGGATTTCTAAAGCAGGTCTGCTTGTTGCTAAAGCCTGTGCTTTTAAACTTTTAAGCTATGTACCAGCCAAAAGTCCTTAGGTAGGGGAGTTCCAGTAAGATGGTGGAATAGGCAGACAAACTATACAGACCCTCTTCAACAAAGAAAAGAGGAACCAATTGACACAGATACAGAGGATAATCCTGGAGCCCTGAGCTTTGAAAGGAAGGATACAGAAGTGGACTAAACTCCAACTAGTAGAAGAACCTGCATGAAAACACCAAAAAAGGAGACATACAGAGCTGCAGACTGTTGGCCATCCTGATGGCATGGACAGCTTGGATATTGCCAAGGGGTGTTAGGAACTAAGAATTAACCTAAAAATTGGCACTAGGGTCTGCACAGAGTACTGCACTAGTGACATGAATAAAAGGGGAAGCAGCGAAAAAGGAGATGGGCTGAGCTGCTGACTTTTGGCTGTCCAGAGGCCAGACATTCTGAATGTTTACAAGCAGTTTGACTATTTTGGATATTTAAGGCAACAGCATTCTTTCAGATCTCAGTGACCTGAGAATAGGTTCCACTTGCCTGCGACTGCAAGGACATACCAGACTAAGGAATGGAAAGGTGTGATATTCCCCTTGTTACTCTTATACCCCACACCCTCTTGGTGAATGGAAGTGCAGGCGTCCCTCACTCTCATCCACCTTCTCAGCCAGCAGGAATTCCATCCCAGTCTGTGTGCTCCGATGGAACCTGGGTGCCCTGCCATGCCCTGCCCAGATTTTTTTTTCTTTTCTCTTTAGTTTGTTTTTGTCTGTTTTAAAATTATTATTAAGATTTTCACCCTTTTTATTATTGTTCTTTATTCTTCCCTTCCCAGGTTCCAGTTTTCAGCTTTTTCTCTTCCTTGTCTTGGTTCCCATTTTATTTCTTTCTTGTGGTTCTCTCTATTCCTTGTTTTTCTTTTTGCATTTTCCCATTTTTTTATCTTCATTATTCTTGTACTCTAGCTCTTTTCTCTTATTTTCCCTCTTCCCAGATATCACAGGTTTTTTTTTTTTCTTTCCTTTTTTCTATTCATATTTCTTTTGGCTTTTTAAAGTATTTTTTAAAAAATATTTTCTTTCATTTATTACCTTCTTTTTTTTTCTTTTTCTTTTTGATGACTGTGTGTTTATGTGGTGTGTGTTTTTTGTCCTCTTGCTTTTACTCTTTTGCTGTTTTTTGATTGTTGTTGTTTTTGTCTAACTGAGTGGGAGACAGCAACCATGCCCATACAACCCAATCATACCTACACCTCCTGCAGCTTCACTTACTGAGTGAGAGCCACCACTTCTTCTTGCACCAACTGGCCAATGATACACAACCACAAATAACACCCTGACTCAGTCTTAAATGCTCTTCACAAACAGTTAACAGAGATCTGTGCAGCCACTCTCATTCTTTATCACACCAACCAGGAGACAGGTGGTAAGTGCATAAGTGCTGCCGACTAGCAAATAGAGGAGCACAGTACCCTGCTTACTCAAATACATTAAAAAAAAAAAAAAACCTTAGGCAAATCATTCCCACATACAATCACCAATTAAATATAAATACAACAATGTCCCTAGTCTTGGAGACAACAGATCATCACAGTCCACACAAGAAGCAAGATAAAGCAGTGGAAACAAGGCAGCAGGATATAGTCCCAGATATCCCTGAGGAAAAAAGTAGCATTAGAACTCCCTGACAAGGAATTCAAAAGAATTATATTTGGGTACCTTCAACAGATTGTGAGACAAAGCAAGGAAAACACTGACAAAATTAAGGAAAACACAGACAAAAGCCTAGAACAATTTTGGAAGAAAATACAAGAACAAAAAGGCAAAATAAATGAAAATTTAGAAATGATACAAAATCTACAGATAGAAATTCAGAAGATTAATACTAAATTTTCAGAAATAGATAACACACTGAAAGGGGAAAGGAGTAGAATCAAATCAATGGAAGAGAGAATGAATGAGATTGAAGACAAATGCCTGAATACTTCTTTGGAAAGGGATCAGCCAGAAAAAAAGATCAAAACAAAATGAAGAAAGCCTAAGATTCATGTGGGATACCATCAAAATGAATAATCTATTTGTAATCGGAATTCCAGAATGGGAAGAGAGAAAGAAAACCGCTGGGAAAATTGTCCAAGATTTGTTGGAAGAGAACTTCCCTGATATGATGAAAGATGAGAATATATCCATTCAGGAAGTCCAATGAACCCCAAACAGGATAGACCCCAAAAGAAAATCACTAAGACATATTTTAATCAAACTCACCAAAACCAAAGACAAAGAAAAAAGCCTGAAAGCAGGATGGGAAAAATTCAAAGTTACCTATAAAGAGCAATCAATAAGACTAAGCTCTGATTTCTCAGCAGAAATCATGCAGCCAAGAAGGCAATGGGATAGTATATAGGAAACCCTGAAAGAGAAAAATTTCCAACCAAGAATTGTATACTTGGCAAAATTGTCCCTCAAATATGATAGTGAAATTAGGAGATTTCCAGATAAGCAGAAATTAAGAGAATTTGTTAAAACCAGACCAACCTTACAAGAGATACTAAAGGGAATCCTTTGAAGAGAGAACCAAAAAATAGCAAACAACAACTGATCATTAATACAAATGATGACATAACCCAGAAACCAAACCACTTAGGGAAGTATCCAAAGTAAAATAAGTTTACAAGATTGTAAAGGAAGAAGACATATCAATTGGCAAATGAGGACAACTACAAACCAAAAGGACGGAAAAAAAGTGTAGTTACAGAACTTCTAAATGGTGAGGAAGTCAAAAGAGTTGCAAGATAGAATGGACTGTTTTAAACTTGGGAAGAAAATTATAAATCACAGGGTAACCTCAAAGAAAAATTATAAACATTCACATCACAATAAAAAAAGAAGATAAGCACAAATATTTAGCAAATACTAAAACAACAGCAATGAAAGAAATGTTACCACAATTCATAAACAAAATGAGCTCAGCACAGAAAATTATATGGAACAAAGAAACCAGAAACATCACATAAAAGCACAGAACAAAATGACAGCAACAAATTCATACTGGTCGATAATTACAGTGAATGTCAGTGGATTAAATGCACCAGTCAAGAGACAGATAGTTGCAGACTGGATAAGAAAACATAACCCATCAATATGCTGTCTACAAGAGACACACCTTAGAGACAAAGACAAAAATAGACTAAAAATAAAAAGTTTGGAAAAAGATATATCAAGCAAATGGCAATCAAAAAAGAGCAACAGAGACAATATTAATTTCTGATAAAAGTGACTTTAAGACAAAAACCACCATGAGAGACAAGGAAGGTCATTGCACAATGATTAAAGAATCAATTGAACAAGAATATACACTCATAATAAATATCTATGGACCCAATGAAAGAGCCCCAAAATACATAAATCAGACATAAACTGAATTGAAAAGACAAATGGATGACTCCACAGTCATAGTAGAAGACTTTGATACACCACTTTCAATGAAAGATAGAACTGTAAAGAAACTCAACAAAGATGCAGAAGAACTATACATTACAATCCACCAACTTGACCTTATAGACATCTAAGAACACTTCACCCAACAACAGGATGATATATATTCTTTTGCAGTGCACTTGGAACATTTTCCAGGATAGATCATATATTAGGCCATAAAGCAAGCCTTAATAAATTTAAAAATACTGAAATACTGAATATTGAAATATAGAAATATTGAAAAATATTAATAAATAAATAAATAAATTAATTAATTAAAAGAGGACAGCAAAGAAATACTGCAAAGCATTTTCTCAGATCATAATGCTGTAACATTAAAAATCAACAACAGGAAGATCAATGGAAAAAGAGCAAACAGATGGAAATTGAACAACACCCTTCTTAAGAACAACTGGGTAATAGAAGAAATAAAAAATGAAATTCAAAAATTCCTTGAATCAAATGAGAATGAAAACACAACCTACCAAAATCTTTGGGACACAGCAAAAGCAGTGATCAGAGACCAATGAATAGCAATAAATGCACACATCAAAAAAGAAGAAAGAGCAAAATCAGCATCTTAAACTAACATTCTAACAATTAGAAAAAGAACAGCAAGAAGAGCCTACAGTTACCAGAAGAAAGAAAATAATAAAGATTTGAGCAGAAATCAATGAAACAGAAAGTAGAAAGAAAAAATCAACAAGGCTAGAAGTTGTTTTTTTGAAAAGATTAATAAATTTGACAAACCACTGGCAAATTTAAGAAAGGAAAAGAGGGAGAGAATACAAATAACATGAATAAGAAATGAATTGGGTGACATCACAATAGAACCAACTGAAATAAAAAAAAAAATATCAGGGTATTATGAAGAACTGTACTCCAAGAAATTTGCAAATCAAGAAGAAATGGACAGATTTCTAGGACCCATTACTTACCTAAACTAACACAGACTGAGGTGGAAAAGTTGAACAGATCCATAACAAAAGAAGAAGTTGAACGGGTCATAAAAAAATTACCAACAAAATAAAAATCCTGGCCCAGACGGTTTCACTGGAGAATTCTACCAAATGTTTAGAGAAATGACACCAATCCTACTCAAACACATTCCAGAACATAGAAAAGGATGGAATCCTCCCAAACTCATTTTATGAAGCAAGTATAACCTTGGTATCAAAAGCAGCAAGACATTACTCAAAAGGAAAACTACAGACCAATATCCCTCATTGATACAGATGCAAAAATCTTCAACAAAATCCTAGCCAATAGACTCAAACAGCATATCAAGAAAATCATTCATTATGACCAAGTGGGGTTCATATCAGGTATGCAAGGATGGTTCAACATTAGAAAAACAATTGTCATCCACCACATAAATAAAACAAAGGAAAAGAACCATATGATTGTATCAATCAATGCAGAAAAGACATTTGATAAAACCCAACACCCATTCCTGATAAAAACTCTCAGCAAAATAGGAATAGAAGGGACATTCCTCAACATAATAAAGGGCATCTATGCAAAACCAACAGCCAACATTATTCTCAATGGAGAGAGACTGAAGCCATTCCTCTTGCATACAGGAACCAGACAAGGATGCCCTCTATCACCACTTCTATTCAACATTGTACTGGAAGTCCTAGCCAGGGCCATAAGGCAAGAAAGGGAGACCAAAGGCATCCAAATTGGTAAGGAAGAAGTCAAACTATCCCTATTTGCTGATGATATGATCCGATACATAGAAAACCCAAGAGACTCAGTCAAAAATCTACTGGACCTAATTGAGAGATTTAGCATCATGGCAGGATATAAGATCAACATCCAAAAATAGGTTGGATTCCTCTACACCAGCAAAGAGATTGCTGAAAAAGAAATAAGGAAATCATAACATTTACAATAGCTGCCAAAAAAATAAAATACTTAGGAATAAATCTTATCAGGGACACAAAAGACCTATATAAAGAAAACTGCATAAGACTACTTTAACAAACTATAAGAGATCTACATAAATGGAAGAACATCCCATGCTCGTGGATAGGAAGATTGAACATTGTGAAAATGTCAATTATACCCAAAGCCTTCTATACATTCAATGCAATCCCAATCCCGATCCCATCAACACTCTTTAAGGATAAGGACAAACCAGTCACTAACTTTTTATGGAAAGGAAAGAGATAAGAAAAACCATTGAAAAAGAAGAACAAAGTAGGAGGTCTCACACTGCTGGATCTCAAAACCTACTATACAGCCACAGTAGTCAAAACTGCCTGGTATTGGTACAATGACAGACACATAGACCAATGCAATAAAATTGAGAACCCAGAAATAAATCCATCGACTTTTGGTCAGGTGATCTTTGACAAAGGGCTGAAATCCATTAAATGGGGCAGAGATTGTCTGTTTAACAAATGGTGCTGGCAAAACTGGATATCCATTTGCAGAAAAATGAAACAAGATCTGTACCTCACACCATACACAAAAACAAACTCCAGATGGATCAAAGACTTAAATGTGAAACCTAAAACTATAAAGTTCCTCAAGGAAAAACTAGGGGCATATTTAGGGGTTTACTATATGGCATAAATAGACTATCAAGCAAAACCCAAAATACACAAACAGCAGAAAATAAACTAGATGAATGGGACCTTCTAAAAATTAAATTTTTATGTGCTTCCAAAGACTTCTCCAAAAAAGTCAAAAGAATCTACAGATTGGGAAAAAATGTTTGGTTATGACATATTTGACAAGGGATTTATCTCTAAAATTTATTGAAAACTCCAACACCTCAACTGCAAAAAGACAAATAGTCCAATTGAAAAATGAGCAGAAGACATGAGTAGACACTTCACCAAAGAGGATATTCATGTGGCCAACAAACACATGAAGAAATGTTCATGACCATTAGCCATTAGAGAGATGCAAGTCAAAAAACAATGCAATACCATCTTGCTAGCACTAGTAGCAAAGTTCAACAGACAGAAAATAATAAATGCTGGTGAGGATGTGGTGAGTTTGGGACTCTCATACGCTGTTGGTGGAACTGTCAAATGATACAACCACTGTGGAAAGCAGCATGGCAATTCCTTAAAAAGTTGTAATTAGAAATACCATTTGATCCAGCAATTCCATTACTAGGTATATACCCTAAAGAAGTGAGAGCCAGGACAAGAACAGATATATGCACACCCATGTTCATCTCAGCACTATTTACAATAGCAAAAAGATGGAAACAACCTACGTGCCCATCAACAGAAGAATGAATAACCAAACTATGTTATATACACACAATGGAATACCATGCAAGCCTGAAGAATAATGTAGAATCTCCAAAACACCACATAACATGGATAAACTTGGAGGACATTATGCTGAGTGAAATAAGTCAATCACAGAAGGACAGATGTTATATTAGTCCATTATTGTAAAAAGTCAAGGAAAGGTTTATATATGGAAGGAAATTTTCTTTATTGGTTACCACCAGGAGGGGACAGGAGGGACTGCTGCTAGATAGGTAGAGACAAGTATTGATTTGGGTGAAGAGAAGAGTAATGTACCAAAAGTGAGTGGTCAACATGGTAACATTGATGAAGAGGAAAACATGGAGAGGTGCACAGGAGGTACAGGCAGCAAAGATGAACCATTTTTGCATATATAATACAGCATTTTCAGTGATGGCAAACATTCATCTACGGGTGGATAGATGAGTGGACAGGCTGAACGATTAGGTATGTCTATGCAGGGGATAGTGTGCCCGTAACTATGTATAGGGTTGGCGGACAATGTTTCTACAAGTGTATTGGTGTGCTGGTTTTCTTTTCTTTTTTTAATTGGTATTTTCTGCAAGAATTTTCAGATATATAGTAGAGCTGACAAGGGACAAGGTTGTAGTCACTATTTGTCCAAAGCCAGCTACCCAGAGGGAAAGAGTAGTTGGATCTTTGCGACCATGGTCCCAAGGGACATCAAGCTCAATTGGCATAACATACTACACAAAAACATTGTTCCACATCCTGCTTTGGCGAGTAGTGACTGGGATCTTAAAAGCTTGCAAGCGGCTATCTAGATGCAACAATGGGTCTTTTCTCATCCAGAGCAAAGAAGAATGAAAAAACCAAAGATGCATGGAAACAATTAGTCCAAGAGACTGGTACACCAGGTGATCCTCAGACTATATAACTATGAGACCAGAAGAACTGGATGGTTCCCAACTACCACTGTCAACCACTTGGAGGGGGATCTATGTAGGAGATCTTGGATAGAGTGGGAGAACAATGTGGAATAAAACTCAAAATTTTAAGGAAAAAAACACCAAGTTTGCTGGTTTGATAGAGCCTGGTGGAACCCCTGAGACTATTGCCTCTAGCTGCCCTTCAGGTCAGGAATTGAACCCATTCTTGTGGCTTCCAGCCAAACAAAGACAGGCATATGAGCTGAACATTTACATTAGGTAGATATACTCATTGGAGAGATCAGTCATGGTAGAATAGAAGGGCTGTGTATCCACAAGGAGACAGCTCAGGGGGCAGGAGTGCATGGGTAGGAAGGACACTGGGAAGAGGTGGCTATGTGGAGGAAGTGGGAGGAGAGCTGTTGCATTATGGGAAATTGCAGTCAATGTCATGAGACAAAGTGTATGTGAACTGCTGTATGGAAAATGAATTTGCTCTGTAAACTTTCATCCAAATCACAATACATTTTTTTTTAAAGTCCTTAGGTAGGTTGGAGAAAACTTGAATAGTCGATAAACAGACAACTTAATACATCATGGTGAGAGATGAGGTCAGAGAAGTCAGCGGAGTCCAGAAAATGGTGCACTATGAGAGCCTTGCTAAAAAGTTTGAACTCTATAATAAGGCAATGGGATGGTATTGCAATAGATAAGTAAAATGATCTAACTTTCATTTAGAAAAGATGATACTGTTACTTTGTGGAAGATTTATGTGGGGAAGCCCATTAGGAAGTTACTGATGGTGTTCATGAAACTTGACTAGGTTTGTGGCAGTGAAGGTGGTGAGAAGTGGATGGAATTGAGAGGTATTTGGAAGGTAGAATCGATGGATTTGACTGGATGAGAGGAAGGAAGTGGAAGGGAGCCAAGGATTACCTCCAATAGATAAAGTTTCTGGGAGCGCCAGGAGGACAGCTGTCAGAACGCTGATCTTTCAAAGATATTACAGCCCCATTGGTAACTTACTGAACTGTAAGTTAGGTTCACTTCTGCTTAAGTAGAAAGTGCCCGGAAGTGTAAACTGAAAACAAAAATACTATACTCCCTAATAAAAGACTATATTTGACCACATTTTCAGGAGCAGTCACCTGAAAGTTTAGCTCTTAGAGCCAGCTAAAATCTTGAAACTCAGAAGGCCTAGTGCTATTTACTGGGAATACGTTGGGAGCTCTGGTGGTGTAGTGCCTAAGGCATTTGACTGCTAACCAGAGGCTGGCGGTTCAAATCCACCAGCTGCACTCCTCGGAAGGACGATTGGGCAATCTACTTCTGTAGTGATATGCCTCAGAAACCCAAAGAGGGGTCACTATGAGGTGGATCTGACTCGACAGCAGTGAGTTTTTGATTAGTATAACTGTTTCATTTCAGGCTATTGTAATGGAAGGTTGAGGGGTGAATTGTTTAAAGAGGGTGAGTTTGAGGATACAAGAGAGAAAGAAGATAATCAACATGCAAAGTTCTGCAGAAGGTGCTTGGAGATGGGATTCACAGGACACGTGGAGGGACTTGACTTTAGATAGGAAGAGGCTGCTTCCTCATTGTTTCACAGCAGAGAAGGTAAGGCAGGGTGAGAAAAGCTGTGGATGTGCAGCTTTATGTAGATTGTATGGGGGTTGGTCCAGGCTCTGACTTAATCATTCATCATCTAATGTTTTTATTTCCCAAGGAAGTTAGAAAGGCATGTCGTAGTTTTGTCATTTTCCCCCAGTTCATATTCTACACTATTTTATACTGAGATCCCCTTCTTGGCTTTGGATTAATTCAAATAAGCTATACTTTAAGGTAGTATTTTTCTAAAACTTTAGATCACATCATCCTGTATTTGACTAAAGTGTCAGGACAGTGCACAGTTCTTATAAAGCAAAAATACCTCGTAATTGTTTTTGGTTATTAATATCTCCATAAAATAGCACTCCTATCTATAGAAATATGTGTTGTTACTTTCCTGAGAAAGACAAATTATAATACTTACTAAGTGGAAAGAAATGGTATATTCGTGGGAAAAAAAAAGGTATATTCATGAAAAAAAATTGATTCAACGAAAGTTTTTTAAAAAAATTTAAGCTGTCTTCTTATACCATAACTTTTTTGATTATACCCAAAGTAAGTTGAACAAATACTGGGATATGGGGCAGTTTATACAGTTATATACAGTGTAAAGCAAAGTAGATATGTAGAGAAGTAATTACATAGCCAAGTGAAAACTACAAAACATCTATTCTGCTGCTCCTGTTACCAGTCACCTGGTAAACTGACTAGCAGCTTATTGATTTAACCTTTGAGTTTTCTGGCACTCAGGATGTAAGATTTCTAATATCATGCCTGAGCAGCACTAAATAATAAACCAGATGCTACTTTAAAAATGTGTGTGGTCCTATGCATATACTTTTTTTTTAAATGATGATCTATTTTATTTCTGAACTTAATCCTTTAGTCCCTTATTAAATTCCTTATGGCATATTCACCTTCACGGATGATAAAAAGTATGAAACATCCTCTCTCCCCTTGTTTTCTTTGATGTAAAAATTACTATCTGATAATGATGTGGTAGAAATAGAAGCATGCTTGGAAATCAAGGCTGAGTTACTAACGAATGTTAATTCACAATTTTAATTTAGTACATTTGTTTTACTAATACATGTTATCCTTCTGATCTATGGTTAATAAGCCATTCTATCTGACTGTATTGTTGTTGGAGGTAATAAAATGGGCATTATATTAGTGACATTAATTCTGCCACACTTTATCTGTTGCTTTATAAATCACAACCATAATTCATTTCACTAATGTACTAATAGGGTAATTTACTCACTTACTCACTCACTGCTGTTGAGTTGTTTCTGCTCATAGTGAGCCCTCCTTGGGTTTCCGAGGTGGTACCTTTACAGAAGTAGATTGCCCAATCTTGTGAGGAGTGGCTGGTGGGTTTGAACCATCAGCCTTCTGGTTAGTAGTCAAATACCTAGATGGCTATTAATGTAAAGTAATAAGGTTAATAAATAAATAAATAAATAAAATCCAAGTACTATTCACTTAAAAAAGTCCTAGATTTCATCAGTTTTCCAAGAAAACACAAAATTTCTTTTCATTTACCTCTTGGAAAATGATGCTCTGGCTGTGTAGGTATTTTTTTCAGTTTCTGGATTTTTGTTTGTAGACTCGTTAATCAAAAATTTTAAATTGTTATTCATTTAAAGTGTGTTGGATTACATGGTTGAAATAGGGAAATGATACAGAGATTATAAAGTCAGTTTTTTTTTTAGGATTGACAACTTGGTTCTTTTAGAATGTTTGTGTGAACAACCACAGCAACAAAAACTGGACTAAGACTTCAGAGAGAAAAGCTATGTACAACTGACCCTAAGTCAGTTAGCAAGTCATTTAACATCACTAAGCTTCAATTTCTCTAACTGTAAAATGAGAGTATGAGGCTACATATCCCTTCTGACATCCGTTTTGGCTCTAACATTCTTTCTTTATGGGTCAGAGAATAATAACCTATAAATAATGATTTACTTCTGGCAAAAGCAAGCACAGTAAATCACTGTATTATAAAATATGGGAGGATTATAGCATCATGAAAAGGACATGGAGTGAATCATCCCATGGTTCATATCCTAGCTTTAGTGTTTATTGATCTCAATTAGTTTATTTATTACTCTCTGCCTCAATTTCCTCACCTCTACAGTGAAGGGTGATAAATCTCTTGAAAGGGTTGTTCCCTGTGAAAACAAAGGACAAAATCCATGTACTAAACTTAGCATAGTCTGAGACACAGTACCTGCTCAATAAAAGTTAGTTATTACTTTTGTTGTTTTCACAACAGAGGATTGTTAAGGGATAAAAGCGTATACTACTATTTAGATACTTAATAGGTGGTACCTATTCTTGAGTAAAAGGAGCTCTGGTGGGGTAGTGCCTAAGCTATTTGACTGCTAATCAGAAGGTTGGCAGTTCAAACCCATCAGCCACTCCTCGGACGGAAGATTGGGCAATCTACTTCTGTAGAGATACAGCCTCAGAAACCCAAGGAAGGAAAGAAGATGGGGCAATCTACTTCCGTAGTGATACTGCCTCAGAAACCCAAAGAGGGGTTGCTATGAGTTGGGTTCAACTCGATGGCAAATAACGACATTCTTGATGTCTTTGGAAATTTAAGTAAAAGTATTAGAATATGTTCTGTAGATGTCTAGGAGTGTAAGAGTAGGAAAACAATATGAGAGAAGCAGAAAATTTTCCAAGATAAGAGAATGAGGCAAGAAGTTTCTGAGTAAATTCAATAATCCCATTCTGGGGAAATAGGCTAATGATGTTGACTCAAAACAGAAACCCACTGTGGTTAGCATTAAGAAATACAGCAATGTAAAAATTAGTCAAAGGGAATTGAAAAGAAATAAACACACCTCCAACAAACAGAATACAAATTCACTCAATAGCAAAAAATCAGTGAGGTGTGAAGGCTTGTTGAGGAAAATCAATGAAGTGAGAGTTTTTCCTGCATCCAGGCACAAACAGGTGCTGTGCAATGTCCTCTCTCACAGGCCTGCCCTAAACTTCCTTTACTTTCTCCCTTTGCCTGCTTTTCTCAGTATATTTTATCACAGGGGATCACTCAACTTGTAATCAGAATGCTCACTCTACTGTGCAATGGAAAAAGTGATCACGGATGAACCTCTTACCTTCTTGGAGTCTGTTTTCTCCTATCTGGGGAATGCTTTGTAAATAATTATTCCGCAAAAGCAATTCCTATATAATCCATATATCAAAGTATATGCCACTTTATTTCCAAATTACAATTTTAGAACAGAACCTTCCAATGGCCTACTTGCTTGAAATAAGTCCTTCTCAAAGTGTCACCAGAGCTACTCCTGAGAGTTCCTCAGGCATCTTGTGATTTTTGGAAGGAGTCTTTCAGTTTTTTCTGTTCTGATTTTCTCTTTCTGCATTCCACTGTTGATTCTGCTGCTGCTTATGCTTACGAGGTAGCCACTCAGGAAATCTGTCTTCTCCTGGCACTCCTGCCCTTAGAACTGAGCAAGAGGGTTTCTTCTGACCTTCTTCCAACCATACCCCATGCATTGCAGAGAAAAGTCATGGGGCCTATTTGCCCCTTTCCGGACCATATTACGGTTTCCCAGGACTCCAGAATCTCCTGCCCAAAGGGACTATATGCATGTCTCCTGGGTCCTTCAACCTGAGGGTGGACCTTGCCAGTGTGCACACCCCAAGGGGCAGCCAAAGTGTGGCTGTTTTCTGGGGGCGTATGTTCAGAGCTTGGAAGCATGGCTTAGGATGACCAAATATGGAAAATCAAGGCCCCTCTTTATATGAGACAGAGCCAGGGAGGGAAGAGAAGAGGGTATTGGTGCAGCCAGGGGACAAAGCAAGGAGTGGAGAATTCTAAATTTTAACTTGTTTCCCAGATCGTTATGAAGACAAATTTATCAATGGAGGAGGATGGAACATATTTTAGACAATTAGATAGTTTGATTTATAATATTTAAATATTTGGGGAAGGGTTTGTGGGCTGACTTCTGTGCAGGCCTGTAGACATTCTGGTGGGCCTGTTTTTGATGAGGTAACCACTACTGATGTGTGTCACAGGGCAGTTGGCTGCCATACTGAGTGGAGTATTGCTGTTTCCTATTCTGGTCAAAATCTGTTATACAAGAGATTTGGTTGGTATGCAATGCATATGCTGCCCCTGTTTCCATTGGCTATGACTGAACCATTTTGATTGAACTGGTCTGAAGCCCTGGTTTGAACCCACTAGTTCAACTTGGGAGAGAAGACCTGGAAATCTGCTCCCAGAAAGATGATAGCCTAGGAAACCCTATGAGGGCAGTTCTACTTTGTCATAATGATTCGTTATGAGTTGGAATCAACTCAATGGCACACAACAGCATAATTTAAAAGACTCACCTAAGTCAATTCTCCTGGAACAAAACAAGATATAAACTGTTTGTCAGTCCTTCATGTTCAGCAGTTTTCAACCTGTACAGTGATTGGACTCAAATCTTTACCATGCAATCTACTACTATTAAAAGAGAATAATGTTACCTGCCCTATCTACATCATTGACTATTGTTGATATTCAAAGAATAAAGGATATTATGCAAGGGTACTGAGGTAGCACCACTAACCACCACCAAGCAAAAGCAGCAAGCAGCAATCTTTTTAGCCATTTCACGCCCTGTACCATGTAGGTTTCAAACATGGAAACCATAAAATAATAATCCAAAGGTTAAGTAATTCTGTTGTCTTTCCCACGGTCCTGAGGCTCACTCTTTTGATAGATGTGTTTGGATTTAATTCAATCATTTTTTATTGAATGTCTTCTAAGTACAAGTCAGTGTGATAGGTATGGAAAGTCAAAATGCAATTCTTTCACTCAAAGCAACATTATCAATTCAAGGGTTCAGTTGTGTGTATACCCATCCAAGAAAACCCATAAATGCTCTGCTGCCATGAAAGACCAAGGATTACTTTTGCTTTTAATCTTCCTCCTAAATCATTTTGCATGGTAATAAAGAATATTAGGATCTCCCTTCAAATGAATCAAATGAACTCAGACTTTGATCATATGTCAAATTGGATTAAGAAGAGTACCTATTTATAGAAATGTTATGAGAATTAAAGGGGATAATGAATATGAAGCATTATCATGGTAATATTCAAATGTTGTTGTTGTTGTTGTTATGTGCCGTCGAGTCAGACCTGACTCATAGTGATCCCTCCTTGGGTTTCCGAGGCAGTATCACTATGGAAGTAGGATTGCCCAACCTTCCTAAATATTAGTCATTTAAAAATAGTAATTATGTTACTTTTGAACTAGTTGGTACAAGGAATACACAGATTATAAGCTAAGATCCTCTAATGCCAACTGTAGATTCTTCCTAAAGGGAATAAACGACACATCAATAATGTATTTTCCCATAAGAGACATTGAGAAACCTTTTGCCATCCATATTCTGATCTATGTAGTTTATGTCTGAGAGATAGGAAGTAAGTGAGAAATGAATCAATTTAGCTAAACTAGGTACCACAAAGTGTGTGTATGCCTTATATAATTCATGGAGATAAAATACTAGACGGTAATCGTGATATTTTTTATGTAGCTTTATTATAGGTGTTTTATAGGTAGGGTCATCTCATCCATGTTCATGTGTAATGGGCAAAGCTGTTCCAATTTGGTCCCATTGTAGAAATTACTTGATAAAATCACCCCTGCAGCCAAACTCCTGGGAAAAACATGTAGGATAAACAAGAGAGTGACACAAAGATTCAAGGCCACACAGTGTCTGAGTAGCCATACCCAGACAATCGCTAACTCCCCACCCACTTTCAACAGAGAACATTGAAGGAAAGCAAACTCCTTCCTGATAAAATCCAGCACTAAGTGGCTATAGACTCAGGGAGAGAGAACGCCCTGGAAAACAGCAATAAGGGCCCTTAACAGAAGGAAGCAACATGAATTAATGCATATAAAGGGTTCAGAACAGTTCTGCAAATGTGGTAAGTCCTTGATGAAAGTTAGCTTTTATTATTGCTGTTCTAGGAAAAGGACAACTTGGGCATGTAGAAAAATATCAGCAGAACCCGGACAGCTCAAGAATATGTAGAACAATTAAAAATTCAGAAATTTAGACCCCCAGTAAAATCTTTGGTATGTTAGTTTATTTTATTTGTTTAAAAGAATCACTTCCCTAGTAGGTAAAGAAACTCATAATCTTATTGAAGACCTTTTGTTGTAGATCTCATGTTTAAGGCAACTCAAATCTGTATACATCGTGATTTCTTACTTTTACTTTTGTTATCTTCATAAAATACCAACCTAAAACTCTTCCAGATATTATTATACCTGGTTGTATCTGGATCTACTATAGCTTTTAAAATTTTGAGGCCCACCTGGAGTGGGCAGAGCAGACAAGTATGCCACTTCACACTAGGCTGCCTTCCCATGTTTGTTGGGACATGTACATGTGGTATCAGTCAAACATTTCACTCAAAGATGAGATCTCCTACAGCCTTATTTAAAGATTCTTCATGCTTCTGCTTTCTATTCAATCATATACATTCATTGTATTTTATGAATATATGTCTGGCTAGCCAGTGTAAAGTCAACTTCATTCATACTCGTACCTTTAATGACAAATGAATGTGTTGGGGGGAAATGAATGTTTTTAAGTTCTTGAACCAAGACTTGTGCTTCAAGATCTGTGTGAGATTAGAAAAAAAAAAAAAAGTCAAGTTACCCACTAGGGACAGTTCTATTTTTTCTAATTCTGAATATATAATCCCTAAATTTGTAAATTAGGAGCTCTGGTAGCATAGTGCCTAAGGCACTTGACTGCTAACCAGAAGGCTGGCGGTTCAAACCCACTAGCTACTCCTCGGAAGGAAGGTTGGGCAATCTACATCCATAATGATACCACCTCAGAAACCCAAGGAGGGGTTGCTATGTGTCACGTCTGACTCGACGGCATGTAACAACAACAACAATTTTGCAAATTGTTCTATGTAAGGAGCAAATGCTTCTTTTTAGTTATCTGTCATTTGATTTACATGACGTTTTAAAGCATTCAGATACATTCTCTGCTAGTACATTGATTTTCAAGATTTTTATAAAAATTAATGACTCACAGGGCAATCTGTATAATTTAAACACAATGGCAACCTATGTAGGTGGTTGCTGTGTGTCACATACTGTGCCTGCTGTGTGTATTTTTTCTTCTTAGTCATACATCCTGAAGCAGTTAAGGATGTCTGTGGTGAGAAATATGAATTCTGCTAGAACTACTTTTAGCCTGACCTATGGTGAACTTGAATGAGTAAAATACACCCTGGAGAGAAAATTGCTTACTGTATAAGGTAGCTGTATTCTTTACTTTCAAGATAACAGGATACATTTACCAGCAAGGAAAAGAGAATTTATCAAACATAACCTGAATAAAATCCTTTGGTGGTTTGTTATTTCTCAGGCTCAATTTCTTGGCTTCCAATATCTGTCTTATAAAAGAAAGTAGTCTAAAGCCTAAAATTGATTAAAACAAACAAACGAAAACCCAAATTCTGTTCATGGGAGTCTTCCTGGTAAAGTGGTAAGAAATTTAATTTAGATTTTAATAAATAGTCTAGGATGATTTTCAGATAAACTATAAAGTTACTGACTTGTACATAATTTGTCTTGATAAAATTTAATTACTCTCAAAAACAAGGAAAAAAAAAGTTCTTCTTAATTAGACTTGATAAGAAAAAATTAAGACACCACAAATTAACAAGGGAAACTGATCTCCAGATAGTGAAAGCCAAAGAAGGTACATGTTGTACTTAAGAAGTGGCCTAAAAAGGGCAAAACAACTAAACAAGGGATTCGGTGTGATAATGGCAGAAGGAAGGGTAGCAGAAGATGAGAAATAAGATGGTGTTAATGTGCCTCTGGTCAGAGTCTGAGATATGGGCCTGGGCTTGTCACTCTAAAGGAAAATAAAGAATAAGTGTTGAAAGAAACCCTAGATTATTGTTTCGGTTACCTAGTGCTGCCCTGACAAGAATATACCACGAATGGGATGGCCTTCACAAACAGGAGTTTATTCTTACAATTTGGAGGCTTTAGTCTGAGCTCAAAGTGCCAGGCTCTAGGGGCTGAGTGAAGGCCCCTCAACTCTGGGCTTCAGCTCTGCCTCCTGCTGTTGACCCACTGAAGCTAGAGGCTTTTCTTCACTCAGACACCTGCTGGCTGCTGAGACTGACAAGCCCAAGGTTGACAAGTAAAAAGGCACAGTTCCTTTGTTACGAAACCACACAGCAAGCCATTAATTCAAGTCCATTGAAAATCCCAGGGTTGGCAGAGCATGGCAGGCTGCTGAACAATGACATGGCTACATGCCGGGTTCAAGCATGCCTAAGCTAGAGACCATTCCCCAAGGCTTCTCCTTTTATACTGGAAACAGACCACATCCCTAGGGCAGCTACTCAGTGATTCACAGTACATTCCATCATGGAGTTGATTACCAATCTCATCATGGGGAACACTACATCCAGCTGCCCAGCCACTCAACCAGGCCCAGCCAAGTTGACACAAACTTAACTACCACAGTTATCTACAATCACCCCATTAACAATAAATGTGGAAATTGAGGCCTCACACGGTAAAATAACTTGTCCAAGAACATACACAAAGACTATGTTATAAATGGAACATAAATCTGCCCTCTCTTTCACTGCTAGGCAATTGGTACTTTGAGGCATGTCTTCAGTCTTAGAATGGAGTCTCTGGATGGTACAAATGGTTAACTTAGCTACTAACTGAAAGTTTCACAATTTGACTTTTCCCAAAGGCTCCTCAAAAGATAGGTCTGGTGATCTACTTCCCCAAAATCAGCCATTGATATATATGGGGGTCACCATGAATTTGAATTGACTTGAAGGCAACTGATTTCTCCTTCTTGGATAAGGAGGGAGAAAGTTACTAATAGTATAAATACTTAGGATTATTATGGAAACTGGTGAATAAAATAACTTATTAAATATATGGAGTACTCATTTCAAATATATCCTACCAAAAATAACAGAAATGGTAATGTATGGGAGATAGTTTTATGTAACAGAAGCCACAAATCTAAGGAATTTTTCTTGGGCAAGAAAATCCAATATTTAAATAGAAAGCCATATAATATTGCAATAGAGTTCCAAGCAATGAATTACTGAAGTATTTAAAAATGTGTTAGGCACAAACTGAGGTAGAAAATTTGAACAGGCCCATAACAAAAGAAGAGATTGTGCAAGTTACAAAAAAAAAAAAAAAAAAAAACCCTCCTAATTAAAAAAAAAATTCTGGCCCAGACAACTTCACTGGAGAATTCAGCCAAACATTCAGAGAAGAGCTGATACCAGCCCTTAACAAACTACTCCAGAACATAGAAAAGGATGGAATACTCCCAAATTCATTCTATGAAACAAGCTTAACCCTGATACGAAAACTAGGCAAAGATATCTAAAAAGAAAAATTATAGATCAATATCCGTCATGAATGTAGATGCAAAAATTTTCAACAAAATACTCACCAATAGAATCCAGCACTACTATAAAACCAAGCCAAAACCAAACCCACTGCCATCGAGTTGGATCCAACTCCATCACATAAATAAAACAAAGGAAAAGAACCACATCATCATATCAATCAATGCAGAAAAACCATTTAATAAAATCCAATACCCATTCTTGATATAAAATCTCAGCAAAATTGGAATAGAAGGGAAATTCCTCAACTTAATAAGGGGCATGTACACAAAACCAACAGCCAATATTATTTTCAGTGAAGAGACTGAAAGCATTCCTCTTGAGAATGAGATCCAGAAAGAATTCTGTCTATAACCACTCCTATTCAACATTGTGTTGGAAGTCCTGGTTAGGGCAATAAGGCAAGAAAGAGAAATAAAAAGTACCCAAATTGATAAGGAAGATTTAGTACTGTTCAATTTGCAGATGATATGATCCTATACATAGAAAATCACAGAAACACAGCAAGAAAACTATTTGAACTAATTGAAAGATTCAGCAAAGTGACAGGGTATAAGATCAACATATAAAATCTGTTGATTCCTCTACATCAACAGAGATCTCTGAAAAGGAAATGAAGAAAACAATATTATTTACAAAATCTACCAAAAAGATAAAATAGTTAGAATAAATCTTACCAGAGACACAAAAGACCTACACAAAGAAAACTACATAGCACGACCACAAGAAACTAAAAGAGACCTACATAAATGGATCAGAAGGAAGATGGGGCAATCTACTTCTGTAGTGATACTGCCTCAGAAACCCAAGGAGGTGTCGCTATGGGTTGGATCTGACTCGACAGCAGTGAGAGAGACATAAATGGAAGAACACACCATGCTCACGGATAGGAAGACTGAACATTGTGAAAATGTCAATACCTAAAACAGCTATAGATGCAGTGTAATCCCAATCCAGATTCCATAAGCATTCTTTAAGGACAAGGAGAAACCAATCACTAGTTTTATATGGAAAGGAAAGAGATCTCCGATAAGGAAAGCACTACTGAAGAAGAAGAACAAAGTAGGAGGGCTTATACTCTCTAATCTCAAAACCTACTATACAGCCGTGGTAGTCAAAGCAGCCTGGTACTGGTACAATGACAGACACAAACCAATGGAACAGAATAGAGAACACAGAAATAGATCCAGCTACCTATAGACAGCTGATCTTTGACAAAGGGCCAGAATCCATTAAATAGGGGAAAAGACTGTCTCTTTAACAAATGTTGCTGGCAAAACTGGATATCCATTTGTAGGAAAATGAAACAAGATCCATACCTCACACCATACATCATATCCATACCTCATACCACAAAAACTAGTTCAAGATGAATCAAAGACCTAAATGTAAAACCTAGAACTATAAAGATCATCAAAATAAATAAATAAATAACTAGGGTGTGGGGGGGCAAACTTACGGGCCCTAATTTATGTCATAAATAGACTATCAAACCAAAAATGCACAAGCAGCAGAAGATAAACTAGATGACTGGGCCTTCTAAAAATTAATCATGTGCATCCAGGGACTTCTCCTAAAGAGCACAAAGAGAACCTACAGATTGGGATAAAATATTTGGCAATGACACATCTGACAAAGGATTTATCTCTAAAATTTATAGAAAATGTCAACACCTCAATGTCAAAAAGATATTCAGTCTAATTAAAAGTGGGCAGAGGAGATGAACAGACACTTCACCAAAGAAGATATTCAGGTGGCCAACAAACGTACAAATAAAATGCTCATGATCATTAGCCACTAGAGAGATGCAAACCAAAACAACAAGGAGATATTATCTCACCCCAACAATAATAGCACAGTTCAATAAGACAGAAAGCAAGTGCTGTTGAGGGAGTGGAGAGACTGGAACTCTCATTCGCTGTTAGTGGGACTGTAAAATGGTGCAATCACTGTGGAAAACAGTATGGCACTTCCTTAAAAAGTGGGAAATAGAAATACCATATGATCCAGTAATCCCACTACTAGGTATATATCCTAAAGAAGTGAGAGCTGGGAGACAAATGATGTATGCATGCATGTTGGGGAACAAAAAACAAAAAAAACATACAGATGGCAAGCAAGCATACAAAAAGATGGTTAACATCATTTGTCATTAGGAAACTGAACATTAAAACAACAATGAAATTCTACCACACACCTAAGAGAACAGTTAAAATCCAAAAACTGACAATATCAAGCACAGCTAGCTTGCCTGAAGTAGAGGGAGTCTTATGGACTTCCAGACTGTGCCTGAGACCCTGAAGGGGTAAAGGAAAATGTCAAATAGGAACTAGCTGGTGTGAAGCTGGGGTGGAAGTTAGTTGACTCCTGAGCTTGCAGCCAGTACCCAGCCCAGGGAATGAGAGAGAAGGGACATGTGGGTAGTTGGAGTCTAAACTGAACTGGAAAGAGAAGGTAAGATTTCCAGATGACATAGCTGGCATATGGAGTGGGATTAGTTACCCACCATACAATTTGGCGTCAGAGGTGGGTAATCTTAGTCTCTCTAGACTGATTTGTACAATACCCTATTTAAAGATAGGGCCTCTCTCTTTAGGATTTTCTACACAAAACTTCTTAATGAAAGGCATACATTCTTAGTAAATTAAACTGGGCCAAAATTATCTGGTTAGTAAATTCTTCATTTATTTTACTTCCCCTCTGCCAGTCTTTCATCAGATGGAAAAAAGCTTATTTTCTTAGGGTTGGAACAACAGCAACAACAAAACCATACTATTCAAAATATTGTCTAAAATGGACATTTTGGATTATGTGTAGGTTTTATTTCTGAATGTGGTTATAGTTCCCACTTACTGCCATATCACTCAGCCATATTACATATTTCCAGATGTTGAGAACTGGTCTCTGTCAGAAAGCAGTTTTGGCAATTAGATTGTGCCATGATCTTGCCCTGCATTGCATTCCGACTGATTCACGGGCTTGTTTGGGCCCTAGAGTATGCAGGCTTGCCAAGGATCCACCTTAACTAGGTGCTCAGAATTGATGCTGACTTCCAGTGTGCCCTGGCCATCAGGGCGCAAGTATCAAATATGATACTTCAGAGAAGGATGAGTCATCACTACCATTTCCTCCCACACCTGTATCCTGCTTGGAGGCCTTGGCCTCAAACACTCCCTTTATAAGCTCTTACAAGATTGGGAAAATCAGTGGCAAAGCCTTGGGCCATTTTATGAATTTACAATGTGTCTGAGAGCAAGAGAGAGACAAAGAGGTTTTTGACAAATGTTGGATCAATCTGTAACTCCAGGTCTGGTCAAATTCCAGCATATCTAAACTAGACGGCACACATGCTAATTATGCTGTACTGTAGTTTCAAAATTCCCAATCAATAAGTAAAAGAGTGCCTGCTGAGTGCATAGCACAAAATATTGTCTGTATTTACTTGTGCATATGATGTATGCCAGTCTTTCAAATACACTATGCTTCAGAAACGCATGCTAGCCTGCTCACTTACCACTTCCACAACATTTTACCAGACCAAATACACCCCAGTGCCATTGGAAAGTTTACTGTGTGTGTATGTCTATGTGTAGCAGGCAGGAACATTTTAGTTCACAATTTAGACAAAAGAGAAGATTTGCACTTTTGTTGAGAGGATTTCAGCCTTTCTGGTCAAAGGTAGAGGAGTTGCTGGGCAAAAGGGACCATTCCCATCTAAAAACACATTTCCAACTACGTCAGAAAGGAAAAACTACAGTGGTAGGCAGGTTAATCACAGCCTGGTATACAAAGTGGCCCACATAGAAGGGCTGCCTATCTTCTCCTTCAGTAGAAAGCATAGGCTATGAAAGGCAGCACGTTAATTCTTTTATGGAAACTATTTTCATGATGGTGTGGAGTTTGGGTATGTATGAGAAATGAGGTGGATGGGAAGTGTACATGGTCATGCTTCTGCTTCATAATTCTTTTCTTGGTTTCATATTTTAATGTCATTTGACAGGGGCAGCAAAATTTAGACAGGGTTTAAAAAATTTACATCAAACTATATACAGGGACTTGGCATTTCATGTGACAAGAATTGTTCTTCCAGTTGATGAGTCTCTTTGCTGAGCAAAGAGATCCTTCCCTTCTTGATTTGTGAAATAATTAAGCTGTGTTCTGACCCAGCACATGTGAAATCATAGCAAGAGCGTGGATTTGGTCTGGATTAATTGTCACTATTTTCAAAAACAGATTGTCTTTTTAGAAACAGCTCTTTTGTTTATTGAAATGCTCATCTTCTTACCTCAATTGCCTGCCATATTCTTTACTATGCTTCCAAAATGCGTCCTGAATAATTCTCCACTTGGATTTTCCTGCTAACCAAATGAAAACCCTTGCAGAGAGGTCAATGAGAAGAGACTAGATATATAGTGATCTTACTAATCAGCATATATATTTAGAATTAAGTTATCTTATTTTGTCTTTGATTTTTGATGCTAAATGAATCTTTGTAGTTCTTAAAACTTGAGCAGAAATAATTTTAGATGCTTGGTATAAGAAAGAGAACATTTCAGAATTAATCCTGTATTGAGGTAGAAATTCAACAGCTGCAAACACATCTAAAAGACTCCAAATCTCTGATTCTATACTGGGTTTTAGAAAGCACTGAGTTATTTTTATTCTGAAAAGTAAATCCATTAAAAGTTTCCTCTAGTGAACAGTCTTATTGTTAATCAACAATAGAACGTAACATACAATAAAGGAAAAGTAAGGGCTGGGCAAAGGGTTCAGTTGTTACTTTTTTAAGAAAATAGAAATTGAATAGAAAGTGAATAATCTTTTTTTTCTCCTTTTCAAACAACATAGCAAACCCAGAATTCTATATTTTACCTCACTGACAGAAAGTCTCAAAACCTTGATACTCTCCAGATCACAGAACAGATGCAGTGATAATTCTAAGTCTGAGACATCTGGCATAATTGAGGTTTTACAACAAGGTATTCTGGCAGGAGAGAGAAGACCCTAATTAGCAAAGTATCCTTGTTAACCTTTAAATTATTGTCCTTTTAGATCCCATGAGGTTCTTAAATAGATGTATCATTTGTTTAGATCATTTCAGTTCCATGACTTGATGTCTTTCCAAAACTGGCTTCAAGGTCTTACTTAATTTATCCTCCAAATGAGCCTAGCAGAGAAGAAACACAACTGCGTTGCTGAAAGTCATTTGTTTGCAAACCTCCTGTTTCTCTTTCCATAAAACACTATTTAATATTTAAAATTTTTATTTCAAGAATATATACCAGGACATTATCTATCAAATCCACGTTTCCCTTTCACGGTTATGACTATGGAGTGGCTGTGTGAAATAAGTTGGTATCTGACAACGTGTCCTGAACTTCCCCTTTCCTAGTTTGCACAGCTGAGAGGCTGGGGGTCAAACAAAGGGAACTGGTCAACAGGGAACAGAAAGGCCTAGAGAGGACACAGGAGGTCTAATTGGTTCTTGACTGCCAAAGTTTCGATGGACCTCAGGAAGTTTGTTCCATTGTAGGTTCAAGGGGAGACTGGCTTCTGAAAGATTTCAGCAGTGGATAGAGGAGGGCTTGAATTTTGCCAGGGCATTTGCCCAGGGTGTTACCTTTACATTCTGAGATGTAATAAATGGAGCTTGAAGTTAACTTGGGTTACAGTGAGTATTAGAGGAGAAGGCAAGGAATTGGTAGCTCTTAGGAGTTTCAGTATTGCCGTCAGGGAGCTGCCAAGCTCTCTTGGCAGTCATCTGACTACTTCCTCCTATTGCCAGCTTGCACAAGGAAAGCCTGAACAGTGAGCCATTAAATGAGTTTGTCACATATACTGATTTTATTTCATCTACTTGTAAGAAGCCCCAGAATTCCAGAAATCACTAAAATTTTACTGTTAGGAAACTATTATACACATTTTTATTTTTGCTCATCTCCAATACAAGGGTAAGAAAACACAAATATTCAGAGGTTCTTACCTATGTGGCATTTGCTACTTATATCCCATTATGTACAAGGAGTCCCTGGATTTACAATATATTCATGTTGTAACAAATTGGGAGCTCTGGTAGCATAGTGGCTAAAGCACTTGACTGCTAACCAGAAGGCTGGCGGTTCAAACCCACCAGCCACTCCTCGGAAGGAAGGTTGGGCAATCCTACTTCCGTAGTGATACTGCCTCGGAAACCCAAGGAGGGGTCGCTATGAGTCGGGGGCGACTCGACGGCAAATAACAACAACAACAACATGGTCCCTTTCCTTTAATTTGTCCATCTTATTGCTAGTGATCTGTCACAGTGCACAATTTGCTGATGTTTTCATTCTCAGATCTTTACTTGAAGATGTTCAATTTTATGATTTACTGTTCAGGACACAGGATTTATAAAGATACTGATAATGCAAGGCAATAATAATGAAAACTTAAAAAAAGAGGTATTCAATTTACGTCAGAACCAACTTAAGATGGAGTTATTGGGATGGAACCACATCGTAAGCTGAAAGCTACCTGTACTAGTAGCAGAGAATACAGACAGAAGAAGGATGTATCAAAAAGAGAGAGAGAGGGATCAACAATAATATTACTAGACATTAGCCTTTACTTAGTGCTTATTCTATACCAGATATTGAGTTAAACATTGTCCTGTACATACATGTATTACTTTAGTTAGCTCTTATGAGGATTCAAACCTGGTTCTCTTACAGAGTCATAGAGTCCCCAGTCAAAACTAACTTGATGGCGTACAATCTTACAGAGTCAAACTCTTAACAACTGTGCTATGTTGCATGCCATACCTTATCATCCCAGTTTAATTTGGGATGGCTGTAGAAGCATGGGCAGAAAATGAATGGTTATAAATCAACCAAGTAAGTGAAAATTATTAGATTGCATGTACCTTCTATTTATTCACTGTAAATTTTTCTTTACTGTAATTCAGTTTCATGACTGCTTACCCCCATGGGTCGTGAGTGCATACTTGCTTTAACACCGCTATATCGAGCCAGGATAATCTAGATTTTGGTGAATGAAAGTGAGATAAAGAGACTTTGGGCTGGATTCTAGCTCAAGACTCTTCCTGAGATTTGTCACCTCAATCATTTGGTCAACTTCTTTTCTGTTTGTTCCTAGTCTGAAATCCATAGAACTCTTTGGCAGAATGGGTTCATTAAGCATATGTCCGCTAGCTGTAGGTTTGGCTGTTAGAGCTCTTTCCTTAAACATACACAACTAAGTTTTATCTTTGAAGTCTAGAGGGCAGACATGAGTTAGGCCTGAACTCAGACAGTGAACTCTGACTTGGATGGCTATAGGAACAAAAACACACCCAGAGTTTAGAAATTAAAGGCTGCACGGTGCAGGACTGATGGACCACACTATCACAGCAGGAAATAGAATTTAAATGCCCCGAGATTATTTGGACCTTGTGTTATGTCAAATAAAAGTAATCTTTGTATTTGCATTTTAGAAGTACACATGTATTAAATAGCAACAACAAAAATATTTTTTAAAAAAGACGAAATATATGAAAAGAAAAAATAAGCCATAGTTACATTTCCCAAAGACAAATACTTTAAGAATTAGGTCTATTAACTTCCACCCTTTTTTCTAGTTTCATTAGCTAGATGTGTGTATAAGTTTTACATAAAAATATTATTAATTGTAGCCATATAATTAGGCTCTTAATAAAAATTGTCAAATAAATTAAAAATAATGTTTAATTAGATTCAGAGAGAGCTAACTTTTTCACAGGCATTCTTTTTTTTTTTTTTTTTTT
>NW_006921588.1:15767106-15769650 GCF_000298275.1 Orycteropus afer afer | reverse complement strand
GGGCACCATCTAGTTCTTCTGGTCTCATAGTTGTATAGGTTGCAGATCAGATGGTGTACCAGTTGCTAGGACTGATTGTTTCTATTAATTTTGGTTTTCTTCTTTCTCCTTTGCTCTTGACGAGGAGAGACCCATCGTTGCATCTAGATGGCAGCTTGCTAGCTTTTAAGATCCCAGTCACTACTTGTCACAGGCATTCTTAGTGAGCAATTATACTTTCATTTCTATAAGGAGATAAAAATTTCATATAAAAGTATTGACTTTGACTCCAAATGCCATTGTGAGATGACTTGGGTGCCAACAACTCCATATTACTGAAGGAATATTAATATGGTCAGCTCAGTCCGGTACTCCTTAGGACTCCTCTGATGTAGTGAATATTTTCTTGTTCATGGTAATAATAAAACAATTACTGACATTTACTGAGCACTCCATTTATTAATTCATTTAATACTCAAATTAAGAAGTTAAAATAATTTTCTTCAGGTCACACAGTAACATTGGAATATGAACCCAAATAACCTAGATCCAAAGCCTGTGGTTTTAACTACTGTACATTAACAAGGTACTCTTTCAGTCTTAGTATATCATTATTTTCCTTTCGAGAGATTTTCATTTTAATTCATCATTAGTCAACTGGAGTATATTTTCAGTGATGTTTTTCTGTGAGGATGTTATTGGTACATTTAAAGCACACAGATTGCTGAGCCCCACCCCAAGTTCTGTAGGTCTAGGGTAGGGTTTGATAATAATGCATTTCTAACAAGTCCCAAGGAAATGTTGGCGCTGTATTTCCAGGACCATGCTTTGAGAAAATTCACTGGCCTAAGAATCAAGATTCAGTCCTTAATTGGCTTAATCCAGTTTCTCCAGCTCTATTTCTATCTCTTCTAGCTGTTAACTTCTTTGTTGTACCTGCCTAATCCTCAAACAGCAGCAAGATGGTTGCAACAGTTTTAAACCTTCAGTTTACACACAAAAATACCTAAGAAAAGATAGCCCAGCTCTTTCAGTAATTTTCAGAAGGACAAAAAAATTTCCTTACCAAAAGCCTTCAGCAAAGTTTCTTAGGCACTTAACCTGAGTTCGATGCCTCTCCAAACGTGAATAAATTCTAATGGGCAGGGGAGCATTTGCTGATTGGCTTATGCCTGTGTACCTGAACAAAGCATTGTCAAGAAGCATGACATTACTCTTAGATTAATTAAGGATTATGGTTGCTATCTGTAAGGTCAGCGATTGTAACCCACCAGCCTCTCCATGGGAGAAAGACCTGGTTGGTGCTCTGCTACCTGCTTTCATAAACATTACAGTCTAGCAAATCCTATGGGACAGTTCTACTCTGTCACAGGGGTCACTATGAGTCAGAATCAACTCAATGTCACACAACTGAACAATAACAAAACCTTGGAACTATGGGAATTATAGACTCTAGATAGAGAAAGAGAGTTTTACTATTTTACCTTTCTTTTCATTAGTTTATTTCAAAAGGCATTTAAAGAAAAAGTCTTTTTTTCAGAAGAAATCTTTATATTCTGTCTTTGAAAAAGTGTAGACTATAAAATTTTACCTTCTCCAACAACCTCAATGGTAATATTTTTAATTTACACACTAATCATACAGTATTTACAGTGATAGAAACTGTACATGCTTTTAACCATGCCTTTCACACGTAATACTGAACAAGATTTTTTTCCCCCTAAATAACATAATCTATATATAGTGGTGAATAGAATGCTGCTGACTTATAGAGTGTTGGCAATACACCAAGAGCTGTATCTCACATGCATTATTTAATTTCATCTATGACAACCCTAATAATTAGGTAATATTATTATCTATGCATTGCACTAAGGATTATACAAGGCCTATACTACAGAATTATATAATTATACATGTTGTCTAATCTAATTTAGTTTCATGTAATGTTGTTAGATGCCGTCAAGTCAATCCCGATTTATGGTGACCCTGTGGGCAACAGAACGAACACTGACCTGTCCTGTGCCAGCCTCTCAATCTTTCCTATGCTCGAACCCATCACTGCAGTCACTGTGTCAATAAATCTCATTGAGGTTGTTGCCCATAATCTCTGATCCTCCCCTTTACCAAGCATGATATCCTTCTCCAAGCACTGGTCCCTTTGGATAACATGACTCAAGTAGGTGAGATCAAGTGCTCTAAGGAGCATTCTGGCTGCACTTCTTCTAAAACAGATTTGTTCATTCTTCTGGCAGTCCATGGTACCTTCAGCATTCTTCACCAACACCACAATTGAAAGGTATTAATCTTTCTTCGGTTTTCATTATTCATTGTCCTGCTTTCACATGCATTTGAGGCGATTGAAAATACAATGTCTTGGATTAGGCACACCTTAGTCTTCAAAGTGACAGCTTTGCTCTTCAACACTTTAAAGAGGCATTTGCCTCAGATTTGCCTAGTGCAGTATGACATGCTGTTTCCATGAATGTTGATTGTGGATATAGTAATTCATTTTTTATAACTATATAATATTAATAAGGAGTTCTGGTAGCATAGTGCCTAAGG
>NW_006921588.1:15757247-15766762 GCF_000298275.1 Orycteropus afer afer | reverse complement strand
TATCAGAGGCTGGCAGTTCAAACCCACCAGCCACTCCTTAGAAGGAAGGTTGGGCAATCTACTTCTGTAGTGATATCACCTCGGAAACCTAAGGAAGGGTCGCTATAAGTCAGACCTGACTCGGTGGCAGTGAGTTTATGCTGTTAGTTGACGTGGAGTCTATTCTCACTCGTGGTGACCCATTAGTACAGAGTAGAACTCCTCTGTAGGATTTTAAGGCTATGTATGACCTTTCAGAAGCAGATTGCCAGGCTTCCCTCCCAGGGCACCTCTGAGTGGGTTCAACCTGCCAACCCTACCCTTAGTAGTTGAGTGCTTGACCATTTGCGCCACCCAGGGACTCATATATACACAGATAAAGAGACAGAGACAATATTATACATAAAGCTCTTAATATAATGCATGGCTCATAGTAACTAGCCTATAATAATATTATCTTTCATCAACATTTTAATTTAATTCAGTGTAACAGATACTTATTGAGGAACTATTAGCTGTGAAGTTTTGTTTAAAGATATAAATATATATTCATGTATATACAGACATTAAATGCCATATATTACACATCAGCTCCTTTAACATGGTTATTCTTAATATACTCATTAGAGAGGTAATTTCTCAAGCAAATTAGTCATGTAACTTGTTTCTTGATAACAGCATAGGGAGTTAAGACTGCCAAAATCAACAGTGTATTTCAAAGGTTTCCAGGTTCTCTGTAACAAAGGCTGAGTCAGCCATGACTCATAATCAGGAAACTTCTATTTGAGGGCCTTATTATCTCTCTTCATATCTGGGGTGTGGGAAAGACTGGTAGCAGTGGGCAGCAGTCAGGGGAGGAGTTCCGTTCTGTTTCCAATGCCACATAGTGAGTGAGAGGCACACAGTGAAAGTTATCCTTGAATAGTTTTTTTCTTATTCAAGGAAGCCCCAGAGGTGTGTGTGGAGTGATCTGAAAACATACTCAGAACAATGGAATGGTTCTAGAATCAATGATCTATTCCAGTATCTCTTGTTGAGTCAGTCATGCCTCATTACCGAAGAGCAAATTAGCATCTGTTTACATCTAGCTAGGCTAAATTGTTTGCTGCTTCCATCTCTGTGTTTTATTTATTTACATGTGTGTAGTGGGGGAGACTCGCAAGTAACAACAACAACAACAAGTGGGGAAGAAGAGGGTTGAGGGAGGTATATTTTTAAGGCTCCGTTTTGAAACTTCACATCCTATAATCAAAAGAAAATGGTTTTCAAGTTACCCAGAAATGGTTTAAATTGTGACTGTGTCATGTACTAAGGGTGTGGTTGAGGCAAATGCCTTAATATTTCTGAACCACATGTTTCTGTCTTTTAAAGCAATAATATTAACTATCTAGCAGATTTGTAAGGGAGCTCTGGTAGCATAGTGCCTAAGGCACTTGACTGCTAACCAGAAGACTGGCGGTTCAAACCTACCAGCCACTCCTCGGAAGGAAGGTTGGGCAATCCTACTTCCGTAGTGATACTGCCTCGGAAACCCAAGGAGGGGTCGCTATGAGTCGGGGCCCACTCGATGGCACATAACAACAACAACAACAACAGCAGATTTGTAAGGAGCTCTGGTGATATAGTGGTTAAGGCATTTCGCTGCTAACCAAAAGGTCAGTAGTTTGAACCCACCAGCTGCTCTGCAGAAAGATGGGGCAGTCTTCTTCTGTAAAGATTTACAGGCTTGGAAACCCATAGGGGACTCTAACAGCTGGAATTGACTTGATGGTAGTGAGTTTGGTTTTGATTTTGGAGCAGATTAAAGAGTCCTAATAGTACAATGGTTAAACACTCAGCTGCTAACTGAAACACTGGCAGTTCAAACCCACCAGCTGCTCTGTAGGGGAAAACAGCTGGCAATCTGCCCCATAAAGATTTCAGCCTAGGAAATGCTATGGGGCTGTTCTACTGCATCCTATAGGGTTGCTATGAGTCAGAATTGACTCAACGGCACATAATAACAACAGTGGATCTTTTGTGAAAAAACTTTAGATTGCAAATTGAAAAAAGTCTTCATCAACAAAGAGCTTGAGTACTGCTAATAAAATATTAATAATACTACTACTATTACTAAAACAATACTAATAATAAAAGCTAGTGAGTTGGTATAACGGTAAAGGCTCAAATTTAGTGTGACCATATAATTTATATATATGGTCACACTATATATAAATTATATAAACCAAAGTCACTGCTGTTGAGTCAGTCCCCACTAATAGCGACTCCTCCTTGGGTTTCTGAAGCATTATCTCTACGGAATTATATTGCCCAATCTGTGGTCACACTATATATATAGTGTGACTATATATATAAATTAGGAGTCTCTGGTAGCATAGTGGCTAAGGCACTTGACTGCTAACCAGAAGGCTGGCGGTTCAAACCCACCAGCCACTCCTCGGAAGGAAGGTTGGGCAATCCTACTTCTGTAGTGATACTGCCTCGGAAACCCAAGGAGGGGTCGCTATGAGTCAGGGCTGACTCAATGGCACATAACAACAACAACAACAATATATATAAATTATATTAATAGGACTTCTGGTGGCCTAGTGCCTAAGACATTTGACTGCTAACCAGAAGGCTGGAGGTTCAAACCCACCAGCCACTCCGTGGAAGGAAGACTGGGCAATCTACTTCCGTAAAGATTTACCACTTTGGAAACCCAAAAGGAGTTGCTGTGAGTTGGAATCGACTCAATGGCAGCGAGTTTGGTTTTCGATTTGAAGGCCCAGCACTAAAGGGAGGAGTTGTAATTCCATATTTCTTGAGATCATAATTTTATAATCATTTGCCTCTTTTATTGTTGCTGGGATGAATGACCCAGGTTCCCCACAGACACATGATGGTTTTTTATCATTGGATCATGCATAAAGCATTGTGGTAAATGATAGAGTAGAAAGAGAAAAGTATGAGTAACTTTTCTTCTTCTTTTACTCACTTCTCCCCCTAAGCTGAGGAAAACCTAGGTCTACTTCTTGCCCAAACAGTTGCTACAATGCTTCCAAACCAAAACCCATCGCTGTCAGTGGATTCCAACTAATAGAGACCCTATAGGACAGAGTAGGACCACCCCATATGATTTCTAGGGCTCTAAATCCTTAGGGAGCAGACTGTCACCTCTTTCTCATGAGGAGCAGCTGACCTCTCAGTTAGCAGTCAAGAGCTTAACCACTATGCCACCAGGGCTCCTCTGCAATTCTTAGAACCCACAAAAATAGCACCTACCACAGACATCATCAGAGAAGTATCCTTGGAGTTGGTGGCCTAGAGAGAAGGAGAAGATCTTTCATAAAATTTTGCTTTGGAATCCTGTAATTTAAACCTGGCATGATCTGCAAAGCATGGCCTCTCCTTTCTGTTTCTGTTTAGTCCACAATATTATTTCACATAATATTTGATGGCATTCTATAAACTGACTAAATTCTGAGGCAGTGAAACATGGTTATATATACATCCTGATTTAAATTCCTACTTGTATGGAACAAATAATTTTGTCATTCACCTGAGGAAAGGCATTTAAAAAAAAAAAACTGAAGAAAAAAGGGGAAAATATCATACTTTAAAACACTTTTTATATTTTATAAAATTCCAAGTTTTCCAAATGGACACACAGGGACAGTGTGTAAAGCAGATGAGTAAAAAGTCTGGCATTGACTATTTTTATTTTGAAGACTGATTTTGAACTGTCTTAACTTTTCCTGTTAAACCATGCATTTCCAAAAAACCAACACCAGGTGGATTGCTCCTTGATCCAAGAAATTGTGTATGCTTTACTTAATAAGTGCGCATATTAAGAAGGAGGTCTAGAAGAAGTTAATTCCAGGACTTTAGTGACAAAAACCTGGTTTTTGCTCCATTGACACATGGTGAGTCTTCTGCTCACAAAAATGCATCTGTTCATTCAACAAGAATGTATTATGCCCCTACTAAGTGCAATCTAGAAGCTCTGGTAGTGTAGTGCCTAAGGCACTTGACTGCTAACCAGAAGGCTGGTGGATCAAACCCACCAGCCACTCCTCAAAAGGAAGGTTGGACAATCTACTTCCTTAGTGATACCACCTCAGAAACCTAAGGAGGGGTCGCTATGAGTCGGGTCTGACTCTACAGCACATAACAACAACAACAACAACAAGTGCAATCTACTAGTCCAAGTCCCAGGATCCAGGCATCATCACTGCCATCTCAGGATGTAAGTACAGAGAGGCCAATAATATTGTTATAAATAATTATTATAAAGTGTGACTAGGATTAATGATAAGGCAAGTTCAGGGCACTATAGGAATCTATAGTAGTCTGGAGGTCAGGGAAAGGTTTCTGAATATATGATTTTTAAAAATCTAATATGGTGAAGAGGAATACACTAGTTTACAATGGAAATAATATCCCAGGTAGGATAGACAATCTCTGAGGGATGGGAAGAAAGCAACAACTTGGTATTAGTCTAAAAATAGACAGCTTGGTTGCAATAAGGATAATCAGTTAATATGAGGCCAGAGAAGTGAGCAGGGACCAAATTATGGAAGCTTTGTAAGTCATATTAGGAGTTCAGACTCCATTCTGTGGGTAACGGGGAAGCTTTGGAGAGGTTTTATGCAGAAGGTTAACATGTTCAGATATACACTTTATAGCTGAATTTTGACTGCCAGAGATCAACTAGGAGAATGATAGAATGGTCAAAATCAGGATTAACTGCAATTTCTACTAAGCTGTTATCAGTAAAGATGGAAAATTTTAAGGAGTATTAAAAGGACTAGGTGATTAATTAGATATGGAGAGTGAAGCACAAGATGCCTTGATTTTTGGCTTGGGTATCAGAGTGGATGGTGATGCTTCTGAATGATGTAGAGAATTCTTAAGGAGGAGAAGCAGGTTTGGAGGAGGAGGATGCTGAGTTCCATTTTGGAAAAGTTGCTTTGAAAATGTCATTGATGTATCCATATGGAGATGCCATACAGAAGGTTGATTGTATGGGCTAAAAGCTCAAGTTGTTGTTGTTGTTTGCCCTTGAGTCAGACCCGACTCATAGAGACCCCTCCTTGGGTTTCCAAGGCAGTATCACTACAGAAGTAGATTGCCTCATCTTCCTTCCGAGGAGTGGCTGGCGGGTTTGAACCGCCAGCCTTCTGGTTAGCGGTCAAGTGCCTTAGCCACTATGCTAAGCAGAACTCAAGAGAACATGGTAAACCATATTTGGAGATCTGGAAGTCATCAGCATATTAGTGTTCTTTGAAATCCTGGGTGTAGATGGGACACCCTGAAGAGAGTGGGCAGAATGAGAGAAGAGGAGGGTCAGTATAGACCCATTGTTGTTGTTGTTGTTGTTATGTGCCGTGGAGTTAGACTTGACTCACAGTGACCCCTCCTTGGATTTCCAAGGCAGTATCACTATGGAAGTAGATTGCCCAACCTACCTTTTGAGGAGTGGCTGGTGGGTTTGAACCACCAGGCTTCTGGTTAGCAGTCAAGTGCCTTAGGTACTATGCTGCCAGAGCTCCTAGTATAGACTCATTGTTGTTGTTGTTGTTATGTGCCGTCAAGTCGGCCCTGACTCATAGCAGCCCCTCCTTGGGTTTCCGAGGCAGTGTCACTACGGAAGTAGGATTGCCCAACCTTCCTTCCGAGGAGTGGCTGGTGGGTTTGAACCACCAGCCTTCTGGTTAGCAGTCAAGTGCTTTAGCCACTATGCTACCAGAGCTCCTAGTATAGACTCATAATGAACATAAAGGAGGAGGTCTACTCTTGCATTTCTCTGACCCTGAGGTTTCAAAAGGGCTTTGACAAACAGGCAGCATGTGACCACAATCTAACTGATGATAAGATGAAATATCTGATAATATGCTCTGGGTTAGAGTGTCAGTCACTCTCTATATATAGTTTGAAAACCAGGTTCTAACTTGAGGAAAACATCTCTTGAGCTCCCCTGGGTGTGAAGAAGACCTGACCATCTCATTAATGTTATTGAAGTCTCTTTGCCTCCCTTCCCTTCTTTGGTAATGCTTTATCTAGGACATGCTTCCCTGGGAACATGCCAGGCATGAGCAGCTTGAAGACTGCCCTCATTTTATTCTAAGATAATATTTTCTCATATTATAGAAAAAAGGAAGTTTTATGATAGGGGTAGTTGGAAAATAAAGTATCTGCTTACCCAAGCCGTGAGCTATAATTAGAAAGGCCAGAAATACCTTAAGTAGTAATTCAAGTCACACTTTCCTCAAGAATCTCATGAAACTTAATTAAAGAATACAAAGATCATGATAAAACATTTTAAATGTACACTGACATTGAAAGAGCTGCTCTTGTTTACCTCTGTGTTTCTTGACTGCATCACATCTACTTACACATAATGTCTTTATCTCAATGGACACATCTTAGAATCATGACATATTAAATTTTAAAGGATCTCAAAAAAGCCTCTATCCCAAGCCCTCTCTCCCCTGCCTCCTTGCCCACCGTAGAGATAAGAAAAGTAAGGTACAGGGATGATGGTACTTCGAACTTACATTTGCATGTTGCTATATATCTAAATAATAGTGTTTACATGGAACGGGCTATAAATTCAACATAGTGGTTAAGTTCCTGGGCTCTTGAACTTAACTATCTTGATTTGAATCTATTCCACACATCATTGACCTTGCTCAAATTACTTAATCTCTCTGTTCCTTAGTTCTTGCATCTATAAAATAGAGAAAATTACAGTGTCTACTCTGGGTGTTGGGAGACAATCCCCCATAACTTTCTCACATTCTTGCAAGTCTTGTGACCAGAGACACTGATTGCCTTTGTTTCAGATTATCTTTGTACAACAAATGGCCTTGAAAGATAGAGATAGCGTCTTCCTCTAGAATCCAGGACAAGTTTACTTACTCTCCAGCATAATAAATGATGTCTCCCTTTGGAGCAAACATGAGATATGCTTCCTGTCTATTATAAAAGATTCAATTTCCTTAAATTCAGGATTCCTCTCTGGTAATGCCACCTATTGCATATGCAGATATCACTTGGTCCTGAGAGAACCAGTACAAAGGCTGATACTCTGGCTGCTGCTACTTCTGTGAGTAACAAAGTTCTTTGTCTCCGACTCAAGTCTCATGTTTTCTGCCAACATCCATGAAATTGTGGCAGACTAATATATTAGCTTACAAGTAGGGTAAAATCTCAGAGCCTTGAAAGTTTTTGACCATAGTGTTCTATAAGAACTGAGCAAATAAATATAAAGAGCTTAGAAGAGTGTCTAGCACATAATGAGTAAAGACCAGTAAGTGTGGGTGTTAATATTATTATAAGGTTATATTTACATACATTTGTAAAGTGCAGTTTATAAGCAGTAGAGCTAGGACTGAAATCCAGATCTGTAAAAATTCAGTCTCATGCTCTCCATTCCACCAAACTCTTCTATCCCTACAGTATATTTTCTGCTTATTTAACATAAATAAAGTTGAGAATGATGTAATTTAAGGTGAAGAAATGCAATGCCTGCCAACTCTATGCTAAGCTAAGAATTTTATACTAATTTATTTGGTGAACAAGTTAAAATTATAAGTAAGAAATCTGGTGATCTCATTATTAAAGTGTTATTTAAGGGAAGGATAGTCAAAAGCATGGCATGTGCTAGCTAGTACCATAGAAAATTATTTTGCACTGAAATACATTATGATAAAAACATTTTTAAGTTTAAAAATTCACTATTGATGTTTTAATGGCATCTGCTTTCCTTTCTGAAAATTCACTTCTGCTTTTTGTAAAAGACTGAAAATAAACTTACAAACTACTTATGTCACAGACAGAATCTCTGAAAACAGTTGCTCCCTAGTTCTACTTGTTGGATATTAAAATATTTCCCAAAGACATTTTCAACCAGTCATGTTGTAAAAAAGTTGGTACCTGTTATCACCACAGTAACAAAAACACAACTAATGCTAATTAAATACTTGCTAGATAACTGTCCCTTGCTCAGCATTTTATATGTTTCTTCCATTTAGTCCTCACAATAATCCTGTAGGATAGAGATTATTAGTAATTCAGTTTTACTGACAAGAAAATGAGACATAGAGAAATTAGGCAGCTTGCCCAAAGTAACATAGGAAGATTTAACAGATTAGAATGAACCAAAGTTTAACGACTAGAGAACCTGTCCATTTAAATCCTAACTTTTGTTGTCAATTATCTTTGGTTGGGATTACCAAATAAATGAACATGATGAAATGCAATGCCAAAATTGAGAAATTACAGGCTTCTGGGTGACACTAATGGTTAAGCAATCAATTACTAGCCAAAAGGTTGGTGATCCTAATCCATATAATATAATTTAGAAGACAGGCCTGGTGATCTGCTTGCAAAAGGTCACACATTAGGGCAGTTTAACTGAGCACAAAGGGTAAAGGGTAGCCAAGAGTCAGAACTGACTCAATGGCAACTAACAACACAATAATATCAAAGGTTTTTCACTAAACAACACAAAAATACTCATCCTATGCCAATAATTGGAAACCAGAGATCAGCCTTTCCCCTGTAGTAAGATGCTAATTGACAGTCTAGTTCTAACTGTAGGCTTTTGAATGGAATGTGAAATTTTTGAAGAGGGACAATTTTTTTCTTTCGATCTTAAAAGAAATACAGTTTTATGAATCATTCAGGCTTCTTCCAGAGACCCATGCAGTTTACTCTAAATACAGGTATTACATGCTGATGCTCAACTTTTACAAACACCCTCATTTCCTTCTCTCTAATTATTCCTGCCTCACTACTTTGACACTCAAAAATCCTGCTTTCAGTTGGGTGAAGTTATGATCAGTGTATAATTTATGGTAGATGGAGGATTGGGCAAACAAGTGACACAGACCCTCTTCCACAAAGAAAAGAAAAACCTTTGACAGAGATAGAGAAGATAATCCTGAGCTTTGCAAGGAACTATACAGAAGTGGATTAGGCACCAACTAGTGGAAAAACCTGAATGAAAACAGTGAGTACAGAGATGGCTGGAGCTGCGGACTGTCAGCTACCATGACGGGACCAACAGCCTGAATATTTCCAAGTGGTGTTGGGACCTGAGAATTGACCTAAAGAGCAACCCTGGTCACCGAGGGCTGCAGGGACGACTGTGCTGGTGGCCTATGACTAGGAAGGGAAACAACAGGGAGGGAGACAACCTGAGCTGTTGACTTTTTGCTGTCCAGAGGGTGCAGCTGTTTTGATTGTTTACAAGCGGTGGCCATTTTGGATATTTAACGTGACCAAGGGTGCAGCCATTTTGAATCTTTACAAGTGACAGCCATTTTGGATTTTAAAATGATTCTCATTCGAATTCCAGGGACCTAAGAATAGGCTCTGTTTGCCAAGGTCACCAGGGACATATGAGAGGCTGACAATAAGACACAGGTGGTGAGTGTATAAGTGTTGTCAATTAGCGAAGAGAGGAGCACAATACCCTAATTGTGTAGATAACATACAAACAAAACAAAGAAAACAAAAATCATGAGCAAGACACTCCAACGTACAAT
>NW_006921588.1:15742501-15754976 GCF_000298275.1 Orycteropus afer afer | reverse complement strand
AAAAAACTGTCATTACAGAACTTCTAGATAGTAGGGAAGTCAAGACAACTACAAGATAGAATGGACTGTTCTAAAATTGGGAAGAAAACTATAAATCACAGGGTAATCTCAAAGAAAATTGATAAACCTTCACATCAAAAAAGAGGACCAGCATAAATATTCAGCAAATACTAAAACAATAGCAATGAAGGAAGTAATAACACGATTCATAAAAAAAACGAGCTCAGCATAGAAAATTATATGGAACAAAGAAATCAACACCAAGAAAAAGCACATAACAAAAATGACAGCAACAAGTTCATATTTGCTGATAATTACATATCTGGCAAGGGACTTATCTCTAAGATTTATAGCAGAAGAGTAGCTGACCAAACTATGGTACATATACATAATGGAATGCTATGCAACACTAAATAAAAATGTAGAGTTTGCAAACCACCACATAAAATGGATAAACATGGAGGACATTATTCTGAGTGACCTAAGTCAATCAAAGAAGGACAAATATAGTATTAGTTAGTTGTTGTGGAGGGTCAAGGAAAGGTTTATATATGGAGGGAAACTTTCTTTGTTGGTTGCCAGGGTGGGAGGGGAGGGAGCACTGCAAAAAAAAAAAAAAATTAATTGACCCATGTCACTTTAGTTTTGTGTATTTCACTGTACATAAATTATATTTCAATAAAATGCATTTTTTTAATAAAAAAGACAATGTGTAGTGTGTAATGTTTGAGTTACAAAGTTTCTAGAAGAAAATCCAAGCTTTCTCCATTGCTGTTGACTCATTTTTAGCTCTTTCTATTTCATATTCCCTTATTTCATCAGCTCTTTAAAAACACTGAAACCTTTTTTTTTCCCTTTGTGTCTTCTGTGTTATTTCCGGAGTTCTGTTTTCTATCTTTAAGTCTGTCAAACATAATGGCTCCATTTTTTAAAAAAATAACATTTCACCTGTTCTTTTTCTTTTCTACAGTACACTTCATTCTTTTGAAAATCAGCATGACCTTTTCCATTCCTGATCAACACTTGCTATAGCAGCTTTTCCCGAAGCAAAAGGAACTAACTAGAATATGCAGTGTGTGCGGAGTGATCAGGATATGGGGACTAAATGTAGCCTTTCTGCCCAGCTAGAATACTCAGTCACCTAGTTTATATAGTTTTATGAATCTCAAAATGCCACATGTCTCCAGATCTTTTGAAGGTTGATCTGCCATGAACTCTAGTCATGATAAGTTAGTTAAGCAAGAGCCTGCCTTCTCTTTAGATAACTGCTATTAAAACACCATAATCATGGATGATTACTGTTAGAAGAGCCACTTATCAAATTGGACTCTAAGGACAATAGTATTTATTTCACTATATGGTGAGGAGAAGGAGGGGAAGAATACATCAGGGGTGAGATCTCTAAAGTGGCTGGACACAGGAGAGCATCATGCTAGGGACACTTAGAGTTCTGTGACATTTGGTATGGGAACTTAGAAGACATTTCTTGTTTCTTCTGTGGAGCATCCTACTGAAAGGATAATAAAATGATAAGATGTAGACAATGTCTTTAAGCCACTTTCAGTCTAACTGGGGAGACTGGGCCAACACAGCATGGAAAATGTTTAAGAGTTCAAAGGATTACTAACAGCATTGCTTAGAGATGACAATGAACAAGTATAGGTGTTAGAAGAGTAGCATTTAGGCATGTGGGAAATCCTGAGTCTGGCCTATCTGAATCCTGAAGAAATATTGCTTTAAGGAGTGAAGGTCAGCTCCATTATCGGAAACATTTCACAGATAACCGCCAAAGGCAGCTATGTGACCACAGGACCAGAGGTTTTCAAAGTGAAATAACTTAATTGGTTAGGAGTATTTCAAAAGCATGAATATTCAAGGGTTTAGGGAATTTAAATGCATTTCTACAGCCTCCAAATGCTTTATTTCTCTCTCAGAAAAGTTATTGCCAACTTTGTCACATAGAGGAATCTGCTGTTGCTTAATTAAAAATATGTATATATATATCCTGAAATCAAGGAGTAAAAATTGTAAGAACCAGAACTGGCTCCTCTCAACTTTGACTTCTTATTTTGCTGCTTAGTGTAGAATTTTGGGTAACCTCTGGATTCAGTGACTGAAGAATCATCTGGTATAGTGAAATCTCCAAGAACAGGCTTGACTTGGAGATACTTTACTGGCTCATAGGGAGTCACCTACGATATCGTTGGAGGTAAATGCAGAATGATGCTGTTGCTGGTTCTTTTTGTTATCTGAGGGTTTGGGGTTTTGCCCCCCCCCCCCAGTAAATAAGATGCTGAATAAGAATTTATTTTTAAAATGTTAGTATTATTAATATAATTAACTGGGATTTGGAATTTTATAAAAGCAAAAATCCTTTCACCAATTCCTGCTTTGAACAAGTATGACTATTTAATGCTTATTTGAGAATTTAGTCTTGTTTGCTACTGTTCTTTAGGGTAACTCTGAAGAAAATATTGTTGATGAACACTTTTATTTTATGAATACAATAGCCAGTTTGAATTTTTTTTCCATTTTATTTTCTTAAGTACTGCTTTCAGTATCAAAATGTATAAGACTACAAAGATTAGAGTAACATACCAAAGGAGAAAGATGTCTGTATGAAGTGTGGGAGAAGATTTGGTGGATATTTTCTATAGGCATTAAAAAGATGATGTGGTAGACAGTTCTTGAAACAGAGTTAAAGCTCAATATATTGTTCTGAGTGATATGCCAAGGAAACGGTTGCCCTTCACAATCAGAAGTGAACATAGGATGGGAAAAGTAAATAAAGTCTAAAAGGCAGCTTGTGCTGCAACCTTTAATATTCCTTCTCTTCCTCAGCACCTCCAGCTTGTTTTATAAAGACCTATAGAATGGTGAAAGGAGCTCTGGTGGTCTAGTGGTTAAGGCATTTGGCTGCCAACCAGAAGGTTGGTGGTTCAAACCCACCAGCAACTCCTTGGAAGAAGGATGAGGCAGTCTGCTTCTGTAAAGATTTATAGCCTTGGAAACCCAATGGGGGACACTATGAGTCAGAATCAACTCAATGGCAGTGAGTTTGGTTATGGTATAATATGGTGAAGCATAAGGAGAAGGAGGAATGAGGAGTCTGAGCATGGGAGAAGATAAAGGAAAGATAGGATCTGAAATTAAAGTAGGGCACAGAGCTGAAAGGTAACACCTTGGGGAAAGTGGTATAATCTTAGAATTTGAGAAATCTGAAGGACAAAAAGCAAAAAAGACTTAAGAAACATAGAACTGGAATCTGGGGCCTCACATTCAAACTCTACACACCATTGTTGTTGTTGTTAGGTGCTGTCGAGTCATCTCTGACTCATAGTGACCCTATGTACAGAATGAAATACTACCTCGTCCTGTGCCAGCTTCACGATCCTTGCTATATCTAAGCCCATCATTGTAGCCACTCTGTCCATCCATCTTGTTGAGGGCCTTCCCCTTTTTGTTGACCCTCCACTTTACCAAGCACGATATCCTTCTCCAGGGAATGGTCCCTTCTGACAACATGACCAAAGTAGGTGAGACGAAGTCTGGCCACTATCTCTTCCAAGGAACATTCTGGCTGCACTCTTCCAGGACAGATTTGTTAGTTCTTTTAGCAGTCCGTGGTATTTTCAGCATCCTTCACCAACACCACAACTTAAAAGCATGGACTCTTCTTCCATCCTCCTTATTCATTGTCCAGCTCTCACATACATAGGAGGCAATTGAAAATAACATAGCTTGTGTCTTTGCTCTTCAGCACATGAAAGAGGTCTTTTGCAGCAGATTTGCCAAATGCTATACATCGTCTGATATCTTGAGTGCTGCTACCATTGGTGTTGATTGTAGAACCAGGGAATATGAAGTCTTTGGCAACTTCAATCTTTTTTCCATTTATTGTTATCCTGCTTATAGGTCCAGTTGTGAGGATTTTTGTTTTCTTTATATTGAAGTGTCATCCATACTTCAGACTGTAGTCTTCAGTCTTCATCAGTAAGTGCTTCAAGTCATCCTCATTTTGAGCAAGCAAAGTTGTATCATCAGTGTATTGCAGGTTGTCAATGGGACACACCATTGGCTTCTCCCATATTAGCTCTGTGTTCCTGGTGTGGTATCTGCTGATTACTTACTCACCTTGGGATACCTGGAATTCTGATGAGGTGAAGCTGTCACTGTCTCTTGATACTGTATATCCTTCAACTACTTGATCACTTTGTTTCTCAGTTCTCTGGTGGAGTGAGGGTCCATTTCTGTGGCAAAGTTAAGTGCCCTAGAATAACTTGTTGTTGTTGTTGTGTGCCACTGAGTTAATTTAACTTGCAGTCACCTTATATGACAAAATAAAACTGCCCCATAGGTTTTCCTAGGCTGTAATCATAACAGGAGCACATTGCTAGATCTTTTCTTCCTTGGAGCCATTGGTATGTTCGAACCACTGACCTTTTGGTTAGCCACCAAGCACTTAATCATTACACTACCAAAGGCATCTTCTAGGATAACTAGGAATACTCATTGCTATTATGAACTATTCATAATAATAAAGAATTCCTTTGGGAAGGCTTTTGGAAAACCAAATTCTAATGCTAGTCTCATAAAAATAGAATATGTGAAATGTTGTGAAACTGAGCCTCTTTGTGTCTCAATTTTCTCTTTTAATAAATAAAGCAATCTTAAATGATGTCCTGCTGTTGAGAATAAATAAGGTCAAATACAATACTTTGAGAGGAATAAGGCATGAGATTTATATCTGAGCTAGTATGACTTATTTTATGCTTAGCATGGAAAGAGCCTCAGCCAAGATATCTGTATGTAAATTCTGAAGCATGTCATATTTGAAAAGTATATCTTAAGATTTTGTGCTTGTATTTATTTGTTTGAGTGTATGGGGAGGGCAGGAAATGGGAAAGGGCCCAAGGAAAGTAAAATGACAGTGAAGACCAAGGAATACATTCCTATGTGATTCTTATATCGTTGAATGTACTTGTTTTCACATTAAAATAAAATGGATATTTAAGACAATCTTTCTTCTTTATGACATAATTAGTTGTGTTATTGTCTCTTCTTCTCCCTTATTTACCTTCAAACGCCTTGAGGACTGAGCCATGTCTCATATTTTCTACCATATAAGACATGACATAATGTTTTGTACACGTAGTCAACAAATATAGTCTATCTATTAAAAAACCCAAACCCACTGCCATTGAGTCAATTCCAACTCACAGCAACCTTGTAGGACAGAGTAGAACTGCCCCACTGGGCTTCCAAGACTACAAATCTTAAGAGATGCAGACTGCCTCATCTTTCTCTCATGGAGCAACTAGTGGGTTCAAACCTCCAACCTTTTGGTTAGCAACCAAATGCTTTAACCAATACACAACAAGAGCTCCTAGTCTATCTACTGAAAACCAAAGCCCACTACCATGCAGTCGATTCCAATTCATAATGACCCCCTATTGGGTTTCCAAGGCTGTAAATCTTTATAGAAGTAGATTACTTCATCTTCCTCCACAGAAAGGCTAAACTTTCTTGTGCTGACCTTGTGGTTAGCAGCCAAATGCTTTGCATATTGTGCCACCAGAGCTCCTTAGTCTATCTATAGTCACCAATAAATATCTGATAAGTCAATACTATCAGTTGATTTTTTTCTAGCTATTATATGGATAAAGATCTCTATTTACAAGTTATCAGTGATATAAGGGGCAGCAGATAATACAAGGGGACTACAATATAAGGCGGGTTGCTATTCCAAAGAAGTTCTTTGAAAGGCAAATTTTTATAACTGCCTAAAGATGAATTAGTTTTATCTGGCCATCAACCAAGTTCAGTGCATTTTTTAAAAAACTAGAGCCCACTATCAGCCCTAATAAGGAGCTCTGGTGGTGTGGTGCCTAAGGCATTTGACTGCTAACCAAAAGCTTGGTAGTTCAAATCCACCAGCTGCTCCATGAAGGAAAGATGGGGCGATCTACCAACTTCTGTAAAGAAGATATGTTGTTGTTGTTGTTATGTGCCGTCGAGTCGACCCCCGACTCATAGCGACCCCTCCTTGGGTTTCCGAGGCAGTATCACTACGGAAGTAGGATTGCCCAACCTTCCTTCCGAGGAGTGGCTGGTGGGTTTGAACCCCCAGCCTTCTGGTTAGCAGTCAAGTGCTTTAGCCACTATGCTACCAGAGCTATACAGCCTCAGAAATCCAATGGGGGTCGCTATGAGTCAGAATCGACCTGATAGCCGTGGGTTTAGGCTTTTTTTTTTTTTTTTTTTTAATCAGCCCTGGTGGTGCTTGGCTTCTAATAGAAAGGTTAGTGGTTCAAATCCACCTAGCAGCTCTGCAGGATAAAAGACCTGGAGATCTCCTCCTGAAAAATTACAGCCTAGAAAACCCTATGAGGCAGTACTGCTCTGTCACATGGGATTACTACGAGTTGAAATGGACTCAATGGCACACAACAACAAAACAACAATCACTTGCAAAGTTTATGTTCCTCAACAGCTGAGCCTACGGCCTCATCATCTGCAGGATACAAGATGCCAGCTCTCTTTTAAAATGTGTTGAGATACAGTCTCCGTTACAATGATAGATATAAAATTGTATCTCCCCGCTCAAAGAGAACCGTTGAAAGATAAGAAGCTGCTTTTTCTAGAATGTCAGTGTCATTATTTTTACAGCATACTGCTGAGAAACACTAATTTGTGAAAGAAAAGCTTCCCAAAAGGCAAATTTGAGAGTTTAAATTTTCATGCTCAATGTGTTCTGAGGATCAAAATTAATTGAAAGATGATGAAGGGCTAAACAAAGCTTTGTTTAACTTCTTCACAGAGCCAGTGCAGTGATTCTGAATTAAATTTTCAAAATCTGCAAGAAGAAGGTGTACTATGCTGTAGACAGCTAAACACAGGGTGATTGAAGTGATTATGAAATACTAATGGGCATCAAAACAGCAGTAATTTCACCTGGTTCTAGACTGTCAGAAAAGCAAAATCCCTTCCTACACTGATAAACACATACTTGTCTATGGCATTCCATTTTTGAGGCAGACTTAATAGTGTGTTAGTTTCTTATTGTCTGGAAGGTGATGCCAATAAAAAACTGTTATTTTGGCTCCTTGACAGAAATCAAAATCTAATCTGGTCTCAACATTAATAATTTTTGGTAGCTTTAATAACTAAACCACTTTGTGGACAAACTCTAAGACAAGGAAGCTGTCATTTACATTGTAGTGGAGTGTTAAGAACAAAACTATAAGTGTAGTTAAAATCAAGGAAGAATTGTGACAGATTAGGGCCTCCCGGGCACAACCCATTGCTGCCAAGTTGATTCTGACTCACAGTGACCCTACAGGGCAGAGTAGGACTGCCCCATAGAGTTTCCAAGGAAGCGGACTGCCGCATCTTTCTTCTGTGGAGAGGCTGCTAAGTTCAAACTGCTGACCTTTCAGTTAGCAGTTGAGTGCTTATCCACTACGTCACCAGGACTCAATTCCTTTATTCTACCAACTTATTTTAAAGTTTTTTTTTTGGGGGGGGGTGTGGAGGGGGAATTTGCAAACTTATCATTCTCTTTTTCTGATTCTCTCCTTTAATTAACCTCATTACCCATCAACTGCCATCAACTTGATGCCAACTCATAGCAACCCTATATATAGGGCAGGGTAGAACTGCTCATAGGGTTTCCAAGGCTGTAAATCTTTGCAGAAGCAGACTGCTTCATCTTTTTCCGATGGAGTGACTGGTGGGTTCAAACCACTGACATTTTGATTAGCAGCCACATGCCTTAACCACTGTGCCACCAGAACTCCTTCTAACCTCATTGCTGCTAGCAAAATAAGATTTAGTGTTTCCTTTGGGGACATTAAGTTTGGGGAAGAATTGAAGCTACATTCTCTTATATGGATCAAGATGGAGGTAGGGAGAAAGTTGGTAGCAGTGAAAATGTCTATAGGAAACAAACGGGGGAGATCAGCTTTAGCCTTGCTAAAGTTATGGAATTATTTATTGTATTTTATTTACTCTTATTGTGGTGAAAATGCACACACCAAGATATTTACCAACATAACGACTTCCACATTTACAGCTCATGGAGATTGATGACAATTTTTATGTTTTATCACCATTATTTCTTTTATCCTTTTCCGAAGCATTCCACCACCATTGTAGCATAGTGCCTAAAGGCACTTGACTGCTAACCAGAAGGCTGGCGGTTCAAACCCAGCAGCCACTCCTCGGAAGGAAGATGGGGCAATCTACTTCCGTAGTGATACTGCCTAGGAAACCCAAGGAGGGGTCGCTATGAGTCGGGTCTGACTCGATGGCACATAACAACAACAACAAAGTTATGGAATTATTTATTGTATTTTATTTACTCTTATTGTGGTGAAAAAGCACACACCAAGATATTTACCAACATAACGACTTCCACATTTACAGCTCATGGAGATTGATGACATTTTTTATGTTTTATCACCATTATTTCTTTTATCCTTTTCTGAAGCATTCCACCACCATTAGCATAAGCTCAATGCCCGGCAAACTAAAGCTTCCCCTGCCTCCTCCTTCCTACTCCTGGTAACCATTAATAATCTTTGGTGTGTATGTGTGTGTGTATGTATGTGTATATATAAAAATATAGTTAGTTAGTTTGTTAGTTAGTTAATTAGTTATATAATACCAAGGAAAAACCAAACTCACTGCTGTCAAGTCATATCCTACTCATAGGGACTCCTCCTTGGGATTCCGAGGCAGTATCACTATGGAAGTAGATTGCCCAACCTTCCTTCTGAGGAGTGGCTGGTGGGTTTGAACCACTAGCCTTCTGGTTAGCAGTCAAATGCCTTAGGCACTATATATGTATACACACACACATGCACACACATATAATTCATTATTATTTTTAACCTATCTAGGAATTTTCCCTTCCCTCCCCTCTCAATCCTGGTAACCAACAAAGAAAGTTTCCTTCTATATATAAATCTTCCCTTGACTTTTTACAATAATGATGTAATACAATATTTGTCCTTCTGTGACTGACTTATTTCACTCAGCATAATGTCCTCCACGTTCATCCACATTATGCATTGTTCTGCAGATTCCACATCATTCTTTAGTGTTGCATAGTGTTCCATTGTGTATCTGTACCACGGTCTGGTTATCCATTCCTCCGTTAACGGACACTTAGGTTGTTGTTTCCATCTCTTTGCTATTGTGAGTAGTGCTACAATGAATAGAGGTGTGTATATATATCTATTCATGTCCCAGCTCTCACTTCTTTAGGATATATACCGAGTATTGGGATTGCTGGATCAAATGGTATATCCAGTTTTTTAAGAAATCACCATACCGATTTCCACAGTGATTGTATCATTTTACAGTCCCCCCAGTAGTGTATAAAAGTCTCTTCACATCTTCTCCAGCATTTACTATTTTCTGTCTTGTCAAACTATTAGTGATGGGGTGAGATGGTATTTCATTGTTGTTTTGATTTGCATCTCTCTAGTGTCTTCCTTTTCCTTAGTGCTATCTTGTCTGATTTCTTCACTGCTGCTTTCATAGGTGTTGATTGTGGATCCAAGTAAAATTAAATTCCTGACAACTTCAATCTTTTCTCCACTTATCATGATGTTGCTTATTGATCCAGTTGTGAGGATTTTTGTTTTTTTCATGTTAGTTGTAATCCATACTGAAGACTGGATGTAGTAGTTAATCTTCATCACTAAGTGCTTCAAGTCTTCTTCACATTCAACAAGCAAGGTTATATATCTGCATAATGCAGGTTGTTGATGAGTCTTTCTCCAATGCCACAATTTTCTGCTTACTCTCCAGCTTCCCAGATTATTTGCTCAGCATACAGATTGAATAAGTGTGGTGAAAGGATAGAACCCTGACACAGTCACTTCCTGATTTTAAACCATGCAGTATCCCCTTGTTCTGGTCTATACACAGTTCCTCATAAGCACAATTAAGTGTTCTGGAATCCCCATTCTTCACAATGTCTTCTGTAATTTGTTTTGATCCATGCAGTCGAATGCCTTTGCACAGTTCTTAAAACAGAAGTAAACATTTTTCTGATATTTGTTGCTTACAGCTAAGGTACATCTGACATCAGCAATGACATCCCTCATTCCCTGTCCTCTTCTGAATCAACTTGAATTTCTGGAAGTTCCCTGTCAATATACTACTGCAACCATTTTTTATTTATCTTCAGGAAAATTTTACTTGTCTGTGATTTTAATGATATTGTTTGATAATTTCTACATTTTATTGGATCACCTTTCTTTGGAATGGGCACAAATATGGATCTCTTCCAGTTAATTGGCCAAGTAGTTGTCTTCCAAATTTCTTCTTATAAACAAGTGAATACCTCTGGTATTGCATCAGTTTATTGAAACATCTCAATGGATATTCTCCCAATTCCTGCAGTCTTGTTTTTTTGCCAATTCCTTCAGTGCAGTTTGGACTTCTTTCTTCAATACTATTGGTTTTTGATCGTATGCTATCCCTGAAAGTAGTGGAACGTCGGCCAGTTCTTTTGGGCACAGTGACTGTGTATCCCTTCCATTTTTTTTGATGCTTGCTGTATCATTCAGATTTTGCCCATAGAATCCTTGCATATTACAACTAGAGGCTTGATTTTTTTTCCTATATTCTTTGAGCTTGAGTAATACCAAGTGTGTTCTTCTCTTTTTATTTTTAACTCCAACTCTCACATTTCATTATAATACTCTACTTTGTCTTTTCCAACTACCCTTTGAAATCTGTTCAACACTTTTATTTCATCATTTCTTCCATTCATTTTAGCTACTCTCCAATCAAGAGCCATTTTCAGAGTCTATTCTGACATGTATTTTGGTCTTTTCTTCTTTTCCTGTCTTTTTAATGATCTTTTGCTTTCTTCATGTATGATGATCTTGATGTCACCCACAGCTCATCTGGTCTTCAGTTACTGGTGTTCAATGGATCAAATCTATTTTTCAGATGGTCTCTAAATTCAGATGAAATATAATCAAGGTTGTATTTTGGCTCTCTTGGACTTGTTTTAATTCTTCAACTTCAAGTTGAACTTGTATATAAGCAATTGACAGTCACTTCCACAGTTAGCTCCTGGCCTTGTTTAGAGTGATGATATTGAGTTTCTCCATTGCATCTTCCCATAGATGTAGTTAGTTTGATTTTTGTGTATTCCATCTGGTGAATTCCACACGTATAGACACTGTTTATGTTGTTGGAAAAAAGTATTTGCCATGAATAAGCCATTTGTCTTGCAAAAATCTATCATACACTCTCTAGTGTCATTTCTATCACCAAGGCTATATTTTCAAACTACCATTGATTCTTCTTTGTTTCCAACTTTTTCATTCCAATCATTAGTAATAATCTATACATCCTGATTGCACATTTGGTCAATTTCAGCAGAAGTTGGTAAAAATCTTCAATTTCTTCATCATTGGCTTTAGTGACTGGTACTTACCCCACCTTGGGTTTCCAAGGTGATATCACTATGGAAGTAGATTGCCCAACCTTCCTTCTGAGGAGTGGCTGGTGGGTTTGAACCACCAGCCTTCTGGTTAGCAGTCAAATGCCTTAGACACTACGCCACCAGAGCTCCCACATATATTTGAATAATAGTAGTATTAACTGGTCTTCCTTGTAGGCATATTGATATTATCCTATCATTCACAGTGTTGTAATTTAGGATAGATCTTGAAATGTTCTTTTTGATGATGAATGCAACACCATTCCTCTTCAATTTGTCATTCCCAGCCTAATAGACCACATGATTTTCTGACTCAAAATGGCCAATACCTGTCCATTTCAGCCCACTATTGACTTGGATATTGATCTTTATCCATTCCATTTCATTTTTGACAATGTCCAATTTTCTTACATTCATACTTCTTACATTCTATGTTCTGATTATTAATGAATGGTTGCAGCTGTTTCTTCCTATTTTGAGTTGTGTCCCATGAGCAAAGGAAGGTCCTGAAAGGTTTTCTCCATCCATGTCATTAAAGTCGACTCTGCTTTGAGAAGACAGCTCTTCCCCAGTTGTATTTTGAGTGACTTCCACCTGAGGAGCTTATCTCCTGGTACTATATCAAACAACATTTTCCTTCTATTCATAAGATTTTCAGTGGGCAGTTTTTTCAGAAGTGAGTGGCCCCATCCTTCCCAGTCTATCTTAGTCTGGAAGCTCCACTGAAACCTGTCTACCACAAGTAATCCTGCTGGTGTTTGAAATACAGGTGGCATAGCCTCCAGCCTCACAGCAATTTTTTTTCACATAGTATTTCACATAGTGTTGTGTTCTCCATGTAGTAGGTTTTGTATGTAGTAGGTGTTTAATGTGTGATGAATGACTGCCTTAATACCTTATACTTGAACAGACAGCTTTTTTTTTTTTTTTAATTTTATTTTGATTTGGGTGAAGATTTACAGAGTAAATTCACTTTTCATACAGCAGTTCACATATACTTTGTCT
>NW_006921588.1:15729924-15738696 GCF_000298275.1 Orycteropus afer afer | reverse complement strand
ATAGAATTCTCCAGTGAAACCGTCTGGGCCAGGACTTTTTTTAGTTGGTAATTTTTTGATGACCTGTTCAATTTCTTCTTTTGTGATGGGCCTGTTGAACAGACAGCTTTACATTATATTTTGGAGCCATGTGTCTTTTCTATATCTTAAAATCTCCTTGAAAATAGAAAGCTGGCTACCATATTTAATTTCATATCATCTAGCAAAGTGTCTTAATGTCAAGTTAGTACCAAAATATTAAAGATAATTTGTTAAGAGAATTACTGCTAATCCAGAACCCATGAGAAGGGAAGGTGAACTGTAATGTATTTGCAAGGTTAGCCTCAGCTAATCCCATGGGGTGGCTCTTTGGTGATGTCCTGATTTGAGGCAAGGAGTTCTGGTGGCACAGTGGTTAAGGCATTTGGCTGCTAACCAAAAGGTCAGTGATTCTAACCCATCAGCCACGCTATGGGAGAATGAGGCAGTCTATTTCCATAAAGGTTTATAGCCTTAGAAACCTTATGGGCAATTCTACTCTGTCCTATAGGGTTGCTGTGCGTTGTAATCAACTTGATGGCAGTGGGTTTGGTTTTGGTCTTGATTCAAGGCAAGGGAGACAAGACTTTTTATCTTCCGTTACCCATGCACTGGATGTGCTCTGCTTCCCTGGAAGAGGGTGTAATCTAGGATGAGGAAACTTCCTTAAGCCAAGAGCAATTCCTAAATATGGACATAGCTATGAAGCATTAGCATCTACAATTCCAGACAATCAGGAAAGTGACAACTTTGGTGGTGCACAACCACATTAAATACATCCTTCCTGAGGAAAAAAAATTGCAGTTCTTGCTCATTTACCATAGAAGTTGTCTTCCTGAGACATAGATGAAAAGACAAAACCTAATTTATCTGTGGTACCTGAGCCTCAACCTCATCTCCAGAGTCCAAACCAGTCCTTTTTCTCTTTGAGAGTTTTAATTGGCACCGAGCTATTTACTTCTGACTCTATCCTATCACTTGGACACTGGGAAAGTCTCTCACCCTCACCTACACAGTGCTAGCTATTTATGGCAATCCCATCACTACTGAAGCCTAAAAAAGCAGTGTCTCCTTGTGGCAGCAGACATCCCTGCAGCGCTTGGGTTGCTGAGAGATATACAGTTGTCACTAGTTTACAGACCTCAGCATTTGGGATTATGGAACCAGCAAAAAATATACATTTTTCACCACTGTCTTCTGTTATCTTTTCCTTTCTCAAAGGCAGGGTTTATTTCTGGATTAATGACTCCTACATACAGGGAAAAAGCATTGGCTTATGTACTTTTCAGTCCATACCTTCATGATCTCTGCCTCCTACAAGAGGAGTGAGCCAGAATACCTATTGGGTTATTTTGCTTTCAGGGATGGCTTGTCTCCTTGTTTTCTAAACTCCGTTTCTGGATGGCTCAGGATAGTTTCCCACAGCAAGTGTAGTTTGCTAAGTAATAACCATCTTTAACTGAGTTTTTAGAAAGAGGAGGGGTACTTTAATTTTACCTGACAATCCTATGGATTTTCCTGAATATGCCGCATCCAAACCAGTACCTACTAAGTTAAAGTGGTTTGTACTTGATGGTCACAGCTGTTCTCTTTGTGATCAGGTATCATACACTAAAAGTAAATTAATGGCCACAGTCTCTCACCAGGGATCCCCACTTGTTCTGGGTTCGAACATACAGCTAGAGTTTGGAGACCACTCTCTGGGACCTTACTTGCTGGGAAGCTGATTTACTGGAAAGTCTGTTAAGCCAGCATCAACTTCAGCTCTCTAAGTCCCAACTAAAGCCTACAGTTCAACTCTGCCATTTAGTTTTGTTCTCTAAAGACAACATTTGTCACTCTCTCTCTTCTTCAATAAGGCTTTGACAAGGAGAATTTAAATCTCCCAGGAATTCTAAAGCTCCTCTAATAATCCCTGACTGTGAGTTGCTCTTGTAATAACATGCTTTAACTGAACCCAATTTTCCGAACTGTTCAATAGCACCTCGTCATATGGTTTATTGCAGAAGATGCTCTAGTATTAACACATTTCCAGGAAACTTTTCTCCTTCCTGTTGGTCTATGGTGGGAAAGGAGATGTAGGAGTCCCAGCAACTCTCCACATTATCCAATATAGTTTTTGATGCTGTCAAGTATTTTGTCATAGAGGTGAAACTAACAGGGCTGAGATCATATGTTCCTCCTAATACCAAATCCTGTAAACTTTCTGTTAATCTCCCCACATCTCTGCGTTTGGAACCTCCCATTGCTGCAACACAGCATGATCTCAGCAAACTCAGAATCCTTCTGACTGCTTCCTGGAACTGAACTGACAGAGGATGTTTCCAGTTTATGGTTAACTGGTTAGCACCACCTAATGGAGTTTCCAATGCTTCTCCTCTAACTGATTCCATAGCAGGTGCACAGCATCTGAGAGATTCTGCCTCAACAAATGAAGCTTTGTAGAGGCCTTTAATAAGGCAAAGGACAAAGGTCAAGTACACCCTTCTCCTTTGAAAAAGAGTGTCCTATTTTGGGTTCTGTCAAGGTAAAACCCCTCACTTAATACTCAGATTTTTTTTTTTTTTGGTCCACAGAATGATACAATGCCTTGCTTTTTGCCTAATATATTCAAGCTTGAACAGTGAGTCCCTATACGTACACTGCAAAGTTGATCTCAGGGTAGAACCCTACCTTGGGCTCCTTGCGAGACTGCAGTGTGAGTATTTAAGATTCTTAGAAGGGCTATTGTTTAACATAGAGTGAGAGACATTCTGAAAATCTGCATTAGGCTTTTTGAACATGTCTATGAGGAATCAGGAAACATGGGCTCAAAAATATTTCATCGTTTGTTTTCCCCAAGACCATGTTTCCTGGCAGGTCAGTGATCTTTGTCCTGAGTTTCTTACTTGCTTTTAAGAGTCTTCTGCTGGGAGAGACTAGGGGCGAAAAATAGTTCTATTTTAGAATCCAGAAAATCCTGGCTCATTTTTGTTTGTTTTACATTCTGCTTGGAAATTGAATAATCCCTTCCTTAACTCTTCTCTCTTTATATTCATTTTATGATACAGAGCTCAAGAAATCAGTGGTCACTTTCACATTTTACCTAGAGTCTCTTTAGCTATGTTAATATCAATTAGTAACAATTAGTTCATTAGGTACATTTCTGTGTATTTGCAGGTGACAGTTTTGCTAAACTTTGCACTACTGCATAACCAAGGTCTCCTTTCTTGCAGCCTCCAGTAAGGCTCATTCTTGTGATTGGCAGTTGATTCCAGCTATCCACTGGAGGCTCAGCTTTGATGAGCAACAACCAGAGTGACTGCAGGTGGCCTCGCAAATGGCTTAGTTTCCTCCCATCATGGCAGCCATGTGTAGTTAGACATTTTACAAGGCCACTGAGAACTCCAAGTGTGAATGTTCTCATTAACAAGGTGGAAGCTACATCACTTTTTATCACATAGCACCATTTCTCCCATCCTTTATTAGTCAAAGTCATAACAAACCCATCAGACTCAAGGTGAGGCAGTGTATCCTCACTTTCAATGAGAAGAGTGCCCAAGAATTTTGTAGTTATTTTTAGAAACCCACTGCAGAGGACCTTGCTATATTGTTTTCTTCTGTATAGATTTCAGTAAGGAAAGAAAAAAAAATTCTCTGGGTGATGCTAAAACTAGTGTGGCATCACGTGAGATCTCTACTCTCGGCGTCTTCAGGATAAGAAGTGCTAGTCCTATTTGCTACATCGGGTGATGTATAAACTCACCTTCCTGAAAGCAGAGGGCTGAACCTAGTGTTCCTCTCTTGGTCTTTTACGTTTTTTGACGTTTCTAGGACCCAAGGAAAGAAGATGGGGGAATTTGCTTCCATAGTGACACTGCCTCAGAAACCAAGGAGGGGTCGCTATGAGTCAGGTCTGACTCCACGGCACATAACAACCACAACAACAGGACCAAAGGAGAAGCCTAAATTGTCAGAACTTTATTTGCATTTTTGAAAAGTCAGATTCCCACACTCCGAGAATATGTGGAAATACAATAACCTTGTATTATCCTTAAATAACATGGCGAGCAAGTGATCTGAAAGAATTATGGATGCTTTCCAAGTACTCTTCCAGGGAGAACTTTGGCCAAACAAATACCCAGCTGAATGTCTTTCTTTGTTCCATGTTAGTTTGAGTGTAGTAGAATATTTTAATTTTCTTTTGTCACTGGTTACAGAGAAATTCCTCAAGTTGAGAGAGGCACTAAAGGAATATTATATGCCAGGACCAAATACTTAGACTTTGAGCTAGAATGAATTTCAGTAAATGCAATTTTTACATTCATGCAAAGGTATAATAGGACAAAAGCCTTAAAAACCATTGCTAATGACCCCTTAACACCCACACCTGACAAGCTAGCCATATTTATAAGTAGAAATATCTACTGAGAAATGTCAGGCATCTTCTTTGGATGCCCTGAAACAAAACAATTTCTGTGATGCTTGTATAGTGATGCCAAGAAGTCCATCTGCCAGCCAGAATTTCATCCTTTAAATACCTTGTTGTGGTAGCACAAAAGAACACAATAAGTTTTGTTTAGAATGTCAGTCTTCCATTTCTGGCCTAAAAGGATTAAGTCTAAATTGACTTCACTGTAAGTAAGGCTGTGCTTGAAAATGTTTGCTTCTTTTGTCCTTAAAAGTACCTCATAGTGTTTATAAATTAGAAATACTAATTGATCAGAAGAAATATACTGATAAGGTCATAAAGCAAGCATTTTCATTTGTGTTATTATTTACTTGACACAAAATATAGAGGAAATTGTGAAGTACAAATGTTTGTTGACATGGCAGAGGATTGAGGAGAGGCAATACAATGTGAGGGTTAAAAGCATGGATTCTGGAGTCAGTCAGATCTCCTTTAGTCTTTCCAGTTAATAACTCTGATGTGAGAAATTTTCTTAATCTCTTGTGGCGCATTTTCATCATTGTAATATAGGGATGAAAATACCCAAGTTCTAGGGTGATTTTTAGGTTTAATGAGTTAACATACGTAAGTCACTTACTAATGTTTGGCATGGAGTAGGTGCTCAGTTACTACTTCAGATAAGAATGAACACACACTTTTAATAAGTATAGTTAGGTATGTGTGTGTGTGTGTGTGTGTGTGTGGTATGAGAGAGAGTGAATATTATTCTTGGGCACATAGTGTAGGTATGATGGCTATTTGCTCATTTATTTGATAACAGCATTTTGAATTTTAAAGATGTTGTAATGTAGTCAGGACACATGAAGATTTCACTCACTTTGAGTCACTTGTCTCCTGTACACAGGATAAAGCAGGAAGTGAGAAAACTTTCCCACCTCTGACTCCCTTGTCTCCTCATTTCAATAGTACCTTTGCATCCCTGGCACTTTTACGCAACCATTATCCAGGGCTTGTCTTTGATATATTTTTCCAAGGCTCAGTTGTCTAGCCATTAAGAAAATTGGAAAGCCACCAGGCCATTACAGGGTTATTGCTAGCAATTTAGAGGTGTTTTCATTGTATTATGGGGGAAGTTCAGTTTGATATATAAATAAAAGTGGAATTTCATGAGGAACAAGACCTGGGAAAGGAGTGGAGGAAGGATTTTCAGGTGGCCAAGGCCTTTTCTCCCTTTGTAAATGATCTGGTGAAGTAATTATTCTTTCTAATCTTTGTATTTTTTTCTTCTTTCTAATCTTTGTATTTTAGCCCTTTTGGAAGAAAGACAGTCTACAATATAATGCAGGAATGTTGCTATTATTAATTAGAACAATAATTTCCATTGCTTAAGGGATATTTTCATGATATTTTTGTTGAAAAAATAATATTCAACTTTAGCCATGTATGTAAAAAAATAGATTACAAATGGCCAATTTCTAGGTTTTTAAAATAATGCTTTCTAAAAAAAAATGTATTTTTATGTCAACTCCACATAGTCCTGTTCAAAAACAATTCTGTTAACACCCTTCAAATAACCTTTTAAAATATTACTTATGAATTTATGCACCTTGATAAAAATGTTTCCTGTTTTTCATACCCCAAGGCTAAAGTGACACAATTATTAGCTTTTGAGAGGGTTAAACAATAACTACTCATGCTTACCTTTATGAAAGAACAGAAAACAAATATACCCTGAAGCATGGTAACAGTTGGGAATGTTCTCACACTTCAGTCCCTTCTTTGTTTTCTTTAGAAGAGCAGAGAAGAATTAAAATATATATATTAGACAAAATTTTTATCTACTTCTAGCAGTAACATCCTCTCTGTCTTGAAATTTTAACAATGCCATACTTTCTATTGGACATCATCTTTAAGTCCATGCAGTAGCAATTACTATGTGCCAGGTACCATTCTGGATGCTGACTATACACGGTAACAAAACAGAGCACCAATAAACAAACAGACTTGAACCTCTGCCATCATGGAGTTTACAGTTTAGTAGGGAAAAACAACATAAAAAAGAATAGAAGGTTGTAATAAGCAATAAAGAGGAAATTAAGACAGGAAGGATATAGGGAGTATCAATGGGCTTGTTTTGGAAGTCAAGAAAGTCTTCTTAAGAAGATGATATTTAAGGAAAGAAGTGAAGGAAGTAAAGGGGGAAGCCATGTTTTAAAGAAGAGTTAGTAGGCCTCTGAAGCTCAAGTGGAGTCAGCAAGAGGGAGAATAGGATAAAATTTGGCTTTTATGCTGCATAAGATGGGAAGCCATTACAGGTATGTCTGTATCTTCCGTTTGCCACTCAAGATCCGTTTTCCAACGTTCTCCATCCTTTTCAATGGCTAGGGAAAGCTAAGGTATATTTTCTTATTTTTTCTCATTACCAATCACATCTTCTTATACTGACTTTGCTTCTCTTTCAATTATCAAAATATTCCCTCTGTTAGAGATACAGCAAGACAAGGGTACTTGTTTCCCTGGATCAGTAGTTCTCAATGGTGTTCCTAAACCCATCTGTATCAATGTTGGAACCTAATAAAATGCAGATTCTTTGGCCTTACTCAGATATATTGAATCAGTATCTCTGGAATTGGAACCTACTAACCTGAGTGTATAACAAGGTTTCCAAATTAGGTCTTTACTATTGGCAGGCTTGAGAACTACAATCCCAGGTGGCGGGTGGAGTATTTGTTTGCCATTATACTTGACTCAACAGCACATAACAACAACAACAACAACATACTTGAATTTGCCATTATACAAAGGCATCCAAAAATTGCTAATTAATGTTGTATATTATGCTATGTTTTGTGTTGCTCAAGGTGGTAGCACTTTTAGGACTTTCTCAGCGTTATAAAGAAGGGAAATGATTCTGTGACTTATGCCATTATAGAGCATGTGATGAGCAAATCATATTTCTCAGCAGCTTATTCAGCACTACTTCCATATTCCATCTAACCTTCTGTGAAGAGAGACACTAGACTGATGTTTCCCAGAATATTATTGTTACAATTCCCACAGTTCAGCATTTTGAAACCAATACTGTCCTCTCAGTTTTTGTAAAGTTCATAGTTTTATACCTCTGTTCTAGGATTTGCTATATCAAAATATTGGGCAAATCTAGCTGATCAGAAACAAATAACATAGAGGTGGTTTTGTGTGCTAGGCAAAGAAGAAATACCTACCTGAGTTAAAAAAACAAACCCATTGCCATTGGGTCAATTCAGATTCATATTAATCCTATAGGACAAAGTAGAACTAACTCCATAGGGTTTCCAAGGCTGTAAATCTTTAGGGAAGCAGATTACGTCATTTTACTCCCTCAAAGCAGCTGGTGAGTTCAAACCTCCAACCTTTATGGTTAGTAGCCAAATGCCTTAACCACTAGGCAACCAGAGCCTACCTGAGTGCTTAACACCAGAACCCTGCTAAGATGATTGGTTTATTTAATTACTTACTGATAATTTTGAATGATTTTTTTTAGCAGAGAGAAAGTGTGGTATTTTGATTGAGGTTGGTGCGCAATAGATTTGGCCAAGTCCTACTATTAAACCTGCCTTGTAAGCTGGAAACATCAGTTGATGGAGTCTTTACGTCCCACTATGGCTGGATTGTTTACAGCAAATACACAAAAGTATGCACTTCCTCTCAGATACTAGAGTTTGCAGCTGCTGGTTAAAAATACATCATTATCTAAAAGTAAGCCAAGAACTGCAGCAAATAGTCCATAGGTCTTGAGACTACAAAAGCACAACAACAAAAAAAAGACTTGTGGCTCTTTTAATAATTACATTGCATGTAATTAAACATCCTATAAAAAAGTTTCATGTGGAATCTCTGCCCCTTTATGTCTTTGGTAAGATTATTTAAACCAATGTACTTAATATTAGTGCACTTTCCAGAAAGCTAAAGAAATGTTCCACTTTGTGTTCTTGTTTCTACTGACATAATAACTTTTATCAAAAAATCGCAAGGCTGTTTGAATTCAACTGAAACTTGACACTAAAAATTAATTGATTTCTCAAATATGGGCTTCCCTCTTCTGTAAGATGTTGACACTCACTGCTGACCCTCATCAATGATAATGCTTGTTATGGTCTGATTTGTAAATAACAAGAATTATTCCCTAGCTAAGTTAAATGGGTTTGTTCATTTTTTTTTTTTTTTTTGGTTTTAAGTTAACAGTAATAATGACATTTAGTAATAAATGTTCATTTTCTCTTATTAGTGAAAGGACATGAAAAGTTCTGTTAGATGTATTAAGTGGTCTGAAAATTTTAAAAATTCAAAGAAAAATAATTTTATATTGTATATTTCATACAATA
>NW_006921588.1:15687487-15729824 GCF_000298275.1 Orycteropus afer afer | reverse complement strand
GGAAGGAAGGTTGGGCAATCCTACTTCCATAGTGATACTGCCTCGGAAACCCAAGGAGGGGTCGCTATGAGTCGGGGCTGACTCGACGGCAAATAACAACAACATTTCATAAGCCTTTATTTATGTTACTTTAAATTTTTATCTAAGGATTACATAGAATTTTGGAAATCCTAAAACTTAAGAGAACCTTGAAAGTTATTGACTTTAAGAATGATACTGATAAAACAACAGTGACCATGACGTTATTACTAGAGCTAACCTTTGAGCACTTACAGTCTGCTGGGCATGGCTTTCAGAGCTTTACATACGTAAGCTCATTCAACCCTCACAACAACCCTGAGATGTAAATATCAGTATCTTCATTTGACAGATAAGGGAACTGAGATACAAAATGTTTAACAAATCTACTTTAGGTCAAAGAGCAAGCAAATGTAAGAGTCAGTATTAAGACTGAAGAAACACTTGTAAAATTATCCCAGCCAGTCCTACCCACAGAAAGTGTACACAGCTGTCGGGTGTGATTGAAGGTGCCAGGAGGTCTACTCAAGTACATCACCTTCAACAGTTTACAACATTGCCTTATAACCTACCAACAGAGGCAATACTTCATGTAAAGGTATTTTCTCCAAAAGGCTATATTTTAAAAATATCATCAAAGAAGAATTCCCATTAACAATAGTAAGACAAGGTACCCATTTTAAGGCGATTTGGATGATGATAAGAAAAAGAAAATGAAAGAAGTGTTGAAGGTAAAGTGCCAAATCTATACTCTTAGATAATCCTGGTAAAATGGAGGGCCAATGAAAACAAATTTAGCCAATTTGGTTTTGACTGAATATGGAAATTATCCATCTTAAACTCTCTTTTTGTTTGGGATATATAACCATACTAGAAGGAGCTCTGGTAGCAAATGCCTAAGGCATTTATTTGACTGCTAACCAGAAGGCTGGCAGTTCAAACCCACCAGCCACTCGTTGGAAGGAAGATTGGACAATCTACCTCCATAGTGATGTTGCTGTTGTTGTTGTGTGCCATTGAGTTGGACCCAACTAATAGCGACCCCTCCTTGGGTTTCCGAGGCAGTATCTCTATGGAAGTAGATTGCTCCATCTTCCTTCCGAGGAGTGGCTGGTGGCTTTGAACCACCAGCCTTCTGGTTAGCAGTCAAGATCCTTAGGCACTATGCTACCAGAACTCCCTCCATAGTGATAGCATCTCGGAAACCCAAGGAGAGGTCGCTATGGATCAGACTCGCTGGCAGTGAGTTTGGTTCAGTTTTTTTGAACCATGCTAGATGGTTAAACTTTTCATTTGCAATGGTATAAAGTTTGATTAATAGCTAAAATTAATTATGCATAACTTATATTTTCCTCACTTTTGCCTTTTGGAACAAAGATTCTTACCTAATGGTTCCATATACAGATCCTTCGGGAGGGAGGGTGAAACCACTGAATATGTGAAATTTCAGATATGTTTGTAAGAATGCACAACATTTTATGATTGTCCAAATATTTTATCAAACTCACATAGGAATATATGAACCACTCCCCCCAAAAAAAAACCAAAGAACTCTTAAGTTAGTATAAAATCAACCTAGCATAGTTATACTTCATATGTATCACCTACTATATGTGGTCTTTAACAGCTAAGGGAATATGATACACAACTGTTTTGAATTATGTATCCTAAGGAGCATCCAGGTCTACATTCAACTGATTTTTTTTTTTTTTTTAATTAAATAAGGTAGGCAAAATATCTGAGACTGACATATACCACTGGTTTGCTAGAACAGTCTTTCACCTTTTCTCTGTGTTTCTACAATAACAGATGCAATTATTCAGGATTGGGTTTTAATATACAACAAGGAAATGAGACAGGTATATCGAAAGAAGTTCTTAGGAAAGAGCTAGGCAATTGGAATGTGCAGTCTATTAATTAAAAATGCTTTTCAAAATGAACACATTGATCTGACTTTCTTAGTGAACTATTATCAGGTTCTTTTGAGTTCTTAAAATTTTCTTTACTCTGGGTTTAACAACAAATGTGGACCTATTGCTGTGAGTTAATTGAAAAGGATTGTTTTCTAGTTGCCAAGAAACGGGGCTTTCTTACATTATGCAGGTCATTATGTGCACAGATCAAGCTTCCTGATTTTTCTTCTAGGGTTTAAGAAGTTAGGCTGCTGTGATTTAGCTGTCCCTTGAGGAGAGGTGGGCAAAGCAAGAAGGCTTTCAGTGTTCCAGCTCAGTTTACCAGGTGAGATTTGGATTTGAGTGTTACCTTCTTTCTAGTGCTTAGCTTCTCCTAAATCACTAAAAGTACTTTTGTGTTGAGTGAATGAGTGGATCAAACGATGATTTTAGTTGGGAAAGTTTCATGTAAGATCATGTTCAATGGATTTTCTTCCAGTTAAAGGGGAAAAAGAAAAGAGACAGAGAGAGAAAAATAAATGTAAGTATGATAGGCATTGTTAAGATGGGCTCAAGGGTTTTGCTTCTTCTTGGCTTCAGAGTAGAAAATACATGTAAACCAAGAGGTTGTGAATGTGTTTAGGGCTAAAACATTAATATTATTGCTATGGAAGCAAATTTCATAATTTTTATTTGAAGCTAAGATTTCAAATCTTGTTTCACTGTTTTCAAATGAGAAATAAGCTTTATATTTGTTTATTTCAAAAGAAAGACTTGCTGATCTTATAATTTTTCATTAACTTGGTTACTTGTTTCTTTCTATTTAAACAAACAATGCTCTATATATTTTCATAAGAAGTTCTGGTAGTATATTGATACAGCGTCAGCTGCTAACTAAAGATCTGTGGTTCAAACCCACCAGCCACTCCATGAAAGTCTGCTTCCGTAAAGATTTCGTAAAAACCAAACTCACTGCTGTAGAGTCAGATCCAACTGATAGTGACCCTTACTTGGGTTTCTGAGGCGGTATCACTACAGAAGTAGATTGCCAAATCTTCCTTGGAAACCCTATGGGTCAGTTCTGCTCTCTCTTATAGGGTTGTTATAAGTCAGAATCAATTCAATGGCAATGTGTTTGACTTTGGTTTTATATTTTTCATTATTTTTAACCTCTATTCTGCTGGCTATTTTCTTTATGATTTTGTCTTAAAGATGAGGAGAAAGTAAGCATCCTTTCTTTATGAGAGCTTAATAATAAGTATGATACAAAATAATAAAATCCATATTCTTCAGGAAGGCACATAGCATTTCTTGATTCTGAATTAGTAACTTGATTCAAAATTTGTAGCTCCTAGTCTCACATATGCAGTGAGGTGCTTAAAAAGGACTCTATACTCTATGAGTTGAGTGTGTGTAGTCAAGTCATCCTCTCATGTTTAAGGAATTCATGCTTTCATAGGCTTACATTGAACTCTGCATCTCAAAATCCTGAATTTACAACATCACACAGTTTACATAGACTATATGTTGCAAACAAGTGTTACCAACTTGGCAGACAAACCTAGTTGAGCACTATGTTTGATCCATCCTTTCAAAGTCAGATTCTACATCCTATCTTACATGCTTCTAGTTTTCTTAGGAACATAATTATTTTAAAAAGAAGATACATGTCGGGTCAAATATTTATTGTCTCATTAAGTAAATTTCCATTTGTTCAGTGTTTGAAGCCATCTTAGTATAAATATGACCTGTGTAATATGAACTCTAGCTGATACTAGAAAAAAAAATCACTGGAACATGCCTTTACCTGATACCATGATTTGAGTTTTCCACAAGTAAACCGAGAGTTTGGTAAGGAAACTATTACATAGAACAATGTCAATGAAGTAAGTTGAATATGAACGTGCAATCTATGCATTTTGTTTTTAATTTGTTAAACTGGGGTCTCCTGTTTTCTTAAATCCCTATACATTTTTTATTTAACTAAAAGAATCACGGTATTATCTGCTGTCAAAACTTGCATGTTTGGTGTGACTGGGTGCCATTTTTAGTTCTGTTGGTACTGTGTATTTGTTTCCAGGTAAGTTGCTGCCGAACAATTTCATTCTAGTTTACATTCTTTTCTTCTTGTCAAAAGTGCTCTTTGTCCTGAAAAAATATATTTTGGGATTATTATTGGTTTTATGGCACTTAAAATACCTCTGCTGATAAAATTTTTGCTTGGTCATTGTTTGCAATTGTTGGAGCAAGGTGACATGTAAGTATGTGGGATGGATGGAGTGGGACAAAAGTCAGACTAATAGAATATCTTATATAGCTTTCTTCTATGACTTAGGTACTATTTCTGTTATCAGTGTAGTAGAATGATTGTGATATTTATAAAATAACTATAATGAAAATATATAATACTGTAACTAAATAAGTTCTTGAATTCATTTCTGAGTGATGAGTATTTTTTTGTTTTGTTTTGTTAAGCAAATATTAACTGCTCTTGATTTAATTCTGTATGAATTAAGAATTTCACAAAAAAAAAAAAAAAAAAGTGAAGCTGGGATGGGAATCAGGAACCTATATAATTATTCTTCAACCCTCAAAGGAGAATGAATTGTGTTGACAGTTTGTGGATCACAGTGGGTGAAATACCATAAAATGTTAGACTTTTAAGGACACATATTCATCATGTAGGGAGCTCTGGTGGTGTAGTGCCTAAGGCACTTGACTGCTAACCAGAAGGCTGGTGGTTCAAACCCACCAGCCACTCCTCGGAAGGAAGATAGGGCAATCTACTTCCATAGTGATACTGCCTCGGAAACCCAAGGAGGGGTCGCTATGAGTTGGGTCTGACTTGATGGCACATAATAACAACAACAACATTCATTATGTAATCTGATTACTTTGAAATCTTATTCTGAGAAGTCCAAGAGACTCCCAAAAGCAGTATAAGAAGGGTGAATTTTAGGTGGAGGGGTCTATAGTTAGCTGTTGATGTGGGAGAATTAAATTATATTTTACCAGCCCATGCTTTTTAAAAACACAGATAGCTTAAGAAACCAAAAAACCAAACTCACTGCCATTAAGTCTATTCTAATTCATAGTGACTCCCATTGCATTTCTGAGGCTATAAATCTTTATGGAAGCAGACTGCCTCATCTATCTTCCACAGAACAACTGGTAGGTTTGAACTACTGACCTTTTGGTTAACAGCTAAATGCCTTAACCACTACACTACCAAAACTCCTTGATAGCCTAAGAGTCTTTGAAAAATTCTTTGTCAAAATCCAGATGAAATGTTATTTATGGTATCACTCTAATCTTCCATTCAAGAAATCCAATCAAGAGACCCCGGATAAGCAAAGAACTATTGAAGAAGAAGAACAAAGTAGGAGGTCTCACACTGCCAGATCTCAAAATCTACTATATAGTGACAGTAGTCAAAACTGCCTGGTATTGATACAATGACAAACACGTAGACCAATGGAATAGAATTGAGAACCCAGAAATAGATCCATCGACCTATGGTCAGCTGATCTTTGACAAAGGGCCAAAATCCATTAAATGGGGAAGAGAATGTTTGTTTAATAAATGGTGCTGGCAAAACTGGAGATCCACTTGCAGAAAAATGAAACAAGATCTGTACCTCACACCATACACAGAAACTGACTCCAAATGGATCAAAGACTTAAATGTGAAACCTGAAACTATAGAGTTCCTCAAGGAAAAACTAGGGCAAATTTAGGTTCCCTAATGTATGGCATAAATAGACTATCAAGAATAACTCAAAATACACAAACAGCAGAAGAGAAACTAGATGAATGGGACCTTCTAAAAATTAAATTTTTATGTGCTTCCAAAGACTTCTCCAAAAGAGTAAAAAGAGAACCTACAGACTGGGAAAGAATATTAGACAATGACATATCTTACAAGGGACTTATCTCTAGAATTTATAGAAAACTCCAACACCTCAATAACAGAAAGACAAATAATCCAATTGAGAAATGGGCAGAAGATATGAATAGACACTTCACCAAGGACGACATTCAGGCAGACAACAAACATGAAGAAATGCTCATTATCATTAGCCATTAGAGAGATGCAAATCAAAACAACAATGAGATAACATCTTGCTCCAACACTAGCAGCAAAGTTCAACAAGACAGAAAATAACTAATGCTGGCAAGGATTCAGAGAGATTGGGACTCTCCTACACTGCTGGTGGGACTGTAAAATGGTACAACCATTGTGGAAAGCAGTATGGTAATTCCTTAAAAAGTTGGAATTAGAAATACCAATTGACCCAGCCATTCTATTACTAGGTATATATCCTAAAGAAGTGAGAGCCATGACAAGAATAGACATATGCACACCCATGTTCATTGCAGCACTATTTACGATAGCCAAAAGATGGAAACAACCTAGGTGTCCATCAGTTGAGGAATAGATAACCAAACTGTGATACATACACACAATGGAATACTATGCAATGCTAAAGAATAACGTAAAATTTGCAAAACACCACATAACGTGGATGAACTTGGAGGACATTATGCTGAATGAAATAAGTCAATTACAGAAGGACAAATATTGTATTAGTCTGTTATTGTAAAAGTCAAGGAACAGTTTATATATGTAAGGAAATTTTCTTTGTTGTTTACCAGGGGTGGGAGGGGAGAGTAGGGAACACTGTCAGATAGGTAGAGATAAGTATTGATTTGTATGAACAGAAGGGCAATGTACCAAATGTGAGTGATCAATATGGTGGCATTGAGGAAGAAGAAGACATAGATAGGTACGTGGGAGGAGCTGACAACAAAGATGAACCCTTTTGCAGATACAGTACTGCATTGTCAGTGAAGGCAAACATGGGCATATGGGTGGATAGATGGGTGGGCAGGCTGAACTATTAGGTATATCTATGAAGCAGGGAGTGTACCCAAGACCATGTATAGGGTTGGCAGACAATGTTTCTACAATTGTGTTTGTATGTTCTGTAAGAATTCCCAGGGGTATAGTAGAGCTGACAAGGGACAAGGTTGTAGTCACTCGTCACAGCCAGCTATCCAGAGGGATCAAGTAGTTGAACCTGTGGGCTCAGGACCATAGTTGCAGGGGACATCAAGCTCAATTGGCATAACATACTACACAAAACATTGTTCCACCTCCTACTTAGGCTAGTGGTGACTGGAATCTGAAAAACTTGCAAGCAGCCATCTAGATGCAACAATGGGTCTCTCCTCATCCAGAGCAAAAAAGAATGAAGAAAACCAAAGATTCAAGGAAACAATTAGACCTTGTGACTGATACACCATGTGATCCACAGCCTATATGACTATGAGACCAGAAGAATTAGATGGTGCCTGGCTACCACTGTCAACCACTCAGAGGGGTTTCTATGGAGGAGATCCTGGATAGAGAGGGAGAACAATGTGGAATAAAACTCAAAATCATTTGGGAAAAAAGAGGGGGCCAGGTTTGTTGGTCTGATAGAACCTGGTGGAACCACTGAGACTATGACCCCTAGCTGCCCTTCAGGTCTGGAATTGAGCCCACACCTGTGGCTTCCAGTCAAACAAAAGATAGGCATATGAGTTGAACATGTACCTGAGGTAGATACACTCCTTGGAGACAACAATCATGGGAGAAAGAAGGACTGTTTATGCAAAGGGATCAGGAGTATATTGAGGGATGGACACAGGGAAGAGGTAACTATAAGGAGGAAGTGGAAGGGGAGCTGTTGCATTGAGGTAAATTGTAATCAATATCATGAGACAAAGTGTATGTGAACTGCTGTATGGAAAGTGAATTTGCTCTGTAAACTTTCACCCAAATCATAATTAAAAAAAAAAAAAAAGAGAAAGAAACCCAAGCAAGTATGAGGTTAACTGATAATTTCATTTGTAGTGAACTCAGGATGGCTTTTGATAGTCAATTCTATTTCTGGCATTTGCTTAAAAATTTGCTTCATTGTTCTAGAATTATTTCAGGGATTCTTACTTAGAGGTCTATCAATTTTTAAAAACCATTTATTTTTAGTTTTTTGAAAATTGGGATACTTATCTAATGAAATATATCTTAGACATCATTTCAAAGATTTCTAAAAACATTTTTGTACGTTTGTTTGCAAATTTTCCCATATTCTCTTAATATGAAATATACCTAACTTTAGAGATTCGGAATAAGGTAATAAAGTACTTTCTTACTCATTTCTTACCTACAAATGTTCTCTTTACAATATTAGAAAATTATTTGCCTAAATACCAAAGTTACACGCAAAATAGTTGAGTCATTTAAATTTTTTTGTTGTTTTCTTATATACAATCTGCACCAAACTCTTTGATACAGTAGAAAGGACATTCCTATTTTTTCTCCTTAAAATGTTTGTTAAACTCAGATTTTAATTTTCAATGTATGATTTTTGAACCATTCTTGTAATTTCCTTTTTCCTTGGTTGCTATAAGCACTTCAGAAATCTCAGAGCCCTCTGTCTCCCCTTCCCCTTGAACAGTTGTTCTCAATCTGACAATGACTGGAGGCAGTTTTGGTTGTCACATGGGGTGAGATGGGGTAGAGGTGTGGGAGGCATTACTACAGCTGCTAGTGGGTAGAGGCCAGGAAGACTGCTAAGCATCCTGCAATGTCCATTTCCCCACAAAAAAAGAATTATTTGATTTCAAATGTCAATAGCGTTGAGATCAAGAAACTTTGTTTTAGAGGTCTCACATACCTTATCACAGCTAAAAGTATAATTATGGTTCGGAATTCTTATTTCCAGAATATCCTGAAATCGCGTGCCTTCATTTCTTTTATGTGTAAGTTTGGCCTATGGGATCATAACTAACTTTTCATCAAACTTTCTGGAATCTGCCTACTTAAAGGCAAAGATTCATGATCTGATTGGATTGTCCAGTTTTTCCTTTTTTGTTAATTACCAGTACGAAAATGACAATGGTTATATTATCTTTGTTGTTGTTGTTGTTATGTGCCATCGAGTCGGACCCGACTCATAGCGACACCTCCTTGAGTTTCTGAGTCAGTATCACTACAGTAGTAGATTGCCCCATCTTCCTTCTGAGGAGTGGCTGGTGGGTTTGAACCACCAGCCTTCTGGTTAGTAGTCAAGAGCTTTAGGTACTACGCTACCAGAGCTCCTTATATTATCTTTAAGTCCTTAGTAGACAAAGCAGTATTTAATAGTAAGGACTTAATATATTATCTTTAAGTCCTTACTATTAAATACTGCTTTGTCTAAATGACTTGTAGAATATTTCCCTCATTGCTTCAAGTTGTGTATAAAGAAGACATCAAGGCAAGAAAAGAATATCATTTGTTTAATCACTGGGTTGCACATGGAGTTCCATAGCCAAAGTCATTTTTTAATAGACATGCATTCATTCTACAGGTATTTATTACACATCTGTCATATGCTAAGAACTGTTTTATAATGCAAACTCAGCAGTGAATAAGACAAACCTATTTTTGTGATAATTACATTCTAGAGGAAATTAGAAGACCCCCAAATCCCCCTTTCCCTAGGCCATTTTTTATTCTGGTCTATATGGGAGCTCTGGTAGCGTAGTGGCTAAGACACTTGCCTGCTAACCAGACGGCTGGTGGTTCAAACCCACCAGCCACTCCTCGGAAGGAAGGTTGGGCAATCCTACTTCCATAGTGATACTGCCTCGGAAGCCCAAGGAGGGGTTGCTATGAGTCGGGGCCGACTCGACGGCACATAACAACAACAACAATTATATGTTAAAAGCTAAACATCAACAACGAAAATAAAAACTAAAGCATTATAAATATTTACAAAAATTTGTTCATAGTTTTGTTTTTTTCTTTTCTCCACATAAGCCCTTTGTTTCTTGGGGACTGAAAAAAATGCTTTTGTTTATTTTCTAAACTTCTCTACCTGCAAATGTCTCTACTTTCAGCTACAATTTGCTTGGTGTGCATTTTAGAGAAGAGTGACTTTGAAGTAACTTTTGAATGAAGGCAAATAAAATATTTGAGAGTTGAAGTAATGTTAGTAAGAATAGTCCACCTGGCATTTAGGGATTTAAAAAAAAGTCATAAAGGTAAAGATGGAAAATTGTGAGTGGAAAGAGGCCAGTCATGCCTGAAATTTACTGTATTTGCTATGCCAAGGGAAAAATTAAAAAAGGAATAAGAAATACTGTTTCTCTCTAGTGAAAATGTACCTTGGAGTACTTCTTTTCCTCTGGTGGATAGCTCTGTCTTTACTGAGTTCTTTAAGACTCCTTACCTATTTAAATGCTTATTCTTCACTACTTATAGGTAAGGTTATCTGCTTCTTTTTCCACAGAGATAAGAGGCATAAATGAAGCCAAGTATTACAATTTTAATATTTTGATCTCAACATTTCTTTTTATTTTATTTCATTGTTTCTTCCCCTCATGAATGCTTCTTTTCTTAGTATATGCAAATAAGAATGAATCTAATTTTAGTATTCTCCTGAAAACTAAAAACAAGATGCCATTGAGTTGGGTCTGACTCATAGTGACCCCTCCTTGGGTTTCCCAAGGTGGTACCACTATGGAACTAGATTGTCCAATCTTCCTTCCAAGGAGTGGCTGGTGGGTTTGAACCACCAGCCTTCTGGTTAGCAGTCAAATGCCTTAGGCACTATGCCACTAGAGCTCCCAGTATTTTCCTGTAGAATGTTCTATTATTAAAATATGAAAGATAATAAAAGATTTGATGCCCTAAAATTCTCAGACTTTGTAAAGCTATCAGTTTTAAATAATCATTTAGCTTATTAAGATCATGTTTACCAAAAGCTGTAACTGTTTTGCTTTCTTCTTCTCTTCCATTTTGAAATATATTGAGATCTTACTCAACCAGGGATTTGTCAGTATTTAAAACATTCCAAAGAAACAACATAAATATGTCTATAGAATATGTTTAAAAGTCACATGAGTATATTTTCTAAAGTTTACTGATAAATGAGACAAATTTTAATGCTCTGGCTTACATCTGGTTTTCTGGTGATGATCTTGAAAAACAAAATTTTTGTTTTATTGTAATAGCCTTAATGGTGCTGAGAGATTTTAGTGAAAGTGCCTTTGTTACAGGAATGAATCAAAGAGGAATCATTTCTTGTTTAGTCAAGTCCAAGCTTTGCCATGTATCAGCCCCCTGGATTTGGGCAAATTACTTAGTCTTCATGAACCTAGATTTCCTCATTTGTAAACTGGAATAAAACAATGTATAGTGTCATTATGGAGATTAAATGAGATAGTACAGTTTAGTACTTGTCACAAAGAAAGTATGTAATAAATACTATAGTTGGAATCAAATCCATGGCAGTGGGTTTGTTTTTCTTGTTTTGTCTTCTTTCATTACCACTTCAGTCTTAGACTATCATAATTCATTTCATAGAAAAGATTCTAAAAGGACTCCAAAGGTCATCTAGTGTGTCACACATCTGATGCTGGAATCATTTATATAATGCTTCCACTTGGTCACTAGTCTCTGCTTCAATAGTTCTAATAAAAGAAAAAGTTGCTTCCTGACACAACAGATATTTATAAATTTATGTTGAACCATATGAAATTGCCACTTTCATAGGTCAAAGTGGTCCGATATTGACAAATTTTACTTGAATAAACCTAATATACATATCAAAAATAAATTTTATTTCCAAGACGTAATTCTATATAAGTCTGACTTAAGCTGATAAGGCTAGAATGTAGATGTATTAAGTAGATGTTAAAAAATACCATGAAAACATACTACTAGAAAGACAGTATGTCATTAGGAGTCTAGAACAGGAGTCAGCAAATCACAGCCAGTGAGCTAAGAATGGTTTTTACATTTTTAAGTGGTTGAAAACAACAATAACACAAATGAAGAATAACCCTTTGGGATGTGAAAATTATATGAAACCCAAAGTTTTATTGGAACACAGCCATGTTCATTCATTCACATATTGTCTAAGTCTTCACTGAAAGAGTTAAGTGCAGATTTTATGACCTATAAAACCTAAAATATATTTTACCTGGCCTTTTGACATATTGCCTAAGGCATTTGACTGCTAACCAGAAGGCTGATGGTTCAAACCCACCAGCCACTCTTTGGAAAGAAGACTGGACAATCTACTTCTGTAGAGATAACGCCTGGGAAACCCAAGGAGGGGTCGCTAAGAGTTGGATTTGACTCCATGCAGTAAGTTTTTTTTTTTTTTTTTTGGTTTTACAGACAAAGGGTACCTACCTTAAACTCAAATGCCTACATTCAAATGCTAATGCCACAATTTCCTGTCTGTGTGATCTAGGTAAATTCTTACCTTTTGTGAGCCTCAGTTTCCACATTTTAAAATGGACTATGGCACTTTTCTTATGGGATAACTGTGAATGCCTGGTACATCATAAGTGCCCTATAAGTGTTACTATATTTATTTATGATAATTAATATTCTTCCAGGTCATTTCTATAAATGATTAAACATAAAATTCTAAAGGCTCAAAAAGCTATGGTGGGCTACAATCATTGCATCACTATATCCTGATATGACTCTAAAAGACAGTCAACAGCATTCTGTGCACATAGCAATATATTGTAACCACTTACTGATAAAAATGATTTTAATATTTACATTTCACTCATACCACATGGATAATTTCAAGTTAAAAATATTAGGTTTCTAAATTTGCAAATGCTAAGTTGCAAAGTAGGGGCCGTTTTTTCCCTGGGACAATGAACATCTGCTGAAACAATTTGCCCGTGGAGCTTTTGCCTCTGCTGGCCTTTTTTGTTTTTTTAAGAAATGGAAAAGAGAATAATAGTTTAACATTAATTCTTCTCCTCTTCTAAACCAAGAAATAGTTTCTCTTGGGACTAGATTTTTCTAGGAATTAGAAACCTAAAAGGATCTCAGATTTTTATTTAATTTTTTCCAATTTTAAGCAAGGTAAGTGAAGTTTTACTTACAGTAGCATGTTCTCTTTTCTTCTCTCATTTGAATATTGTTTCCAAAACCACAGCCTTCTCTAGATGATTTTTTAAGATTTCTGTGTTGAATTGAGTTCCACAGCACTTTCTAAGTCAGAGAGAGGTGGGGGGTGGGGAAGAATCAGTGGTTATTACAAAGCAGATACTAGGTCAGGTTTTAAGTTAGGGCTTTGAGAAATAACTCACAGATCTGTTATTATCCTTTGTATGCAAAGTAAGAGGGATCTGAAGGGAAGATGATCCAACAACGTGAGGGAGAGAAAAAAATCCTCCCAAAGCTAAAATCCAATAGCATCCTAGAGATAATGGATACTTAAGTAGGACTGCTGATAAACTTCAAGTCTAAGACTTAATCAGTGAGGTTACCTCTCCTCCTTTTCTACATTGGTTTCCCCAGGGAGAGCTGAAGAGAGGACGCTTCAAGTACTTAGCTTTATAATGCCTACTTAATAACTGGGTTTTCTGGGTAAACAAGCTTGAATTAAAGGTACTTCTTTTGTTTCCTTGCTTTAAAGAAGAGCTTCTAGTCCTTGGGGACTAAACCAATAGCACTGAGTCATATCTGAAATGAGGAAGGGAAAGTGTCAAATTTCATGTTGATTCATAAGAACAAGTTAAGCATTATTAACCGGCAGGGAGGCACATGTGGAACACTAGAGAATCAAATATTTGAGCACTAAAGAGTTTTCGGTTTGCTGTAAAAGAGTGAATAATAAGCTGGCTATTTTCATGGCTTTGGTCATGTTCTCAGAAAGGATCAGTCCCTGGGAAGGATATCACCCTTGAGGGAAGACCCTCAAGGAGATGGACCGACAGTAGCTGCAAAATGGGTTGGAGCAAGGATTGTGAGGATAGCACAACCATGTTTCCTTCTGTTACACTGGGGTCACTATGAATTGCAGCTGACTCCACGGCACCTAACGACTACAACATTTTCAAATAGTGTGAATCCTGTCATATAGAAATCATTCCTGATTCTTGTTGTTGTTGTTCTCTAATTATTGTTTCTGCTTATAAAATCTGGGAAATGGTCAAGTATGTAAATAAAGAAAAGTTCACCAATTGAGTCAAACAATATTTTGCCATTTGTTATGCATTTTGTCAGCCAGTTAAAATCTTTAGCATTCTTTGCTACAAGAAGCCTTAAGATACTTGTGGGGAAGAGGGAAATTTTCCTCTGTGTGAACTTAGAAGATTTTGGATGACAGTCAAACACTTCTGTAATTTCCTTCCCCATTTTTAGCTCCTTCTGGCATCATTTATTTCAAGTATGCCTCTGCAGTGTAAAAAAAGATGCCAGATATTATTTTGGATGTTGTATTTTAACACACATAACATCAAAGTAAATTGGTTCCTAAAAACAAAAATTAGAGTTCAAAATGAAGGTAGACTCTTCTTTCTTATTTTTTTAGTGAGTTGGAAAATTTTAATTAAGGACTGAATCAAGATTTAGAAGGTCTCCTACCTGTGGAAGTAGATTAGGAAGGAATTTTTATCCTCTGGCTCCAGGCAGTAAAAGATTTCTGTGTGTTTGTTGTTGTTATGTGCCCTCAAGTTGGCCCCGATTTGTAGGGGCCCCTCCCTGGGTTTCCGAGGTGACCACTCCTTGGGTTTCCAAGGCAGTATCACTACGGAAGTAGATTGCCCCATCTTCCTTCCGAGGAGTGGTTGGTGGGTTTGAACCGCCAGCCTTCTGGTTAGCAGTCAGGTGCCTTAGACACTATGCTACCAGAGCTCCTTTGTCACCAATAGGGAGAGGGAAAGAATCATAGAGTAGGGAGAGACCTCATGAGATCATATAATCCTTACTAAAATCATTCAAAATAGGGATGACTCCTTAGTCAAAGGTTTGCAAGGGATTTGTTTCACTGCAAATTGCAGTATGACTGGGCCCAAAACAATAAAAAAAACTTGTCTTTTTGATCAAGAATCATTGCAATATCAAACAAAGGGTGAATTCTTTCCTAAGAAGCTTATGACTAATTCAGGTCTCTACAAGCATTCCAGGAACAAGATTCTTTTTGGTTACCAAGATCATAAGTGTGATGTTGGCCCAGAGGCTTAAAAACCAAAGCACATATGCTGTGTCTCACGTGTTGTTTGGGCCATTTCTCCCTTCATTACCATGCTCTAGATTTTTTTCTATTCTCATTATATTGGAAAATAGCAAGTATAAGCATTTTTAGCTGGTTTGCTTGAATTAATCTCTTACAGAGCCAACATATTTGAACTAACAACAACAAAAATATTTAGTGAAAAAAATTCTATTCTATGTATCCTAGCTGCTGTCCCATTATTCTTAGTTTTGTGAGCTTGAGCAAATCCTTTCAAATCTCTGGGCCTCAGTTTCCTCTTCTGTAATAAGAAAATGATTCTACAAGGCTGAATGAATCTCCTTTAGCTCCAGCGGTCTAGGAACCAATCTACCATACAAGAAAATGGAAACAATTCTGTGACCTTTTCATGAAGAAAGGACAGTGGGAGGGAAACACGTTAGGAATTTTTTCTCATTTCTCCCACTCCCACAAATGCTGAAAATGGCTGAACTTGGAGACTCAAAGTTTTATTAGGTATGCTAATTACTCGAGTAACACTGCGTGCAATGCTTATGTATTTGAAACTGAAAGAGAGAAAAAAGTCTAAATATAATCTGTTATTTTTCCCAGTTCTTGACAAGTTTCAAGGCTTTAGAATAGAATGCTGAATAACAAATACTACTGGGAAAAAACAGCTAACTGAATTTAATCGTTAAACTAATACTTGTGTTGATTTTTTTCTTCCTAATTAAAAGAAAAATATATTTTTTCATCTTTTACCCAAATTTTTGAGGCAGTTGAATTTACTCTTTAAGAGTATGATCTAAAGAGTAAATGTCCTAAATTTCTAACAATCTTTGGTAAAACTGTCCTAAAAGCTTAGAACACACTCCAGGAATAAAATACTCCTGAAGAATGACTCTCCATGCCATATACAAAGAAATGAATCTTTCTCTTAGAGCCCAACCCCTTATCTATGGCTTTGAGAGGTAAGGTGGGGAGGAAGAGAGTATTTTATTGATAAATCTCTCACTACTATTCTTGAGATTTCCTCAAATGATTGACATGTGCAGAGAAAACTATGGCTGTGAGAAAACTGTTAGAGAGGATTGGTAATAGTATAATATTCAATTATGATCAGACAGTGTAATTAACAGACTGGGAATAGGAAAAGGAGGTAGAATAAAAGGGCTAATTGTGTTTCATTTCCTGAATTTTTATGTCTAAAAACAGAAATATTGTCTACTTCCCATTTTGTGGAACTACTGCAAAAGTTTTCCACCATCACAAACTTTAGAGATTTAACTTTTACTTAAGAGTTTTATGTGGAAAGCCCGCTAACTTTATGCCAAGTGCCACTGTAGACTTGGTTTAACGCAAAAGATAGAGGATCATATCTTTTCTATTAGATGATATTGGGAACTTGGTGATTTAATTCTTTGACAAATTAATTTTTCAAAAGTACAAAAAAGGCTTCATTTTGACTTTCACCTACTTATATCACAGTGATAAAGGCTGGGTCCCCTCTAAGGCACCATTGAGAATTGTTATTCATTGCTAATAATGGTGCATGACAGATAATAGATGTAAGAAACACCTGTGTACAATTAAAACGTTCATGTTTGTATTTTTCTTCCACTACTGAAAGAAAAGGCAGCTTTGGTGGTGCAGTGCCTAAGGCATTTGACTGCTAACCAGAAGGTTGATGGTTCAAACCCACCAACCACTCTGTGGAAGAAAGATGGGGCACTCTACTTCCATAAAGATTTACTGCCTTGGAAACCCAATGAGGGTCTCTATGAGTCAGAATCAACTTGATGGCAGTGAGTTTTTTGCTTTTGACCAGAAGAAAATGAACATAATTTTTAAATTTCTCCAGAACCTATGAGAACTGATTTATGAAAAGTTAAAAAAATTAATCCATATCTACCTTTAATTGGCAGAATATATAAAATCAGAGGTCATTCCAAGTCAAGCATCAATGACTTTCAACTTTGAAAACCTCATTTTCCAATTTGTTTCCATGGTATATTTCATGAGTTCATATTTGAAAATTTAGAATATACTGCAGATTTAATTGATCTCAACACGAGAAGAAAACAATCTAATTTTTTGTCAGAGTTCTTGTGGTAACCACAGAAAGAGTCAGTATCTTCGTAAATGCAATAATGTCTCCTTAGGCCTGTGAACATCACCAATGAAGGACATAAACTATAAACATACGAATGAAGATAATTTTCAGGTACATCATTTATTTTCTGCACTGCCTTGTTTTTAGGAGGCCTCTCTGAAGCATAATTTTAACCACAGAAAATAAACTTAAAAATTTGTATGAGACATTCTAATATACTTTTTTCCAAAATACATTTCACTGGTTTAGCACATATTCCAGGTATGAAGGTACTGGTATTATACTGGAATTGGCATGTTCATTAATTCAGAAGTCTTAATTAAAAAAATTCTATAACTTACTAAAGCACTAAGAAGGGATTCTTAATGTTAAATATTGTCCAGTATTATTTTCTACTCTAGACAATATACTCTGGTTGTGTTCCAAAATCTGTCACTCAGCTTAACCTCTTTGATCTAATTGGTGTATCTCACACATGATTCAAATAATAGCTCTTATAATACTGTGACCCATTTAACATTTGTCCCAGGAAATCTACATTCACAAACAGAAGAGTACTTTATCTTTTACTGAAGTTAAAGTACTTCAACTGAAGTATTGAAGAGTGGGAAACTCAGATGTTAGATTTTTAAAAAGATATCAAAAAGATACTCATTTAGTTATTACTCATGTGTCAGCTGACTAGGTGTCCCTAGTTGTCCAGCCTGCTCAGAGTTTGCTTGTCCTACAATGTTTTGATGTTAGTTGCTGTCAAGTTGACTGAAACTCATGCAGCTCCACATCCAACAGAATAAACTGTTGCCCTCTCCTGCACCATCTTCACAGTCATCGCTATGCATGAGTCCTTTGTTGTGATGAGTTCGTATGAGCCTTCCAACCCAGAGGGCTCATTTTCTAGTTCTATATTGCACAATATTCTTGTCCTACAATAGTTAAATTTTCATTTTGCCCATAGAATCCTTCAGTATTGAAACTAAGGCTTGAATTTTTCTTCAGTTCTTCCAACTTGAGAAATGCCAAGCGTGTTCTCCTCTTTTGGTTTCTAACTCCAGATTTTTCACATTTCATTATTCTATGTTACTTTCTTCTCTCAAGTCACTCTTTGAAATTTTCTCTTGAGCAATTTTATTTCATCATCTCTTCCATTCACTTTATCTACTCTGTGTCAAAGACCAAGGTTCAGAGTCTCTTTTGACATTCATTTTGCTCTTTTCTTCCTTTCCTGTCTTTATAATGACCTTTGAAATTTTTCCTGTATGATGTTCTTGATGTCATTCCACAACTCTTTTGGTCTTCAGTCATTGGTGTTCAGTGCATTAAATCTGTTCTTCAGGTGGTCTCTAAATTCAGGTGGCATATAATCAAGGTTGTATTTTCGCTCTGTTGGACTTATTTTAATTTTCTTCAGTTTCAACTTGAACTTGAACACGAGCAATTGATGGCCTGTTCCACAGTCATCTCCTGGCCTTGTTCTGACTATTGATATTGGGCTTCTCCATCATCCCTTCCCACAGATGTAGTCAATTTGATTCCTGTGTATTGTACCTGGTGAGGTCCAAATGTACCATGACCTTATTTTCTAATTACCAATGATACTTCCTTGTTTCTAACTTTCACATTCCAATCACCAGTAATTAATCAATTCATCTTGATTGCATCTTTGGTCAATTTCAGACTGCAAAAGTTGGTAAAAATATTTAATTTCTCTATCTTTAGCATTAATGGTTAGTGGCAAAATTTGAATAATAGTATGATTAACTTCCTTATAGGTGTATAGGTATTATCCTATCACTGACAGCATTGTACTTCAGGATAGATCTTGAAATAATTTTTTTTCCAAAATAAATTGTAATTTGGTGAAAGTTTACAAAGCAAATTCATTTTCCATACAACAGTTCATACAGGGTTATGTAGGCTTGAGATTGCATGGTTCACTAGTCCCTTGGACTAATTGTTTCCATGTGTCTTTGGTTTTCTTCATTTATTCCTTTTTGTACTTTGTTTATCTTTTCAACAGTTGACAGAAATTTAGGTTGTTTCCACTTTTTGTATATTAGGATTAATGTTGTCATGAGCATTTTTGTCTTGACATATGTTTTCAGTTCTTGGGTATATACCTAAGAGCAGAATTTCTGAGTTAAATTATTAAATTGATGTTTAACATTTTGAGGAACTGCCAAGCTGTTTCTAAAGTAGCTAAACTATTTTACATTCCCATCAGCAATATATAAGGGCTCAAATTTCTCCACATCTTAGCCAACACTTATTGTCTTTCCTTTTTTTTTTTTTTTTTTTTAATTACAGCCATTCCAGTGGGTATCTCATTTTGACTTTTATTTGCACTTCCTTAGTGACTAATGACACTTAACAGATTTTCATCTGCTTACTGGCTCTTTTTCTTCATTGAAGAAATGTTTATTCATTTCCTTTGCCCACTTTTCATTGGATTATTTGGTTTTTCATTACTGAATTGTAAGATTTATTTAGATATTCTGGATATAAATCCTTTGTCAACTATATAATTTATAAATATTTTTCCCCACCCTGTGGGTTGTCTTTTCACTTTTTGATCAAATCAAACCAAACACACTGCCGTGGAGTCAGACCCGACTCATAGCGACCCCTCCTTGGGTTTCCGAGGTGGATATCACTACGGAAGTAGATTGCCCAACCTTCCTTCCAAGGAGTGGCTGGCTGGTGGGTTTGACCCGCCAGCCTTCTGGTTAGCAGTCACATGCCTTAGGCACTACCCCATCTTTGAAACACAAAAAGTTTTAATTTCGATGAAGTCCAGTTTATCTATGTCTCCTTTTGTTGCTTATATTTTTGGAAATACTTCTAAGAAACCATTACTAACCAAGGCAATGAAGATTTATTCTGATGTGTTCTCCTAGAAGTTTTATATTTTCAGCCCTTACCTTTAGGAGCATGATCCATTTTGAGTTGATCTTTTTAAGACATTTTTCATGTTGTGCTACCATTACTACTATCCTTTTCCAAAATATTCCACTAGTATTAGCATAAACTCAATACCCTGCAAACAAAAGATTCCCATTTTCCCCTCCCTCCTAATTTTTGCATATGGTGTGAAATTAGGATTTAACATCATTCTTTTGCATGCAGATATCCAGTTGTCCCAATATCATTTGTTAAAATTCCATATGGTTTTAAGCCATACATAAGAAAGCTTTTAAGTTAGCAGTAATGTTCGTGATCTGCCACTGAGAAACCTAGTAACCATTATAAGCAACTCTGAAAGGCTCCAAGTATTAGTATTTGGTTCTGTAAATTTGACTTCACACTGTATATGGTGCTCATCTCTTCTTGCTTCTGGATATTTTGTGGGTATTGTTCTGTTGAATATGTCAGGTGTTTAGATACAGTTCTTTTCCTCAGAGGGAATCAATAGCTATGTTTAAAGTGAAAATGGGTGAGAAATGTAAAAAATAAATAAATAACCTTGACCTACAAAGAGCTTAGTGATTCATCTATTTATTCCCCCACAAATATTTACTGAGGATCTACGATGTGCCATTGATATAATGCTGGCTATTGATGATGTGAGGAGCTCTGGTGACATAGTGCCTAAGGTATTTGACTGTTAACAGATGGTTGGTGGTTCAAAGCACCAGCCACTCCTTGGAAGGAAGAGTGGGCAGTCTACTTCCATAGAGATACTGCCTCAGAAACCCAAAGAGGGGTCGCTATGAGTCAGATCCAACTTGACAGTAGTAAGTTTGGTTTTGGGGCTTATTAATGATGTGCCATATAAAATGTGCTATTGGTATAATTGATATATAGCAATGAACAAAATATAGTCCTTCCCTCAAGAAATTTGTTCTAGAAAGAAGAAAAAAAAATAGCAAATAGATATGTAATAATATCACCAGTGTTGATACATATGATGAAGAAAACCAAAACAAAGTCAGAAGGTAGAGAATTATGCAGAAAGAAGGAGCATTTGAGTAGAAACTCAAAGGACCATAGAGTACTATCTGGGCAGATATACTAAGGGAGAATGTTCCACAGTCGAAATAGCAAATGTAGAGACCTGAGATGAATGTGCTTGGCTCAGCTTAAGTTTCTTCCTCCCTCTATATTTATGTTGCAAATGACACAATTTCTGTACTCATTCCAATATCACCACAATTTTCTTTCCAAGAGTATTTAGATGCAATTGATTATACATTGTCCCATACTTAAGAAGCTTCAGTTTAATCAATGCTTCAAAATCAGATAAATTTGCATGTTAAAATAACACCCCCCCAAAAAAAATGCATTTTCCTCTATTATATTTTAGCATCCTTACAGAAGTACTATTTCCATGATACAACTTCAATTAAACAAAGTTTATTAAATGACTATGGGGATATTTCCCAAGTCAGAATTTGTGGTCTATATTCGTGGTGCAGGAGTTGACAATGGTTTGAATGATTTAGTATGGCTAGAAAGTGAAGAAGACTTGAAGCATTTATTGATGAAGATCAATGACTACAGCCTTCAGTATGGGAAACAAAGACCTTCACACCTGGACCAATAAGCAACATCATGCTAAATGGAGAAAACATTGAAGTTGTCAAGGAGTTCATTTTACTGGGATTCACAATCAATGACCATGGAAGCAGCAGTTGAGAAATAAGCTGACGTATTGCACTGGGAAAATCTGCTACAAAAGACATTCTTAAAGTGTTAAAAAGTAAAGATGTGATTTTGAGGACTAAGGTGTGTCTGACTCAAGCCATGATATTTTCAATCACCTTATATGCATGTGAAACCTGGACAATAAGTAAGGAAGGCTGGAGAAGAATCTATGCTTTGAATGGTGGTGTTGGCAAAGAATAGTAAATATAACGTGGACTGCTAAAAAATGCAAAAATCTGTCTTGGAAGAAGTACAACCAGAATGCTCCTAAGAAGTGAGACTTCATATCATGTACTTTGCACATGTTTTCACGAGGGACCAGTCCCTGGAGAATGACATCATAGCTTGGTAAAGTAAGGGTTAGTGAAAAAGGGGAAGACCCTCAGTGTGATGGATTGACACAGTGGCTGCAAAAATGAGCTCAAGCATAGCAATAATTGTGAGAATGACCCAGGACTGGACAGTGTTTTATTCTATTATACACAGGGTTGGTTTGAGTTCAAATCAACTTGACAGCTCCTAACAAAACAACAAGTCAGGCTTCAGTAATTTATAATTACTTTTGTATTCTAGCAATACACTGGAATGACTTAATTCCAAGGAGCTTGTGATGAGGAATCTAGATGGAACACAGCTATCTTGAGTGTCATCAGCTGTGACACACTGGGAGTGTATCATGTGGTGTGTTCGTCAGTTTATGCCACATATGGTTGGTAGGTAATTCAATGACTCACTGAAGTTAATGTTAGAAAATCAGCTATTGTTGCCTATGGCTTATGTTCCTATTGAATATTAATGTCCAAACAGAAGATCTACTTGCTACAGAAAGTTCATTGCCTTTTATAGTCATTACTTTTTTAACAGCTTGATTTGGTTTGGTTTATTATTTTTCAGGATCAGTGCTCTGAAAAGCTAGCTCTAACCTTTCTGTGTCCTTACTTACCCATGTTGGTGATCTGTATTTCTGACGTTAGGCACTTGTGAAATCTTTGGTGGCCTGGATATGTGAAAGCAATATACAATATCTTTCATACTAAAACTTAGAATATTGCAGAATGCCCCCAAATTTTCACATTTCTCAGATACTCCCAGGTGCATACACAGTTGTTCTCAGTGTTCTGGCAGCTAAAGTGAACATCAGTAGTTTAACTATTTCCAAGTGGAACTGCTGGCTAGTTGGCCAGTGATTGAGACATACACAGGATAAAAAGTTAAAATTAAACACATTAAAATGAAATTATGGAATATTCTCTTACCTTTTCACCAAATATATCCTATTCCTATCCACCATCAAAGGTAAAATAATCCTCTTGCCCATAAACTCACATTAATACTGTTTTATCCTACCTAGCATTTCTTATGTCTTTTTTTCTGCACCAAATTGTTCAGCTGACCCTTGACTTCAGTATCCTACCAGTTGATCCTGCTTGTAGAAGCTCCTCAGGAAATACTCACTAATTTATTATTATTATGGCTTGAAAGTATTGGGGAGATAAGTACAATCATCCCATGTGGCACAATTTTGTTTCTGTTTTGTTTTTTAGTTTTGTGTGTTTAATTTAACAAAACTTTAGTTAAAAGAAAGAATAGGAGAGATGAGTGGGAAGAAAATGTTTTTCTTTAGTTTCATCTGCCCTGTGGTCAGAAATAAAATTTAACTTAAAAAAAAAATCATAGAATTGAACCCTAATGGCTATTTCCTGTAAATGTGGCTGAAATGATGGTCTTTAAAGGGTGTTACCAGATTAAAGCTTTGCCAAGTAAGGAAGGTGGAGTTGTGTGGGAACGAGGCTTTGTTTAATCAGGTTGTATAATGTTTTGCTGAGACATGTTGGGAAAAGCAATCCACAGTAATGTGGACTCAGTATGAAATCACAGTCTGAAGCAGACCTTATAAAATGTAGAGACTTTTGTGATCCTCTTGGAAATTTATATAGCAGAAATGCTGGGAAAAATAAACTTGCTATTCAGTACATCCATACAGGCCTTTCCCTAACATTCGTGGGCCTAGCAAAAGAGTGCAAATAGAGACCCATATTTAAAAAAAACAAACAAGCCCATTGCTATTGAGTTGACCTCTGCTCATAGTGACCTCTTTGGGTTTCCAAGGATGTAAATCTTTACAGAAGTAAGTTGACAAGTCTTCCTTCTGCACAGTGGCTGGTGGGTTTGAACCACCAACCTTCTGGTCAGCAGTCAGATGCCTTAGGCACTACTCCACCAGAGCTCCAAACAGAGACCCATAAGTATACCAAAAACCAAACCAAACTCACTGCCATCTAGTCCATTCTGATTCATAGCAACCCCCATTGGGTTTTCAAGGCAGTAAATCTTTTTGGACGTAGATTGCCCTTTCTTCTGCATGGTGGCTGGTGGGTTTGCACTGTCAAGCTTCAAGTTAGCAGTGCAGTCAAATGCCTTAGGTACTGCAACACCAGAGCTCCTTCCCTTATAGTATATTGTATGCTAAATGTCTTTAAATGATGTTCTTTCCTTCTACCTTAAAAAAATACACCTTTGGGCAAGGTTCAAATTTAAATTTTTTTTTCATTCCTTGAAGGTCAGTGCTAAAAAGCAAAAATGCTGGAGAAACCTGTTCCAAGCTGCACAACCCAGCCCCTTTCCCTTCCCACCCCAGCTGCATCCCATACTGTGAGAGGTCTCAAGGGCATACATATGGGCACTGTGCCTTATACCCAAGCCCACCCAAATCCCCTGTAAATAGCTGCTGCTTAGGCATCCCTCAGGCCTAGGGATGTCCGTATGATGGAACAATTTATGTATGGGAACAGACCTGGGAAGAAGTGGAAATAGACTTGTGACCATTTGTGTGGAGAATTCTGGGATTCCTGGCAGCCAGAGAAGATATAGAAAGGGGTGTGGCTCAGGCTCTGGGTGAACACAATCCATTCATCCCTGGAGTCTTTGTTCTGTGCAAAAGCTTGTAACCAAAGGAAGGATGTAGAGATTCTCTGAAGCATAAGGCCCTGTGGTAGTTATGTTTGTGTGTCAACTTGGCTGGGCCTGGTTGAGTGGCTGGGCAGCTGGTGGTAGCTATTACCCATGATGACACTGACAATCAAGTCCATGGTGGGATCTAACACAAGCAGCTGAGTAGCTGCCTTTGGGATGTGGTCTTCTTCCTGTATTTAAAGAGAAACCTTGGGAATGGTCTCTAACCTATGGCACGCTTGGACCCTGCATGTAGCCATGTCATTGTTCAGCAGCCTACCATGCTCTGCCGATCTTGGGACTTACAATGGACTTAAGTTAATGGCCTGCTGTATGGTTTGGTAACTGTGCCTTTTTACTTGTCAACCTTGGGGCTTCTGGGCCTCAGCAGCCAGCAGCTGTCTGAGTGAAGAAACACCTTTAGCTCCAATGGGCCGGGAGCAAGAGGCAGAGCTGGACCCCAAAGTGGAGGGGCTTTCACCCAGCACCTAGAGCCTGGCACTTTGAACTTGGACTTAAAGCCTCCAAATTGTAAGAATAAACTCCTGTTTATTAAGGCCATCCCATTGGTGGTATGTTCTTGTCAGAGTGGCACTAGTAACCAGAACAGGCCCAGAACAGAGGCCTCTCTTGCCTGGGTTGTCTATGCATCCTTTCTGTTGTCTGTATGCCCTTTCAAAACATAGAATATTTAAAATATAATCACATTAATTATCTTACCTAATAAAACCAAACTCGTTAACTGCCGAACATATTCTAACCATGATGTGACCCTATAGGACAAAGTAGAACTGCCCATACAGTTTCCAAGGCCATAAATGTTTATGGAAGCAGACTGGCACATCTTGCTCCTGTGGAGCAGCTGTTGGGTTTGAACTGCCAACATTTTATCCATTGAGCCAACAGGGCTCCTTTTCTTACTTAATAGAGAGGTATAACAGTATAAATAATTTGAAAGAATAAGCAATACATATGTTGTGATTGGGGTCCACTACGATGGCTGATTGACTATGGATATCTAAACACCTCAAACAAAATGTTATGTTATATAACATAACATAACATAAAATTTATACTATAAAATAATAAGATTGAAACGTTTGCCAGCAAGGCCTGGAGAGTTGTCAAGTTTCTCTAGCCTATATATCAGTGGGTGAACTTCATCTTGCTCCTTCCTGCTGCTTTGCCTTTGTGGGAATGAGGAGCAAAGGCTGGCAAGGGCCTGAGTTGCAGATGCCACTTTCTTTAGCTAGATCTCTCCTCTCTCATTGGTGGCTTCCTATCATCTCCCTTTGAGTGTAATTTTCTTGGATGTACTTAGGAAAGGATGTATTTAAATCTTCATAACCCTTTAATCCCATGAGCTGCCAACTATCTTTGGTATTAGAGAAAGTTGGAACTCAATCTTCAGTCATTTGAACAAAAGATATTGAAGCCATAGCCTATATTTACTTTTGTGATATGAAATTCACAGAAGATAATAATAAAAAAAAATGAGCATGCATGTAGAAGCAATTACGTTTTATATGTGAAAATGTCTTTTTAAAAAAACAAGTGGTGTTTCAGCTAGTGTCTAGTTAGAGAGTGGAGAAGTCAAAGATTCAAGTGTAGGTAATAGAGTAGCCATCAAAGCATATAAGATGAAGTAAGGAAATTCTCAGTACAATGAATCATCAGACAAGGAAGGAGATATTACAAATGCATGTATGTGAACTACTCAGGTTTAATACTGTACTTAATAATCCTGTATGACTTGAAGCAGTGAATTTAGTCTGGTGTTATCATATTGCTAGAATTGGTGATGAGACCAGCTATTTTGCAAATATTTTGTTTCCAGTTTCCTCATTCTGAATCATGGGTACTATAGCTTTTTATGGGTTTCCTTATTATCTAATCATGTTATTACCTAACCTCTATGAGGAAGAAAATGGATAATTGCCATAGGTAAATAAACAGAAGAAGTAAGCAAGACTGTAAGCTCCAGGCAGACAAGGATGTCTGGTCTGATCACCATCCCATGAACAGACATCTATAATAAGCCTGGCCCATCATATGGTTCCTCAGTAAATATTTGTTAAAAATCAAATGAATAGGTGACTAAATGGAAATAATTTATATCAAGTACCAACTCTGCCCTGGGGATTAGTGTTCTGTTAATTAGTTTGATTAGGGTATTGTATGTTGTATAGCATTCAATCTTGTGTTATAGATGAATAAACGGAGGATCGATGAGACCAAAGGGCTTATAAAATGATGGAATGATGGAATCACCTACCAACTACTGTCATTCTTACTATTTCAATTCCTCCATAATAATAATAAAAAATAAATAAATAAATAATAATAAATAATCACTCCAATGTACCAAATGTGAGTGATCAACATGGTGGCATTGAGGAAGAGGAAGACATAGAGAGGTACATGGGAAGTACAGACAACAAACATGAACCCTTTTGCAAATACAGTACTGCATTGTCAGTGAAGGCAAACATGGGCATATGGGTGGATAGATGGGTGGACAGGCTGAACTATTAGGTATGTCTATGAAGTGGGGAGTGTACCCAAGAGCATGTATAGGGTTTGCAGACAATGGTCTTATAAGTGTATTTGTATGTTCCATAAGAATTCCCAGGGGTATAGTAGAGCTGACAAGGGACAAGTTTGTAGTCACTTCTTGGTCACAGCCAGAGGGACCAAGTAGTTGAACTGATGGGCTCAGGACCATAGTTGTGGGGGACATCAAGCTCAATTGGCATAACGTACTACACAAAACATTATTCTACTTCCTACTTAGGCGAGTAGTGACTGGGATCTTAAAAGCTTCCAAGCAGCCATCTAGATGCAACAATGGGTCTGTCCTCATCCAGAGCAAAGAAGAATGAAGAAAACCAGAGATTCATGGAAACAATTAGTCCTAGTGACTGGTACACCATGCAATCCTCAGCTTAAACGACTATTAGACCAGAAGAACTAGATGGTGCCCAGCTACCACTGTCAACCACTTGGAGGGAGATCTATGTAAGAGAGCTGGATATATAGAGAGAACAATGTGGAACAAAACTCAAAATCATTTGGGAAAAAAAAAGAGGGGGGACCAGGTTTGCTGGTCTGACACAGCCTGATGGAACCCCTGAGACTATGGCCCCTAGCTGCCCTTAAGGTCTGGAACTGAACCACACCTGTGGCTTCCAGCCAAACAAAAGACAAGCATATGAGTTGAACCTTTATCCAAGGTAGATACACTCCTTGGAGAGAATAATCATGGGAGAAAGAAGGGCAATTTATGCACAGGGAGACAGCTCAGGAGGCAGGAGTGCATGGAGGGATGGACACAGGGAAGAGGTAACTATCAGGAGGACATGGGAGGGGAGCTGTTGCATTGGGGTAAATTGTAGTCAATGTCATGAGACAAAGTGTAAGTGAACTGTTGTATGGAAAGTGAATTAGCTCTGTAATTTTCACCCAAATCACAATTTAAAACAAATTGTACAAATATTAAAAAAAAAAAAAAGAGTTGTCATTATTGTTGTTAGGTGCCATTGACCTTATGTACAACAGAAAGAAACACTGCCCTGTTCTGTGCCAGCATCACAATCCTTGCTATACCTGAGCCCATCGTTATAGCCTCTGTGTCAATCCATCTCCTTAAGGGCCTTCCCCTTGTTCACTGACCCTCCACTTTACTAAGCATGATATCCTTCTCCAGGGAATGATACCCACTGACAACATAACCAAAGTAGGTCAGACGAAGTCTGGCCATTCTGCTTTCCAAGGAGCACTCTGGCTGCACTTCCTCCAGGACAGATTTGTTAGCTCTTCTGGCAGTCCATGGCACTTTCAATATTCTTCACCAACACCTTAACTGAGAAGCATCGACTCTTCTTCAGTCTTCCTTGTTCATGGTCCAGCTCTTGCGTGCATATGAGGAGACTGAAAAGATCATGGCTTGGGTTAGACACACCTTGGTCTTCAAGGAGGCATCTTTGCTCTTCATTGCTTGAAAAATGTCTTTTGCGGAAGATTTACCCAGTGCAACACGTCGTCTGATATCTTGACTGTTGCTTCCATTGGTGTTGATTGTGGAGCCAAGTAATATGAAATCTTTAACAACTTCTATCTTTTTTCCATTTATTGTGATGCCACTTAGTTGTGAGGATTTTTGTTTTCTTTATGTCAAGATGTAATCCACACTGAAGACTGAAGTTTTTAATCTTCATCGGTAAGTGCTTCAAGTCATTCTTACTTTCAGCAAGCAAAGTTGTGCTGTCAGCATATTGCAGTTAATGAGCCTTCGTCCGATCTTGATGCCCCATTTTTCTTCATATAGTCCAGCTTCTCAGATTGTTTGCTCAGCACACAGATTGAATAAGTATGGTGAAAGGATACAACCATGATATACTCCCTTCCTGATTTTAAACTATGCAGTATCCCTTGTTCTGTTCAAGTGACACCCTCCTGGTCTATGCACAGGTTCCTGATGTGCACAATCAAGTGTTCTGGAATTCCCAGTCTTCTCAGTGTTATCCATAATTTGTTATGATCTGCACAATTGAATGCTTTTGAATAGTCATTAAAACACAAGTAAACATGTTTATAGTATTCTTTGCTTTGAGCCAAGATCCATCTAACATCAGCAATGATATCTCTTGTTCCATGTCCTCTTCTGAATCCAGCTTGCATTTCTGGAAGTTCTCTGTCAATATATTGCTGCAACCATTTTTGAATTATCTTCAGCAAGATTTTACTTGCATGAGATATTAATGATATTGTTCAATAATTTACACATTCTGTCGGATCGCCTTTTTTTGGAATGGGTACAAATATGGATCTTTTCCAGTCAGTTGGCCAGGTAGCTGTCTTCCAAATTTCTTGGCATAGACAAGTGAGTGCCTCCAGCTGGCATCCGTTTATTGAAACATCTCAATGGGTGTTCTGTCAATTCCTGGAGCCTTGTTCTTTGCCAATTCCTTCAGTGCTGCTTCAACTTCTTCCTTCAATACCATTGGTTCTTGATCATATGCCACCTCCTGAAATAGATGAGCATCAGCCAATTCTTTTTGGTACAGTGACTCTGTGTATTCACTACATCTTCTTTTGATGTTTCCTGCATCATTCAATATTTTGCCCATAGAATCTTTCAATATTGCAACTCAAAGCTTAAATTTTTTCTTCAGTTCTTTCAGCTTGAGAAATGCTGAGCATGTTCTTCCCTTTTGGTTTTCTAACTCCATGTCTTTGCACATTTCCTTCTAATAATTAGCTTTGTCTGCTCGAGCTGCTGTTTGAAATCATCTGTTCAGCTCTTTTATCTTGTAATTTCTTCCATTTGCTTTAGCTACTCTTCATTCAAGGGCAAGTTTCAGAGTCTCTTCTGACATCCATTTTGGTCTTTTCTTCCTTTCCTGTCTTTTTAATGACCTTTTGCTTTCTTCATGGATGATGTTCTTGATGTCATTCCAAAATTCCTCTGGTTTTTGGTCATCGGTGTTCAATGCATCAAATCTATTCTTCAGATGGTCTCTAAATCCAGGAGGGATAAAATCAAGATCATATTTTGGCTCTTGTAGACTTGTTTTAATTGTCTTCAGCTTCAACTTGTATTTGCATAGGAGCAATTGATGGTCTGTTCCACAGTCAGCTCTTGGCTTCGTTTTGGCTGAATATATCAAGCTTCGCCATCACCTCTTTCCACAGATGTAGTCAGTCTTATTCCTGTATATTCTGTCTGGCGAAGTCCACATGTATAGTTGTTATTTGTGTTATTGAGAAAAGGTATTTGCAATTAATAAGTTGTTGGTCTTACAAAATTCTATCATGTGATCTCCAGCATTATTTCTATCATCAAGGCGATATCTCCAGCTACCAGTGATTATTCTTTGTTTCAAACTTTTGCATTCCAATAATCAGTGATAAACAATACCTCTTGATTGCTTGTTTGGTCAACTTCAGAGTGCAAAAGTTGGTAACAATCTTTAATTTCCTCATCTTTGGCTTTGGTGGTTGATGTGTAAATTTGAATAATAGTAGTATTAACTGGTCTCCCTTGTAGGTGTATTGATATCCTATCACTGACAGCATTGTACTTCAGGATAGATCTTGAAACACTCTTTTTTATGAAAAGTGGCATACCATTCCTCTTCAATTTGTCATTCATGGCATAGTAGATCATATGGTTATCTGATTGAAAATGGCCAAAACCAGTCCATTTTAGCTCACTATTGCTTAGGATATCTATCTTTATGCATTCTATTTCATTTTTGAAAACTTCCAATTTTCCTAGATTCATATTTTTTCCATTCCATGTTATTGTTAGGAGCTCTGGTAGCATGGTGGCTAAGGTACTTGACTACTAAACAGAAGGCTGGCGGTTCAAACCCACCAGCCACTCCTCGGAAGGAAGATGGGGCAATCCACTTCTGTAGTGATACTGCCTCGGAAACCCAAGGAGGGGTCACTATGAGTCGGGTTGGGTCCGACTCGATGGCACATAACAACAACAACAACATGTTATTGTTAATGGATGTTTGCAGCTGTTTCTGCCCACTTTGAGTGGTGCCACATCAGCAAATGGAGGTCCTGAAAGCTTTACTCCATCCACATCATTAAGGTCAGCTCTACTCTGGTGAGGCAGCTCTTCCCCAATCATATTTTGAGTGCCTTCTGACCTGAGGGACAATGTTTCAGGGCTATTTATAAAGTTTTCCAGTAATATATCAGACAGTGTTTCACTGCTATTCATAAGGTTTTCACTGGCCAATTCTTTGAGAAGTGGATGATCCCTTCCTTCTTCCAACTCTGTCTTAGTCTGGAAGCTCCACTTCTGTCCACCACAGGTGACCCTGCTGGTATTTGAAATACTGGTGGCATAGCCTCCAGCCTCACGGCAACACAAAAGCCACCAAATATGACAAACTGACAGACCAAACTGACAGACGAGTGGTGGATGTCAAGCGTATAATAGGTATATATGTTCAGTAACTTCCTTTCAAAGGCAGCAGCATAGGTTAAATGGAGAAGTTGATAATCTGTGATTAAAATGACAATCCTCTCTAAGTGCTCCTAATTCCTCTGTCTCAGCTTCAGTGACAGGGAGAATTCCTATATAGACTTTTGACTTCTTTCCGGTAGTAATCTATACTCAAACAAACACAAACAAACACACTGCCATTGAGCCATATCTGACTCATAGCAACCCCTCCTTGGGTTTCCAAGATGGTACCACTATGGAAATAGATTGCCCAACCTTCCCTCCAAGGAGTGGCTGGTGAGTTTGAGTTGAATGTCTTAGGCATTAGGCTACCAGGTCTCTTGAAAGACACACATAGCAGGAAGAACAACCAACCCACTGGCATCGAGTTGATTTTGACTCATAATAACCCTATAGGACAGGGTAGAACTGCCTCCATAGAGTTTCCAAGCCTGTAAATCATTACAGAAGCAGACTGTCTCATCTTCCTCCTGTGGAACAGCTGGCAGGTTCAAACTGCCAACTTTTTGGTTTGCAGCCCAGTTCTTTAACTGCTGTGCCATCAGAGTTCCCTAGGAAGAACAAAGTGAGGCAGAAATCAAATGGCCTCTGACTTTCACTGTCACCTGCTCACCAGAAACTTCTTTCCAGTTTTCTCTGACTTCTTGGACTCCAGGCCTTGGTTACCCAGAACAACAGTCCTTGCCAGCTGCACTTGGCCTTACCTGACCTCCTGGACTCCAGCCTAGAGTGTGACAATTTTGTGCCCCTCCCAGCCTTGTCTATACCTGACATACCCTACCCAAGGCTTCTGCCAGAACCTAGCTGGTTAGTTAGACTCCTTTGTGTGTTCCTCTGGCCTGGTTAACCTCATAACTACCTAACCAATGAATTGAAAAAGACCTTAGGAATTCTGGAAAATTAATTAGCTCTTATAAACAAACCAAAGTCACTGCCATCGAGTCGATTCAACTCATAGAGATCTGTCCTTGGGTTTCCGTGGAGGTATCTCTACAATCTACTCTAAAGTAGATTGCCCAATCTTCCTTCCGAGGAGTGGCTGGTGGGTTTGAACCGCCAGCCTTCTCGTTAGCAATCAAATGCCTTAGGCACTACGCTACCAGAGCGTAGTGTGTGTGTATTGGATCATTTTGGGTTGTATTGCTAACATACTGTTCAATGCCATTTTCAGCTGAAATGAAATGGTCGTGCAAAAAACAAAATGAATCTGAACTGTAAACATTGGTCAAAACCAGAACAAACCCACATTAGATCCTGTTTCTGCCATTAACAAGAAGTACCTTTGGGTGAGATGACATGCTTAAACAGTTTAGAAAGTCCAGTTAAAAACACTATCACACACTTGTGATGTCTTCAGGGACATTGGCACAATGATACATGGTCAGGTCATACAGGATAAAGAGAGAAAGAAAATGTTTACTGACTTATCTGACAATAACTTCATTTTTGATGTCTTCAGGGATATTAGCACAATGGTACATGATCAGGTCATACAGAACAAAGAGAGAAAGAAAATGTTTACTGACTTACCTGACAATAACTTGAGTTAAGGTTATCCATTCTATCTCACTGTAAAATGATGTTACTCAAAATATATACATTTTAGATGTTAATCTTATTAATCATTGAAACCATTTCAAAAGTCCTTGTGAGAAAGATAATCAAAGTGTTTTCTAGTTTCTAACCTGAGAAACTGAACAGCAGACAGATAAAATCTGGAAAGTTGTTCAGCTGAACTAATTTGTTTACTACCTGATATTGAATATTTAATTAAAATTTTGTTGATGAAGTTTGGAATATTAGAGAACATTAATTTCAGAAAGTCTCAGACATTAAAGGTATTTTCTGATTGTAATTAGATTAATTTATATAGAAAAAATATTTTTGAAGATTCCAGAGCTAAAACTGTTGGCATGAGAGTTATGTGATTTCACTTAAAGGCAGTATGGCATACTAAATGAGCAATGGACTGGGAAGAAAAATTCCACTTGGCCTCTAGATCTAGCTTTGCCAGTAACTTGTTTTGTAAGCTTGGGCACGTCGTTTGACCTGCTTTGTCCTTAATTTTTTTGCTTTGTAAATGAGGGCTTGGGTTCTAATTTGCCAGGTCAATTAAAGACATGTAACTATCTGATCTTTCTGAAAATTTCTTTCAAAATGCACATTGCTTTAGATGTGGCAGTCTACTTTTGTAAAAATATATAGTCTTAAAACCCATAATGGGCAGTTCTACTTTATCCTATAGGTCTCTGTGAGTCAGAATTGATTCTACTGCAATGGGTTGGGTTGGGTTGAGCCTATCTTAAAGGTGTTACTGGACCTTATCCAATCACAGCTTCAGCAAACAATACAGCCACAGAAAGTCTACTTGCGTCACTTGATTTTATTTTTTCACTCTCAAACAATACCTGGCAAATAAAGAAAGGTTTCTGAATTGTGATTGGCATGATGAGACATGGTCAGCTGCCCTGAGAATTGAAGCAAACTATATACGTTGTCAGGGTGCAGAATGAAGGTGAGAGCTGATCTGCAATTACCTGCTTTTGTGAACCAAACCAATATTATAAATTGTGGGTATGGGGCCAATGTCAGAAGCCCAACTATATAACACAGTTTCTTTATGCTTATATTTAGTTTTGTTATTTCAACTTAATTTCAGTCCTTTCCTACTCCTTAGCTTTCTACTAGAATACACACAGACTCGAAACTTTTCCTACCCCTCTCCCTCTTAGAACTTCTTTTGCATTTCTTATTAGTTGCCGCTGAGTTGATTTCAATTCATGGTGACCTCACCTGTGCAGAGTAGAACTGATCCACAGGGTATTCAAGGCTGTGACCTGTCAGAAGCAGATTCCAAGTCTTAACTTCTGAGGCACCCCTACTTGAGTTAGAACAGCTATTTCAGGTAAAGCTTAACATTTATGCCACTCTATTTATACTCTCTTTCTGATTTCTGTAAAAGTACTAATACTCTACCCTGGCTCTCATGCTCCTCTCCAAACCTTAAATTTGATCTTACTACAAGATAGATGGCGCAGGACCAGGCAGTGTTTTGTTCTGTTGTACATAGGGTCACTATGAGTTGGAGCTGACTCAGCAGTGCCTGACAACAAGGTATATTCCTAGATTCATTACACTTCTGTAGTGAACTCATTCTCTTGGAGTTTTCTTAACATGAATCAACACAGTATGGGGCAACTTTTTGTTCTGTTATATATAAGATCACCATGAGTTGGAGCCAACTCCATGGCAATGAACAACAACAACAACTATATGTGAAGAGATGCAAAATTGACATCTTTATCTCTGACCTCTTTTGTGAGATTTAAAACTGCCCACTGGCCATATTTTTATTTGTTCATTCGTTTATTCAATAGAATCCATACTTTATAAGGACTCTTTCAGGCAATATGATGTATTTGTGAGTTTCTTTTTTTATGTTATTTCTAGAAATCAGTGGTACATGATGTGTCTCAGTACTTGTTGGATATTTAAAAAACATTCTCAATTTTGTTTCATGGCTAAATTAGATATTATTCTAGTTTTAAAAAAGTTAATGAGTTATATATATATATATATATATATATATATATATATATATATATATATATATATATATATATATATATATATATATATATATATATATATATATATATATTCCTGATATACAAGTTGTTCAGGAGAAACAGAATTTAAGAACAAGATTTGGGGGCTTTTAGAATTGTTTGATTTTCCATTCAAAATAATCTCACTCCTGTGTCTAAAACATATAAGATGCAGATGTATTGCCATCGTATGAAACATGTCTGTAGTCCAACTACTAATTCTTCTCTTCTCATCTCCAGCACTCTAAGTCCTTTTCTGTCCCTGAAGCCTTCACCAGCTTTCCTGATCTCTGTTTATGATACCATAAAATCTCTGGTTGTCAGGCCTTAAAATATAAGAGACACCCATGGCGCTACCCTTTCCTTTCCCCCCTAGACTCCTATGTCCGATCAACATCAGAATTCTTATTTCATATTATCTTTCAAAATCATCTCTGCATTCTCTCTGCCATCACTCAAGTCCAGGTTCTCACACTTTTGCATCTACAGTACAAGAACAGTCTGCTAGCTGCAGTCTCAGTTCCATAATTTCTTTCTAAATCCCTACTGAAACCTGCCAGCTGAACCTTCATAAAGTATTTGACATGACATTTTCCACAGCTGCAGTAGCTCTCCAATGACTACAGATGAAGCCTGACCCTCCACAATCGATCTGCTCTCTTTAAGAATAAACTAGTGTTTAGAAAAAGAAAGGGCCATTGGTCAGAATTTTAATGTAAGGGGAGTTTTGATTCTTAGCATAGTTTGTTTTTCTTTGTTTAATCTCCTATCTGCAGGTCTGTTGGAGGATAATTCTTTTCTATGGCCCAACAGAACTAGGAATGCAATACCTATAGAAATATATTTGTTGAGAAAATAGATTGATAAAGGGAGTAGGAAGTGCAGAAAGCAGAAGGATCCAGGTTTCCTGTCTCAGTAAGCTTTGGCGGCTCCTCGATCACACCATAATGCGCTGTATGTCTGATGAGGTAACATGGTGAATGAGAGCATTTAGTGTAAAGGTCATACTAGAAAGGAAGCAAGCATTTAAAGTGTTTATGTAATAAGGCCCATGAGAAAGACAATGACTTAAGAAAGCAACAATTATTCTGAATACTGGATTAAAAAAAAAAAAAAAAAACTTTTGCCATGGAGTTAACTCTGACTCATAGGTACCCTATAGAAAAGAGTAGACCTGCCCCTAGGGTTTCCAAGGCTGTAATCTTTACAGAAGCAGACTGTTACATCTTTCTCTCTGGAAAGGCTAATAGGTTTGAACTGCCAACTCTTAGATTAGCTGATTACCCATTCCTTATCCATCACACCATCAGAGTTCCTTGAATATGTGATATTGCTCCTTAAATCAGAATATTCTAAAAATACATTTTAAGCAATAATTGTTCTTATTGCAATCCTTTTTGAATCTATTCAATTTATGCTAAATAGAAATAGAAGTGTTGCCTCATGACACTTTCTGAAAACTAAAAATATATGAACATGAAGATATTCAGATACAATAGCCTTAGGTTATTTAGTAGAACGGGCAAACTCAATCCAATTATTTGAACCATATTCTAGATGAAATGAAGTGAAGTATAGTTTCGAATTTATGAGTATTCTGGAATCAGAATGACCAGGTTTGAATCCTGGCTCTGCCCATTATCCCTGGGCAAGTTACCTAATCTTTCTGTGCTTCAGTTTCCTTATCTACTGGATAATAACAGTATCTACCTCCTAGGGTTGTTGTCGTTGTTATGTGCCGTCAAGTCAGACCCGACTCATAGTGACCCCTCCTTGGGTTTCCAAGGCAGTATCACTATGGAAGTAGATTGCCCCATCTTCCTTCCGAGGAGTGGCTGGTGGGTTTGAACCACCAGCCTTCTGGTTAGCAGTCAAGTGCCTTAGACATTAGACTACCAGAGCTCGTGTAAATGATATAACATAGCTAAAGTGCTTATAAAAGGCACTAAGTACATATTTGAGTACTTATTATCAATCTTGAAAAATGCTCTAAACTCACTGCCTTGGAGTCAGATCAGACTCATAGTGACCCTTCCGTGGGTTCCCGAGGTGAGTACTATGGGAGTAGATTGCCCAATCTTCCTTCCGAGGAGTTGCTGGTGGGCTTGAACCACCAGGCTTCTGGTTAGCAGTCAAATGCCTTAGGCACTATGCCAAACATGCTACGTTATACTTATTTTACAGATAATGAAATTGAGCCATAGAAAGGCTACAACTTCCCCAAAGTAGTACTTGCTACAGACTCTGCAAGTTCCTTTGCTCTTTTCCACACTGCCTCATTGCCTCTGTATTGCTGGAGATATGATAATGGATAAACACATGGTCTGCCTTCAGGAATAAAACTTCCAATTGGGAGACAGTTTGGAAGTGAATGGACAATTCTGCATAGGTGCTATGGGTACACCCCTGAAGGTTTAATATTTAATAAATATTAAAAATATTTATTAAGTAAGTGTTGGAAAGAATGTCATAAGTGTAGATCCGAGCCAGGTCTTGAAGTGTGGGCAGGAAGTAGACCATAGGCCTGGGTGGAGTGGAACGTGTTCTAAGCAGAGGGAACAGTATTGCAGAGAAGTGAAGAGAATGCACTGTATGAAAAAGTGCAAAGGCTATGAGAGGCATGGGATAGTTGGTATTTGCAATAGGCCAATTAGACTGGATTAAGACCTCTTTGAAGTGCTGAAGAGCAAAGATGTCTCTTTGAAGACTAAGATGTTCCTCACCCAAGCCATGGTGTTTTCAATCACCTCATATGTATGTGAAAGCTGGACAATGAATAAGGAAGACCAAAGAATAATTAACACTTTTGAATTGTGATGTTGGCAAAGAATACTGAAAATATCATGGACTGCCAGAAGAAATAAGAAGTCTGTCCCAGAAGAAGGGCAGCTGGAATGCTCCTTAGAAGCGAGAATGGCCAGCCTTAGTCTCACCTACTTTGGTCAAGTTGTCAGAAGGGACCATCCCTGGAAAAGGAAATCATGCTTGGTAAAGTTGAGGGTCAGTGAAAAAGGGGAAGGCACTCAACAAGATGGATTGACACAGTGGCTGCAACAATGGGCTCAGGTATGGCAAGGATTGTTTCATTTTGTTGCACACAGGGTCGTCATGAGTAGAAGCCAAATTGACGGCACCTAACAACAACAAAAACAACATGGAATAGGACTAGAGATAGGGCTCAGTTTTGAAAGTAATTATTTGAAGCAGTTATTTTCTTCCAGCCATGGAAATATATGTCGAGGAGATGATTGTACACAGTGATGTATGCATAGGTATAAAAGAATGATTAGCCTTACACGGTAAGCTGGTGCTCATTTACATTGAGGCAAAGGTTACAATCCTTTTAAATATAATGTGTGTGTTAGGCCTGGATAATAACAGTATCTACCTCCTAGGGTTGTAATGAGGAGTAAATGATATAACGTACCTAAAGTGCTTATAAAAGGCACTAAATACATATTTGAGTACTTATTATCAATCTTGGAAAACATGCTCTAAACTCACTGCCATTGAGTCGGATCAGACTTATAGTGACCTCTCCTTGGGTTCCCGAGGGAATGTCACTACGGAAGTAAATTGCCCAACCTACAGATGTTTCTATAGGTAGTATATACTTTGCAGGGAAATAACCTCATTAACAATTGAGAGAAATATTCTCTACTTCCTTTTTCCGGGTATTCTTTCCTAAGGAAAGTTAGCTACATTAGAATTTTATGTTCAGATTGCTTTGTTTCCAACTTAAAAAAGCCCCTTCCTGACTTCATGTGTGAAAAATATTAATTCTAGTGTTTTAATCTGACTATTCACATGGCAGTAGATCAACATTGATAAACCAAGATACACTCAATTCTCTACAGTTTGGATACAGAGAAATGTTGGTTTATGGCCGCTTTAAATTCTGCTCCTAAAGCTAAGAGGATTTTAATAGTCTGTGCAAGTTTATTATTAAAAATATTTATTAAGTACTTATTAAAATATGCCACTCCTCGGAAGGAAGGTTGGGCAATCCTACTTCCGTAGTGATACTGCCTCGGAAACCCAAGGAAGGGTCGTTATGAGTCGGGTTTGACTTGATGGCACATAACAACAACAACAAAATATAATCCCAGATGGACATCTTAGCAAATTTCAGCACAGTTCCCTCCATACCTTTAAAGGTAAATTTGTACATAAAAAAAGATATTCCATCTAATGCCTCCCTGGGTAGTTTGTGCAAACGTTATTTGTATGGTGTCAGCATGCTCAGAACCCATGTATTTTGGAAATATTAATATTAGTGATGATGGAACCCCTTGTGATATAACCTTCAACTCAACTTGACCAGTAAAGTGTGTACCAAGTGCTAGGCACTGTTTTAAACTCTCAAAGCCAAAAGCCAAATTCACTGCCATTCAGTGATTCTGACTTACAATCAGCCCCCATTGGGTTCCCAAGGCTGTAAATATTAATAGAAGCAGACTTCCCTACCTATCTTCTGCTGAGCAACTGGTGGGTTCAAGCCATCAAGTTTTTGGTTAGCAAACAAATGCCTTAACCACTACTCCACCAAGGCTCCTTGTATTAAGCCCTCAAAAAATCCAAACTCACTGCCATTGAGTTAATTCCAACTCATAGTGATCCTCTTTGGGTTTCCAAGGCAGTAAATCTTTATGGAAGTAGGCTGTCCCATCCTCCTTCCACAGAGCAGCTGGTAGTTTTGAACTGCCAACCTTCTGGTTAGCAGTCAAATTCCTTAGGCACTGTGCCACCAGAGCTTCTTTTATTATGCTCTAGGGACACTAAAATTAAGATATAGCAATGTTCTCAACCAGCCACTCCTTGGAAGGAAGATTGGGCAATCTTCTTCCATAGTGATAGTGCCTCAGAAACCCAAGGTGGGGTTGCTATGAGTCTGATCGAACTTGACGGCAGTGAGTTTTTTTTTTTTATTATTATTCTCAAAGAGTTCAAACATGGATATAAATATATGACATAGTGCCTAAGGCATTTCACTGCTAACCAGAGGCTGGCAGTTCCAACCCACCAGCTACTTGGAAGAAGATTGGTCAATCCACTTTGGTAGAAATACTGCCTTGGAAACCCAAGGAGGGGTCTCTGTGAGTTAGAACTAACTCCACAGCAGTGAGCTTGGTTTTTGATTTTTTTATAAATAAAAAATATCTATGATATACTATGATAAGGACTGTAACAGAAGAATGCATCAAATCCACGCCAGCCTTCAGAATCAAGAAAGGACATTTCCAAACATGGAGAAAAAAATTATAATTAATCAATTTAGTTTTTTGTTTGTTTGTTTGCTTTTTCTCTAGTAAGTAGATGTGGAAGACATCAATCATTTTATATGGGTCAGGAAAACATACTTCCATCCAGTGGATTGGGCCACATAGCAACGCCCGTTGGGTTTCCAAGACAGTAGATTTTTATGGAAGCAGATTGCTCCATTGGCCTTCCATGAAGTAGCTGGCGGGTTTGAACCACCAACGTTCTGGTTAGAAGTCAAATGCCTTAGGCACGACACCACCAGAGCTGCTTACTGTTTATAATAGGGAATCAGGGAGTCATAAATAATAGATGCATTTCCAAATTTCCCCACATATTAGAGATAAGAATAATTTTAGTTTATTATATTTAGTTTATAAATAACTCAATATAATAAACTAAAACATACAGAAAACATATCCTCATATGTTTGAAAGTATTTTACATATGAATTTAAATTGTTTATAATAGCACATTATTATTCACTTATAGATGGAAATACTTTAAATTTTTAAAGTGTTTTCCCATGTATTTGGTCCTCATTATCCTTACAGTAAAGGAGCTCTGGTGGCTTAGTGAATAATGTACTTGACTGCTAACTGGAAGGTCAGGGTTCAAACCCACCAGCTGCTCCATGGAAGGCAGATGGGGCAATCTACTTCCGTAAAGATTCACAGCCTCAGAAACCCAATGCCGGTCGCTATTTCATGAGAAACGACTTGATGGCAGTGAGTTTGGTTTGTCTCTCTCTCTTTTTTTTTTTTTTAAATCCTCACAGTAACCAGCGAGAGGGAACAAACCATCTTTGTTAAGTAGAGAAAATATAAAAATTTATGTTTTACATCGGGGGTCAGAAAACTATGTTCCACAGTCTAAATCTGACCCATTGCCTGTTTTTTTAAAAAATAATGTTTTACTGGAACGGAGTACTGCTACAATGGTAGAACTGAGTGGTTGTGGCAGAGACCATATGCCCTGCAAAACTTAAAATATTTACTATCTGCCTTTTATAGAAACATTTTTCTGATCTTGTTCTATAACAATTTGTCTTTAAGATTCACATTTAAGACAGCATCTTAAGACTGTTTTTCTCATTTTACTTTCTGATGTAAAAAGTAATAACATAATACTTTATATATACATTTTTTTATGAAAAGCTTATATACTGCAAGCAGGGATATACAGAATTTCACAGTATTTGCTATTGCTTTTTATTTTATGATACACTCGCAAAAAAAAAAAAAAAAAACCTCACTGCCATGGAGTGGATTCGACTCATATAGATAGAACCCTCCTTGGGTTTCTGAGGTCGTACCTCTACGGAAGTAGATTGTCCAGTCTCCCTTCCGAGGAGGGGCTGGTGAGTTTGAACTGCCAGCCTTCTGGTTAGCAGTCAAATGCCTTAGGCAATTGTCTGTCCTTTTTTTTTTTTTTTCTCTTAAACTATTTAACTTCAGAGAAATTAGAAAACTCAGATTGTCCTTTAATATTATGACAAATCAGTAGCAAGTTTAGTTTGCAGTATAAAATAAAGAACAGTGCAGGTAAATGAAACATTAATGTATAATAAAGTTGTTGTTGTTGTTGTTGTTAAGTGCCGTCGAGTAGTTTCCGACTGATAGCGACCCATGCACAGCAGAACGAAACACTGCCCGATCCCGCGCCAGCAGAACAAAACACTGCCCCATCCCGCGCCAGCCCCACAATCCCTGCTATACTTGAGTCTATCATCGCAGCCACCATGTCAATCCATCTCGTTGAAGGCCTCTCCCTCTTTCGTGGACCCTCCACCCTACCAAGCATGACATCCTTCTCCAGGGAATGGTCCTTTCTGACAACATGACC